>NW_023505092.1:0-600000 GCF_004664715.2 Peromyscus leucopus | reverse complement strand
TAATTTAGTATATGTGTTCTATGTCTAGGTACATTTAGATGACCCACAGCTAGGTTACAATCATGGTATTTAATATGGCAACATGGCCCACAGATTTGTATTTTGGGAGTAGCACTCTAGGTATGCTTTGAGCTATCCTACTGGTACTTAGGTAGTTAGGTCTTATGATATTTCCAGAACAATAAAATTGCCTACCTACCAAGGAATCTCCCAGGGGGTAACCATATGGTTAAGTGATCCATGACTATATATAAAATATGAACAGCCCATGAAGACTCACAGTGAACATCAGTTGAGGAGTTCTGAGAGTCTGTCATCATTCTCAGTAATTATTGTGACCTTTGAAAGGTCTTAGAATGCAAACCAAGTATCAAAGGATTGGATCTTCGTTTGATTAAAAAAGAATAAAATAAAAATAAAATAATACAAATCAGCAATCCCCAGTTACTTATAATTTTATTTTCTCTGTTAAATAGTGTAAGGGGAGTGATATTGAAAATCAATTAAATTGCACACTTCAGAAAAGCAGAGAAAGCTTATTTACTCCCAAATGATTCTTGTGAGAGAAAGTTAACACAACAATGTGTAAGATTATAAAAGCCATGAAAAAATTTATGCAAAACTGCAATAGTAGTGTCTGAATATTATCATTTAATTGCTATAGCTATAGTCTCTGTTTAACCAACATTTTATAATGGTTTTCATAGCAGCTTGATTCCAAAATTTCCAAGACAGTTATGAAAAGCTGATATGGATGCCTAGTTTAATTGAGATGTTAACAAATGCAATCATCTATCAAGACATTTTAAAGACACACAACTATATATATAAAACACATTTACAGGGCATTTTATTGCTGTGTTAATTTTTATTTATTGTACTATTAGTATTTGCAGTACTTGCTGAAAAATAGTAGCTTTCATATATGCATGGCCAGTTCTTTGCCACAGAATCACACCTCTATCTTAGAACATCTTACATGGTTTTCATTCAGCCACTGTCTTTTCCTATAGTCTAAAATGTTGCATCAACACTTATGTTTTTGATAGCATTGAATCCTTGTCAATTTGCATCATCACCCATGGAAATGTAATCTCTGTACTACTGTTTTGCCTATATAAGTTGGAGGCATTTTTCCCCCTTTGGAGATTTTTATTGTTTAGCCTGATTTTTTTTCTCTCACTGTGTAAGAGTATGGTGCTTTTGTTTTTGTTTGTTTGTTTTTGAGATGGAGTCTTATTATGCAATGTAGATTGTCCTTGAAACTCTGACCTTGCCATCACTCGGAACTGTTGAGATTGCAAGCATGTACCACTATTTCTCTCCTTGAGTCTAATTTTCTGCAATCTGCACATACAACATTCCACTTCCTTAGTCAGATTTATTACATTTTCTTAGGCTATTGTGGATAGTATTGTTTCCTCAGTAACAAAATCCCTCGTTATGTACTTGTTGGGAATTGTTAGCTATAAGGAGAGGGAGAGACAGTTTTCTCTAAGTGTAGGCCCTGGTAAGCTGACAACTCTCCAGTGAAAGATCATATATCCAATAATATTTGGGCAAAAAAGTATAACCCTTTATATTAGGGGTTAAATAAAGACATGAAGTTGGGTGAGTAGGGAAGGGAAGGGAATTATCTGAAGAGTTGAATGCAGTACATATGACCAAACTATGTTGTACAGAACTCAAAATGAACTAAAAGTAAATTATAAATAAATAAGTAGAGAAAAGAAGGGGTTTTTAATTTGTGACATAATTTGAACATTAGAAGACACCAAAGGTAAAACATTTAATGTTTTTCACTGGACTGCTTTATTCTTTTATTAACATAGACAATGAAATTTAGTCTGTTGTTATATGGAGAACAAAAACATAAACACGTAGAAAACAATGGAGTTTTATCTGACAGTTTGATAAACATATGCAAAAATGCTTTAAATGAAGAAGAAATGGAATGAACCCTCTTAGCTATATTGAGATTAATTCTTACTTTAATTCTTTAATTATATATGAACCACAAAGACAAAACTTCTGGAATTTCAATTTACTTTTTTTTTTTTTTTTTTGGTTTTTCGAGACAGGGTTTCTCTGCGTAGCTTTGCGCCTTTCCTGGAGCTCACTTGGTAGCCCAGGCTGGCCTCGAACTCACAGCAATCCGCCTGGCTCTGCCTCCCGAGTGCTGGGATTAAAGGCGTGCGCCACCACCGCCCGGCTTCAATTTACTTTTAAAATATATTTATTTTCATTTTAGTTAAAAAAGTTTATTTTTCATATATGATATATCCTGATGACAGTTTCACCTCTCTCTACTCCTCCCTGTTTCTCAACCCCTCCTCTCCTCTCTGGATCTACTTCCTTTATGTCTCAGGCTTCACCGAGATCACATCCAAACATGGCAAAATAAAATATAAGGTAAAGCAAAAACCATCACATCCAGTCTAGACAAGGCAACCCCAACAGAAGAAGAATAGCTCCAAGAGTAGACACAAGACCATAGATCCACGCATTCACACAGGAGTCCCATAAAAATACTAAGCTGAAAGTAACATATACAGACAATCTGGTGCAGACCTCTATTTTATCAACACTGTGCTTGTTGCTTCAATCTCTGTGAGTTCATATGAGCCTGTTCAGTTGATTCAGAAGGCCTCGTTCTCCTGGTGTTCTCCACCCCCTATGGTCTTACTCTTTCTGCCTTTTCTTCCATGGGTTCTCTGAGCTCTGAGGTGAGGGATTTGATGAGAGAATTCCACCTAGAGGAGTTGTGTTCCAAGGACTCTCTTTGTGTAATACTTGCATGTCGGTCTGTGCATTTGCTCCTGTCTGTTGCAGGAGGAAGTTTCTCTAATGGTGGTGAACAAGGCATTGATCTCTGACAATAGCACAATATCATTAGGAGTCATTTATTGTTTGTTTTTTTTCCCCCTGGGTCTTAGGACTATCTAGTCTGGTTCTTGGTCACTAAAACAGTGTCAGGTCTGGGTTCTGTCTCATAGAGTGGGCCTTAAATCAAATCAAGCGTTGGTTGGCTATTCCGATAAGTTCTGTGCCACCATTGCTCTAGCGTATCTTGCAAGCAGGACAGATTTTAGGACAAAGTTTTGTGGCTGGGTTACTGTTTACATTTCTCTTTTGGTAGCCTGCGGAGTACCTTCCCACACCAAAGACATTAGAATGTAGGGGTGAAAGCTCCAAGTAGGCACCAGCTCAACTTCTTTATGTTCAATGAGTAGTGTGGGTGTTGTCCTCAGCAATAGGGCTCCACTTTCAGTTTTCAGAGAACAATCCAATGTCTTAGCAACAGCTTGTGTTGTTTGGAAATTTCCATGTGACCCCTCTTGGCCAACAACAACTCACTTGAACACAACCCAGTCCTGCTACTGGAAGCCTCCTTTGGTGCCAAAAGATAGCCAGCTGGGACTCTGTCTGCTCCATTGTTAAGAGACTTCATTAGGATTCTTTTAGCATATTTTAGGAAGTTTCTACTACACCAAGTTTCCATATCACCCCTCAAATGCCCCTCAATTCCAGCCATCTCTCCAACATTCTTTTCCTCAACTATATCACACCTTCTCCTTCCAACTTGAACCTCCTGTAACTTCCCCCAAGCTCACTCACCCCCAGTTTCTTCTATACCTAATCTCTCTTGGACTGGAGATTGTAGGTTGGTGATCATTTATATGATGGCTAACAGCCACATATAACTGAATATGTACCATATTTATCTTTCTGTGTCTGGGGTACCTCATGCAGGATTATTTTTTCTAGTTCTATCCATTAGCCTGCAGATTTCATCATGCCATTTTTATTAACAGCTGTATAATACTCCATCAGCTGGAATTTCAATTTTTTTAAAGATTTATGTATGTATGTATGTATGTATGTATGTATGTATGTATTTATTTATTTATTTATTTATTTATTTATTTATTTATTTATTTATTATGTATACAGCATGTATGACTGCAGGCCAGAAGAGGACACCAGATCTCATTACAGATGGTTGTGAGCCACGATGTGGTTGCTAGGAATTGAACTCAGGACATCTGGAAGAGCAGTCAGTGCTCTTAACCTCTGAACCATCTCTCCAGTCCCTGGAATTTCAATTTTAATCAAGAAGATAACCACAGAATTTATGTTTTCATCTATATGAAGCAAAGTGAGTTTTTTTTTTTCAGTTATGAAATGCAGTTTCTAAGCTATACATGTAATTGTGACATTTTCAAGGTTTGAAAAAAACAAAGTAATGGGAAAAGTTCATTGTCTACCACCATAATATGAAAAATAGTACTGTAGGCACATCTTGGGGGTAGATTTTCTTCTTTGTCAGGTGGTAGGGAGGACCCAGCCCACTGTCAGCAACAGTAGCCCTAGGAGGATGATCTTGGGCTGTTATAAGTAAAATAAATGAGATTAAGCCAGAAAGCCAGATATCAAGCAGCATTCCTCCATAGTCTCCACCTACTTTGAAGGGTTCACAACACACCCCCATGGTCGGGCATGTTTGCATATGCCTGGCAGAAACTCCCGCCTAGCCAGTTCCAGGTCAGGATAGCCATTTCCGGGTCAGGGCATCTCGTGTGACCAGGATCCATGACGTTTCATGACAACATATGCGCGCAATGTGGCTATGTGATCTACGCACATACGTGGAGTAGTGACGTGACCTGGGAATGCCCAGCCTTATAAAACAAGCGCCTTGTTCCTGGTTCTTTCTTCTTCTCCACACACGTGTCCTTCCCACAGGCCTGTGCACTCTCTGTCTCTTTATCTTTAATAATACTCTTATTAGCAGATTCTGTCGTGTTTCATGACATTTCCTTGCAGGGTAAGAACACAACACGGCCAAATAACTAACATACTTCCCTCATAGATGGACTGTATTACATGGACCTGTAAGAAAAATGCATTGTTTTTTTCCTTTAAGTCATTTTTGGTCAGATCAACAGAAGATATACTATAAAACTGATAAAGTAAGAAAAACATGAAAAATGTTCACATGCATTTGAGAAGTTAAGGAATTTAAAAAGTTCAAGCCAGAGGTTTCCTACTTTACCAGAATATTTCACAGTATCAACAAATATTAACAAGTCCAGCATTCTTCTGCCAGCTGACATAATGACAATGGCATTTTTTAAAAGAACAGCACAGTAGCCCATAAAAATTAACTGAATATAATAAAATTGGGTTTCATATTAAAACAATTTCAGTGAGATACACAGTAAAGGTACATATATGAAAAATATTTATAGAAAAGCTACCTAAAATCTGCTTCTGAAAATTGAGGAAGGTTGAAAGTTCGTCTTCTATTACTTTGATTCATCACAATACTGTTTTTAAAAGACAATATACAATCAAAACTCAGAAAATTCCATTGAATCACTTTCCCAGTAATGTCTTAATGTCATCAGAAGTCAGTGTAATGGTTTAACAGATGAAAGCATTTAATTCCAAGTCTGACAAACTGAGACCTTGAAACTTACATAATGGAAGAAGAGAATTAACTCTTGCAAGTTGTTAGCAATCCTCTGACCTCCACTAGCCAGTGTGACACATTTGTGTGCATGCTTGCACACACACACACACACACACAGAGAGAGAGAGAGAGAGAGAGAGAGAGAGAGAGAGAGAGAGAGAGAGAGAGAGAAACTTAAATATGAAGTAATATTAATAAATTAATAATAATAATGTCATCAAATAGGGAATTTAAAGAGGTTATAAACATATTCCCAGCTGGGCAGTGGTGGCGCATGCCTTTAATCCCAGCACTCGGGAGCCAGAGGCAGACAGATCTCTGTGAGCTCAAGGCCAGCCTGGTCTACAGAGTGAGATCCAGGAAAGGCACAAAGCTACGCAGAGAAACACTGTCTCGAAACAAAAACAACAACAACAAAATCCCAAATAATAAATAAAAGACAAAATTTCTTGATAAATATAATAATGTTAAGTGATAAACATTTATCATCATTTGAGTGTAGAATGCATAAAAATTATAAATCTATAAAGGAAAGAGAAAATATATTCAATAACATAAAATAGTCTAAATTATCTAAGAAACTAAGCAAACATTCCAACAACTACTACATCAATTTGGGGTGTGTTCAGTTACAAGATAATTACTTCAAAATCATAAAAGTCCTTTGGATAAACATGAAAGTGATTAGAAAACATCTTTCCATAATGTGGAATGGAACGACTATTATCTGAAAATTAATGTATAAATAATAACCATTTAAAATCTTAAATATGCTGTTCCTTCTTAGAAAAATTTTAATTAATTTTTTAACATATTCATCATCAGAGAGGCTTCAAATTATAGGAGTAGATGCAGAGACCCCTAGCCAAATAGAAGCCAGAGGCATTGAGGACACTAACCCAGAGAATCAAATAGTCAGGGATCATAGGGACTCAGAAAGGCTGAAATGATAATTAAGGAGCTTGTATGGGTGTGACCTAGGTCTTCTGCATACATGTTATAATTGTGTACCTTGGTGTTCTTGTGGGACTCCTAAAAGTGGGAACAGGGCTGTGTCTGACTGTTTGGGGGACCTTTTTCCTCCCACTTGTCCAGCCTTAATATGAGGGAGTATGCTTAGTCTTATTCCAACTTGATATGCTATGTTTGGTTGATATCTCCGGGAGGCCTGTCTTTTTCTGAAAAAGTGGACCTGGGAGAAAGAGGGATCATAAATGGGCTGGGAAGAGAAAAGGGAGGGGAAATGCAGTTGGGATATAATATATGAGAGAAGAATAAATAAAAAAATAAAAATGTTTCATAAGTTTTCAATAAAAAATGATAAAAATACAGAAAAAGAAAAAAAAATAATGATGTACTATTGGTTGAAGCAAATGTAATGGATGTAAAAGGCACATAATAAAACATTTAAAAACACATGTAGGCATAGAGATTTGGCTTGGTAGTTAAGAGCATGGTCTGATTTTCCAGAGGACCAAGTTTCAATTCTTAGCACTTACATGGTGGGTCCCCAGAGTACCTGACACCCTCTTCAGATCTCAGGGAACATGGTATGCACCTGGTGCACTGAAATAGATGCAGGCAAAATACCACAGCAAATAAAATAATAGAATAAAATAAATAAAAAGTACATGTATCCATGGTTTGTTCACATGTCTGTGAGTATGTGGGTATATAAATACATGAAATACATCATGAAAAAGTCCCTTTCAAATATTAAGGAATAAAACTTTATTTAATATAGCAGGGGCATTAGGACATTCACGTAGAGAAATTTTATTTAAATAAATCCAAATGTGAACTAGAAATGGCTCAGTAGATAAAAGCTTTTGTTGAGCCTGGCAACCTGAGTTCCGTTCCTGTGCCCAACTTGGTGAAAGGAGAAAGCAAGCAATGACTAATTGTCCTTAAATCCCCCATACACAAAGAAAGTAAATACATCAATATGATTAAAATAATTAAATGTAGTAAAGGTTTTAAAACTATACACATAAATATAAATTGGAAAAAGAAAAGGATAGAGTGAAAATATAAAGGTCAACGTCCCAAATACAAATACATACCACATATGTAGATAAGAAGCACAGATTAAAAGATATGTACAATATTTTAGACAACCAAATAGAACTCAGAATGAGTATAGGCATATAAAATTCACTTAACAGGAAAACTAAAACAAAAATAGTAATATTATATAGTATTTGTGAGTATAAGATAAGGAGAATAAAAAACAACCAATTTCACTATGAACAAGGATGTTAGTAGCAGAGTGTTCTCCATAAATTCCACAGGATGATGAAAAATTAACAGATCTATTTGCAAGATTAATTTTTGATGTACTTTTCAGTTTACTATTTACTCTTTTATTTACTTTGGGGAGGGGTGAGAAAACTTTATTGAACTATTAAAGGCTACAAGATTCATTTATGTAAAATATATTCATTATAATGTTCTATGATATATGTTTGTCAATATGTAAATATCTAAATTAAATTTCATTCTTTGGGAAACTATGATGTAAGGATACTGAGAGATGGAGTAACAGTCTTCTCTAGGTTATGCCCATAAATGCCAGGGACCAGTTTCATCAGTTTCGGGGGTTTGAAGAATGGGATACCTGGAAGGCACAGGAACGACTCAGAGACAGTGCTCGGGCAAGCTGACAGGTCACTTCGGGCTTCTGCAGTTGCTAAGTAGCTTCTTTGCTACAGCTTCTTTAGCTTCTGCTTTTGCCTTGGTAACCTCAGTCTTTTATTATCATAAATAAGGGGAAACAGAAAGAAAAGGGGAAATCACCAAATACAGAATGTTCTCATGATTCCAAAGAAAATCACCAATATATTCTTCATCATCACAGGAACTATCCCAGACTTAACACCAAAGCAAGCATAATCTATTTTTATTATTAATGATTATACAATCTTCTGAGCACTTGACCCAGAGGCTAGCAACATGCAATTTCACACACAAAAAAAGGTAAAAATTAGAACAGTAGTCAATGTACCAGACAGACATTTCCTTCTCACACAGTCTTCTCCAACCTCAAGATCCCTCCTCAGCCCTCTGCAAACACCAAGGCCCATGACTGGTGGGCCACAATGACCTCAGACAAGAACTCTGTCCCTGCAAGTCAGCAACTTTTGTTCTTCTGTATCTCAACAATTCCAAGAAACACCTGATCCAAATTTCAGAGTTTCTATGAAAGGAAGCTCACCTTTTCTGGCAGCTGTTTTTAATCTAGGAACCCAATAAAACTTGTAGCAATCACTCCATCAATTGTCACATTGTCATCACACTCCTTCAGGAGGAATCTAAAATATCTGGATTAAAGTTGCCATCTCCCTTTCTTGGTGGAGGCCACTATTTTCCTCCTAGTCTAGGTTCCCACACTTTTAGTTTGTCATCCCATCTATCTTACTCCATCCACAGTCTTCAGCCAACACCCCTTACGGTCTCAAGTTTTACACAATGCCCTTGGAATATCCTCAGAAACTGAATTATTCATCATGGCCAATTTGAGTCCAGTGTGTTGATACACATCATACCATGTGCTATAGTTGAGCACACATTTGGTACAGTTTATCCAAGCCTGAACAAAGCTTATCCAGGCTGCAGGTTCTTTCTCATGAACTGCATAACTCCCTTAACCCCAGCCTGGGTGATCATCTTTGTATAATTTCCTGTGAAATTTACTTCACTCCTTTCCTGTATCACAGAAATCTATATAGATATAGATAAGGACAAAGACAGAAGAATGAAAACTTTGGGAGTAATTTTATTGTAATTATATCATTTCACTGTCTCTGAAACAATCAATTATATTTTCTTTTGATTTTAACTTTTGACAAGATAATATTTAAAATCAACAACAATAAAACCATTTTGAAATGATTTTGCTGTTACTTTCAAGAAACTAGAGGTCAGTTGAACACTTATACTCATTTCTCATTTGAGGCTGGAAAATATAATGATATTTGAAATGTCAGAATTTACTCATAACCTGCTGTATTGTGATAGAGGTTAGTCTCTCCAGTATGTGTCTAGCCATCTTGTGGTAATGCTTTCTGTCTGTGTAAATGTGTATGGGTATATTCAATGATGAATTTCTCTTAGAAAGTGTAGATAAGGTATCAACTCAGAAAAGCCCCTTCCTATTAGTCTAATCTAACGTGTATTTAAACAATTCTGATTTTCCCCAGCCTATAATGAGAAAGAATTTAAATGTAACATCACACATACAGTTTCCATTTTTTGGAACCTGTGAAATTGGTTTTTGCCATAGAATGTGAATTTCCCATAGCACTGAAAAAGAGGAGTGAAAGCATGTGGATGTAGAGATTAGATACTCTAAACTATAAAGCTCCTGTTCTCTGAAATCTATGTCTACTCAGCATGATAAGCATTTCAGGGTCAAAGAAATAGGGAAAATTCCATTTGTGGAAATTATACTTAAAACTAGTACTGCCTATAGTTTTGTTATAATTTGAGTAAAAGCAGTTTCTAAAGCTTAGAAACTGGCATTCAGTGGTGCAGCAGGCATGTGTTTGTGTTTCTATCTAAGCCTTTCGCAAAGATTGGCAGAGCACAGTAACAAAGGAAAATCCTCTGGGATGCAGTTATGTTTTTGTTGACATGGTAAACTACCCAGCATCCACAATGTCCTTGGCCAGTGTAGATCCCCTTAATGCTTTTGGTAGAGCCCCATTTCTTCTCGTGGCAGTGGCATACAGCCCTCTGTCTTGGAAAATAAATAAGCATGGAGACAATTTCTCTCTAAAAAGGGCTTAACCTTAGGAAAGTTGTTTTCTTCTTAATCGGTGCTGCTTAGCTCACAATGAGGCCTTACCTTAGTTTGGTGTCTGTTGCTGTAATAAAACGCTGTGTTCAAAAGCAACTTAGGGAGGAAAGGCTTTATTTCATCTTACAGGCTACAGTCCATCATTAAGGACAGTCAAAACAGGGACTAGAGGCAGGAGCTTGAGGCAAGAACAAGGAGGAGTGCTGCTTACTTGCTTGCTTCCTGTTCAGCTACCTCTCTTATACAGCCCTGGCCCACATGTCTGTGTATAAAACACCACCACACAGTGAGTTGAGACACTCTACTTCAATTAGCAATCCAAAAAATTGTCTCACAATGCTCCTCAGGCCAATCTGAAGGAGAGAATTTATCAACCTGTATGTGTCATGTTGAAACTGTTATTAGTAATCACCGGATTGAACTGGACATGTGGTTGCACACAGCTCTTTTGATGATAAAAGTAGAATGTTAAATGTTTAAAACAAAATCAGATATACAGTAAATGTATAAACCTGCTGCACCAACCAATATGTTTATAAATAGACACTTGTCCTAATACGTCCCTCTAGTTAAAGTTCTTTTTTTTTTTTTTTTTTTTTTTTTTTTGGTTTTTTCGAGACAGGGTTTCTCTGTGTAGCTTTGCGCCTTTCCTGGGACTCACTTGGTAGCCCAGGCTGGCCTCGAACTCACAGAGATCCGCCTGCCTCTGCCTCCCGAGTGCTGGATTAAAGGCGTGCGCCACCACCGCTCGGCTTTTTTTTTTTTTTGGAAATAGGATTTTTCTATATGGGTCCTGCTGTCCTACACCTCACTGTACCATACAGGCTCAGCCTGGCTTTGAACTTATAGTAGTCCTCTTTCCTCAGCTTCCTGAGTAATGGGATTTAGAGATGTATGCCATCACACCCGGTTAATCATTAATTATCGTATTTCATATTCATCAGTGGAATTAAAAATCTATCAGTAACAACTGAGCACACCTTTATTTTTTATCTTATATCACTATATATTTCCCCACTTAATGATGAATACATATATTTATCATTATACAGATTTATATCATTTTATGCATATATGTATATATTTATATTTCTTAGTTTAGTTTATTAGTTCAGGCTGGCCTAGAAGTTTCAGCAATCTTCCATCCTGGCCTCTACCTCTCTAGTATAGGGATAAGTGCATAAGCTTGGCTTATTTTCTTTACAATGGCCTATCTAAAACACATCTAACTTCTCAAAAATGTGAAATTAAAAGTAAATAAATATATAGCATGGACATCACACATAGAACTTGATTTATCCATATCCTACATTTTGTCAAATTGTTCATTTTAAACTTCACAAAAATATAGAATCCTTAGAACATTTTAGTTCTTGTGTTCTGAATTTGTGTAAGCAAAACAAATAGTGGCAGCCAACTATCTGGAAATGAATTTGACTGAAGTTTTTTTCCTTTATCTTCTTTTCATTTCATGTGTCCAAACCTGAAATCTTACTCAATATCTTTAAAAGGACATCGTACATCTATATATTTACTATTCATTATTACATATAGATTCATTTTTCCCTTTGTTTAATGTTTTTACTTTTTTAAATAGATTCTTTTCTCATACAATACATCCCAACCACAGTTTCACCTCCTTCCACTCCTTTCATCTCCCTCTATCCATCCCTTTCTCCTAGATCCACTGCCCCCACCATTTCCCTCCAGGTCTACATTTAACTTCTAATCACTTCATTAATGGGAATCATTTGAAAATATTTTCTTGGGGACCAGGGGATGGCTGGGGTGGTAAAAGGATTTGCCACACATGCATAATGACCTGTGTTCCTGATCTCTAGAACTCATTAAAAGTTGTATCTGGTAGGGTATATCTGCCATTCCAACCCTCCAATGAAATATGGAAGGCAGAGACTAGACTATACCTAGGAGCTCACAAGACAGCTAGCCAGGTGGCTGTAGGACAGCAGCAGGAAATATAGCAACCCCAGCTTAACACAAAGTGGAAGGAAATAACCGGTTTCCATAAGTTTTTTCTCACCTCCATCTCGGCACTATGGAATGCATATATTCGCATTCATACCTATACGCATGTGCATACACACACAAGAGAGAAAAACAAATAAAAATTAAACATCATTTCTTTTACTGATTTCCATCACCCAAGGCCAGAAAACTCTCTGGAGAGTCATTTTTAGCACTGATGCCTTATAGTTCCCCCGACATAGCTATACCAGCAGGATGATGCTACCAACAGTGCTATGAGCATGTCTGAAGGGAAAGACTCCCACCTGCGGGTCACAAAGACAACTCCTTTTCTAAGAAAGGACAAAGTGTGATCTCTAGTTGGATCCTTGCAGCAGATGCTTTTGGAGAAATTCGGATGTATAAAATACCTACAGACTTGTTTTGCAATGATTCACTGTATGATCCATTTTACTGTTAGACTATCTAGCACTATGAGTAGTATATTCACTGATCTACTTTCAAAAGGATTTGCATAACCTGGCTTTCCTTACAATAGAAACAATATGCCATTTTAAATGCACACTCAGCTTTATATGATTCTAATTTTTATTCTTATTGTGGGTATTAAGCATGAAAGTGAGCACTGGCGCAAGTGCCATCACATTTTTGATGAATTAATGAAGATGATATTCCTTTCACAAACCCTAGGGAAACACTGAAACCAGAGAGAGAGAGATAGCTAACCATGAGTAAGTACTTACTACAGACTCAATTCCACTTCATTGCATATTTTTAAAAAACCCTTTAGTTCCTACTATGGTATGAGGTTTACTAAAGAAATAAATCATGATGTATTTGAGAAAAGAAAGAAAGGAAGGAAAGGAAGAGAGGGAAAGAAAGAAAGAAAAGAAAGAAAGAAGAAAGAAAGAAGAAAGAAAGAAGAAAAGAAAGAAAGAAAGGAAGGAAGGAAGGAAGGAAGGAAGGAAGGAAAAGAAAGGAAAGAAAGAAAAAAAGAAAGAAAGAAAGAAAGAAAGAAAGAAAGAAAGAAAGAAAGAAAGAAAGAAGAGAAAGAAGGAAAGGAAAGAATGAAAGAAAGAAAGAGAAAACTATGGTTCTTGGAGTGTAAATGCTGAAGCAGAGGCAAAGATGGGATGGGGATTGAAGAGAGTCGGCAGTGATCACAAACATTTCTCAGCTACAAGTGATAAGACCCTTTATTTGTTTTGATATGGGGAGAGAAGTGGTAAGGGAGACTTAGGAGCAGACAGTGGTTCTGAGGCCTTAAGATTAAATTGTTCATGGGTAGAGATGCCATCAGACAATGGCTATATGGCATTAAAAAATGAGGATTATGGAGATATAAGATTCCAGATATGGACAGACTGATTTTCAAATGCTTATGTGATATGGGAAAGAATTGTGCAATATAGTCTATAGTGGTTAATTTCTGATATATTGAAATAATTTTTCTCAATATACGTTGTTGTTTTAAGATGGTCATGGACTATATTTACTTGACAACATTAACTTCTTTTAACTTATAGTAATTAGATGTACACTAGGCAGGTTGCCTCATTGAAAAAATGGCAATTCTGACAGATACTAATTAGGTTTTCTTAAAAAAATAAAATGGCCATTTATGATTACCCCAATAAATGTTCTTTTTACCTGAATCATTATTTTATGTATCAAGCATACACTATGAAGTATGCCATCACATAACTGGTTACCTACTATATACATTATAATAACCTTGACAGATTTTTATTCTGTTTATTTCTTAATTATTGATGAAAATATGCCAACCAATTTTGTCCAAATGCTTCAATGTTGCTTGTCAACCAAATATTTTTTTTTAAAGAACAGTCCATTTGAATCTTTATATAAAACAGAGGCCTACAAAAGTCTACCTATCCATGTTTACTCTGAAAGCATAGGCACCTGAGTTTGATACTCAGAATTCAAGCAGAAAATGTGAGGCATAGTGACTTACTCCTGTAATCCTGGTGCTGGCAAAACAGAATCAGAGGAAACTGTGGGACCTGCGTGCCGCACAGTCTCACCAAACGGTGAGCTCCTACTAGTGAGAGACCCTGTCCAATAAAAGAAAAGGAGAACCCCTGAGGAATGACTTCAGAGATTGTCATCTGGCCTCCATATCAATACACACACACACACACACATCACACACACACACACAGAGAGAGAGAGAGAGAGATAGAGAGAGAGATGCCTGTGCAGCTGAAACGCATACATCATACACAGACACATACAAACACAAATTAAAAGAAAAAAGAAAAGAAAAGAAGAAAAATAATCAAACACTCTATCATCATCCGCAACGCATTTTGTTGTTTCTGCTGAGTCATTGTTTTTTAAACTTGGCTCACAACTAACCATGCTAAATGAATTTTTTTTTTTTATTTCAAGAGAAGTCTCTTTTTTCTATTTGTGTTTTCATAACCAAATTTTTTTAGTGTTTATACAATATAAAATTGAATGTTTTTTCTGCTCTATGATTGGATGTTCACTTTTGATAAATGTATTAGCTCCTGAAATATGTTTTCTTTCCTCATAAATCATGATCGTCATTTTTACTAAATCCATAGATGTCTTAAACCCTTGATCATGAACACCTCCACAATATTACTTTGAATAAGGCCATATAGAGAAAGTTTTTTAGAAAAGACCCACTTTCTATGACTGTTAATTGTTGCATGGTCTCTGATAGGAGCCCAATGATAAAAGACATTAAAAACAGAAAGCATTAAAGTTTTATTAATTTTACATGTGATGGGATATTGACAACAGTGAGAAATGGAAGAGAATAACAAGCATGATGTATACATTACTTTTTAAATACCAACAAACCAACAAAACTACAAACTTATGAAGTTTAGGAACAAATGGCTATCCAGGCTATGTTAGTCAATTCTAAGGATACTGCAAAGAAATATATTATGAGATGGCTGGAGAGATGAATTAGCAGTTAAGAACACTGAACTGATCTTCAGACAACACAGATATTTGATTCCCAGCACCAACATGGTGACTCACAAACTGTGATATAACTCCTGTTCCAGTGGGTACAATGTCCCCTTTGTGACCTTCATGTGTGCTAGTCACACACATGGTGCACATACAAACTTCAGTGCAAATATTTATTTATAAAAAATAAGGATATATATAATAGGTATATATTATACACATATATTAGATGTAGAAGCCTTGTAAACATTAGAATCGAGTAGTGGGGAGATATTCAGTGGTCAGAGGACTTGCCAGCAGCACAAGAGCTGGGTTTAAATTCTCTAGTACCCATATAAACATGGCCATGCACGATATAATCTCACTTTGGGGCATGAGACATGGAAAAACAATGAACTAATCAGTAGAGATTTTTGTTCAGCTAGCCTACAATAAAAAGATGAGCCTACAGATATCAATGAAGGATGTTTTTTACATCATGGCATTAAAGTGAGAATAACAACAGATGAGAGACACCCAATGTCTTTCTCTGGTCTCTGCAATCCAAGCATACAACATATAATGACAGTAAGAACATATACTGCACCAACAGAGACACAAAATGATACAACCAAACTTAGTGTTGCAGTACATTTTAGCTGCAATGAACAACTATCTGGTGATCAAGATTATTTTCCATGCTATGATACATATAAAGCATCTCCCAGAAGATCCTCCTCAGCTAGTTGCATGCTGGGAAAATGTGGCCCATTAGCCCATCAGAAATTACACTTCCCTAATGATTTTAGCATGAAATAGTCAAAAGAGCTGTTAGGCGTTTTTTGACTTAAAATCTTTCCACATGTAGAGTTAACAAGACAAGAAAGAGGTAAGGAATCCTACATAGGACACTAGAGGTTTAACAATATAAGTCTCAGGTATCCATGGTAATTAATCCCATCTGTAATACTTCCTCCTATAAAGTATTTTTGGAGAATCTGGTAGACAGATATCATAGTTGCATTCCCATCCAAAGTCACTCAAAGCCAAGCAGCTGAAGTATCTGTCAGTCTTTCTGAATGTTTACTCTATCCTGGATATTGGATTTCTAGTTGATTTGACTTAGTTGATGTATGCCAAAATTTACATTAACAAATTGTGCTTTTAAAACTTAATTTCCTGGCCAGCTAAAACAATGTAGTTTGAGAAACGAAGGGGGTCAATGTCCATTTCTATGCATTGAGTTCAATTATTAGGACATTTCCACCACAAGGTAGCTTGAATTCTATTATCTTTAAAATCTAAAATTACTACTGAGAGTTTCTGTGATTCTACTTCTCTTATAACAATTTGAAAGCTGTATATTTTAATTAATTATTAGAGCTCTTCTGCCTGTAATGAAACTAAATTGCTTATATTTTCAGGATATAAAATGTTTCTCAATAGAACTTTGTAATTTTTTCTAGAATCCCTGCTTCTGATGTTCCTGGCTAGTACTAACAGTGAGCATGAATGTCTTCACTTATTAAATCCCAGTTTTCATCAAAGGTTTTCAACCTACACACATCAATCAGTTTATTTTAGACACAGATGATAAAAAAATACAGACTTTATATTAAAGTAGGTTATTTACTATGCTTGTGATATGAACATTATATACAGTATTTTACATTTGTATGGTTTTGATACAGTGTGAATTTACATATTCATTGAATTCATTATTACAGTTCACACATCCAACATCCTGAAAATATTTTCCATGCCCTATTGTGATTTGTCTTTCCTATTACTGGTTCTGTTCATCATTATCTCATCTTCAAAACAACTAGTCATTTTATTATCCACTGATAGAGATCACTTGTTATACTTGCAGACCATTGTATAAAGAGAGCTTACACAGTCCATGTTTTGTATCATTCTTCTAAAATAAATCTTATTCACTATTATTAAATGTATATGATGTGCTTGTGTGATGTGTGCATGCCACTGAAAATGTGAAGATCAGAGGATAATTTTGTGCCATTGGTTATCTCCCCCTACCTTTACATGGATTCACGGGTTAAATTCATGTTTTTCAGTCTTACTTGTGTAGGTGCCTTAGCTGCCATCTCCCTGGCATATATATCAGTATTTTTACTGAGAGTAATTGTTTGAAGAATTATCTGTGTTGATTTACAGATTAGAAAGTTCATTATTTCTTTACTGTGTAATATTAATGAATGTATGAATATATTGGAGTTGTTAAAACACCACCAACTAGGTTGGAGAGCACTGAGTTATTTCTAATTTAATGTATTCCAAATTAACCTGCCATCAATATACTCATTGCACACATTTGTATACAGTATTTTTACTTTTCAGGGGAATGTATGTTTAGGTTGAAAGCCTGGATCATAGGGGATGTGTAAGTTTACCTGTTAGGAAGCTGCCAATCTGTTTCTCAATATGGTTGCAGCCTTGAAACAGTTTACTACCACACATAAGGTAACCACAGAGACTTCCAAGTATTCATAAAAGTCAGTGGTTGAGAACAGAGGTAGATAGAGGAAAATTTTCATAACTTAAAAAGAAACTTGCTTGGGAGTCAATCTTCTTTCCTCGGGGTGAGGTTTTGACATAAAGCCAATATCGTGTCTTGATGAGTTAGGTAAGGAAACATGTGTGTCATACAACTGTCCCTTTCCAGCACCGAAACAGCCCTTGATTCTTATTTCTTCAAGAATTACAACCTGATTCAGACATCTTAAGGTTGGTGACAAAAAAGCAAAGCAGGCTCCAATAGAACACAACGTTAGGAGAAACTCTTGCGTGTGTATAGCTTAGAATATAAAAAAGTGTTAGAAATCCAACTTTGATTTCTTAATAAATAAATGGAGAGTAGTATTACAAAGAGGGAGGGACACTCAATGTGGGAAAACACATTAAGAAAGTGTAATGTTGAGGTGAAGAAATGGGCCAGCTATTAAGAGCACGTGTTGCTTTTGCAGAGGACCAGGGATCAGTTCCTAGCACCCACATAGTCTCACGACCATCCATATCTCCAGTTTCAGGGAAACTAATGCCTTCTTCTGATACCCTTGGATACTCAGTGCACAAGTACATACGTGAAGATGAAAGCACTCGTATACATAAAGTAAAATAATTACATTTTAGAAAAGAAAGTACAATACGTAAAATTTATCTTTAATCACTTCCCTTTGCTAATCTGACACCATTATCTCCTAATATCATTATTTTAAAGTATTCCTCATGTTGATACTAATTTAGAACTCTGATTAGAATAAGGGTTCTGATTTGTTTGATTTGTTTTGGTTGTTTTGTTTGTTTGTTTGTTTGTTTGTTTGTTTTGTTTTGTTAAAAAGTCTTGTCTGTAGCGATGGCAGCCTAACACTCATGATGAAGCCCAAGTTGGCCTAAAAATCACACGTAGTCTAGCAATCTAACTACCTCATCCTCCTTAGTGCTGGGATTATAATTTTGAGTCATTGTGTCCAGCCAGAATAAGATTAAGTCAGATGTCCCAAACTGTAGAAATGTAGATTCCATATATCTTTATTTCAGACAATTTCATTTTAGATAGACTGTCAAGCCTAACCACGGCCAATCAGTTTCCATCATTTTCATTTTTTGCTGTTGTTATTGGGCTTACTTTTATTTCATTCTTTGATACTTTACTGTAGTTAAGTTTACTCTAGTTTACTGTTGTATATCTCCAAGCTATATTTCTGAATTCTCTATGATCATTTTTGCCATGCTTTCAAACTCTGTATCCATTGCAGAATGACATTTTCCCTTCTCATGTCTCTTGCAATTGACTGTCACAGATAGAACTGTAGTTCTGTCTTACAGAAAAATCTGACACTAGTATTTCTCAAATATTTTTAGTAAATTTCTCTTGATGTCCGACCATGTAAAAAAGGGTAGCTCAGAGGTCTAAAGAAAAATCTAAAGAAGATTTTCTGCTTTTTAAAATTATTTGTTATAAAATATTTTTTTTTCTTTTTTGGCAATTTTATACATGCATGAAAATATATTTTGATTACTTTCTGTCCCTGTCCCAAATCCGTTCATCTCCCTCTCAATCAGATACCTCTAACATACATTCATCTTTTTGCCAGAATCATGACTTTTGGTTTTGGTTTTGTGACTTTCTTTTAACCAGGGCCATACATGTGAACACTGGATTGTAATTATCCATTACAGCTTGGTGAGGTCATCAGTGTTTGTTGCTTTAGGTGTTTGTATGTTCTTCCTTTACCTCCAAATGGAGTAAATATTGATTCAGTTGCTTTGTCAAAATATTGCCGTGACAGTCCACTCTTAACACTTAGCAGCACTTCCATACTTAGGTGAAAGTGGCAGATTGTATCTGCTGTGAGTCTTTCTCTGCTGCCTTTTTCATAGCCATTTTAGAATGTTATGCCAATGTAAGTCCAAGACTATCAGAAGAACTTTGGAAATGAAAAAATGAATTCCTGATTACACTTCCATGTTGGTAAATTTGCTGTTCTTCTCAGCTCAAGCTTTAGACACAGCTCTCTTCTGACTTAGCCTACATTTGGGCTAATTTGTCATTGTGGCATATTGCCTATTGGGAAGTGACAAAGTAAGATAGGAAATAATTTATTGTTTTAATAATTATACTATTTATGATTGAGGTTTTATATACAAAAATATTTTCCACCTTCAACCTAGCAGTAAATTAAAATGTAAGTTTTTAGCTTAATCAGCAAGTCCCAGGCCCTAAGGTCAACACTTCCTAAGGAAAAGCACCAGAGATCGACACCTGATTCCCACATGCACAGGCACATCTGTACCCACAAGGAAGTGAACACACAGACATACTACATTAATAGGTTTAAAAAATAACAAAATGTCAGTTTACTATTGTCTTTAACAAATAAGAAACAGACATGCACCTGGAGTACAGAACAAGGACCAACAAACAGCTTTGTGCTTTAAATGGGATTCTACAGAAATTCAAAGTATCATTGTGCAATGGTATTTAATAGTAAAGAGCAGTATTTGTACCTGTTTGATATGCTGCATATACTTCAAACAATATGCTTTGAGTTAGTGCATTTTAAAGGGTCAAATCCATCTAATGTTTTCCCATATATCTGGTGGTTTGAGATGCATTAGCAAATACCATCAGAGTGAGGAAAACAAAGCAAATCTGGAGAAACAAAATATCTGTTAGCTGGGTTTATTAAAACAAAGATGCTGGTAGCCTGCACATGCTAGTATTTATCTACTGAAATTTCTTCAACCGACCCCTGTAAAAAAATGTTCTTTTGAAAGTTCAAGACTAAATATGCTTTTAAAAATGTGTGTGGTTTTATCTACATTTTAGCTTATGTACCAAATTTATCCAACATTAATATAATTAAAATTATGTGAAACATTTTAGATTATTGTGGCATAGCTCTTAGGATGTACTTAAAATTTCAACATAATATTGTAGTGCAAATTTGTGCCAACCTTTGGAATAATAGGGAAAGGCAAAGTTTGAATTTCTGAGATTGGTTTTTATCATTGTTTCATACAGCTAAAGAAGAAACAATAGACCTAATTATGCTAATGGCACTGTAGCTAGAATTTTAAAAATTCACTTTTATAATGAATAAGCATACCTTTAAACATAGTACTATTAATGCAAAGATAACTATTCATAATATTGTTTGTATCCTATTCAGGTAAGGTTTTCACATTCTCTTCAGCAACCTAATTTGTCTCATTATATTCCCCTTGTTCTTTGCCCTACAAAGCAATTGGTAAAATTAAATTCAAGGTCAGGAGAAACGGTTCAGCTGTTAAAGTCTAGGCTCTCAACCAAAACCACAAAAATAAAATCCAAAAGTTTCTTATCTTTAAAAATTGTGATTTTTAAAACTTACTGTTTAGAAATTATTGGGAGGAGACTACCTTTGTCCAGTTGAAAAGAAAAAAAAATATGTTAACTGCTGATAATGACTGATATGAATGTGGACATCCATTATGGTTAACAGCTCAACAGTTTACAGACCATTATGTATGATCAATAATATGACAAATGCTTTATTAATATGGTGAAGGATACATTGTAGAGATGAAATCCAATTATAAACATATACATAATATAATCTTTTGAGAAAAATTTGAAGTTGTTGCTATTCACATTTGTGTGAGGTCCAATAGCATCAAGTTAGCTGTTCGAATCAATAGGCCCTGAAATCCTATCTTTATGTGCATGATTGTTCCATAAAATAGGGATTGTGCTATGTTAGCTGAGTTGTGGGTAGGATAGGGGATTTGAAGTTAGTTTTGAAAGTTTCTAATGAGTGTATGGAGAAGGGAAAATGAGTAACAGAAAGCTAAGGGAAAAATAAGTGCTGAGTTGCTTTAGAGCTTAAGCAAAATCACCATCATAAATGTATAATGAATGTAATTATAGAGAGTATGAAGCTTTATCCAATAGCACATGCCAGCCTGAGGAGAAAAAAAAAAAGATGTCTGAGTGGGTCAACATTAGGGCACTGGCTGGGATGCAGCAGCAGAAAAGGGGAATGAGTAATTGGAAGCCATAACGAAGAGCCACTGAGATGATTAATCATGAGATGGGTCCAGGTTGACCTGGGAAAGGAATAAAGCTGAAAAGGTTGTATTCTAATAAAATAAGAAGAGTTCAAGTGATTGGAGGTTAGAGATCAGGGTAACAGAAGGTCGGGCAGTGTGAAGAGTTGAAGAATAGGATTCTGACTGAATGTGTGGAAAAGTCGGAAGTTTGGAATATGACTTACTAAAAATATATTCAATTTCATACATGCATGAAAAGAAAAAAAGAGATCCTGCCCTTTCTAACAACTGGATGATTTATAAATCAGGGTAAAAATGTAAATCTGGAGAATATAAACATGAGTTATTTATTTTCATTGTCACTAGACCAGAAAGCTATTGAGCTTTGAATCAACACCCCAAATAGAGTTATTAGTAGCTCTAAAATTAAGTAAAGGTTGTAGATGTATCCAACCATTTTATTAAATAAGAAACAACAGAAACAATTTAAAAGAGAAAGCCGAGACGGTCAGAGCTCAGAGCTAAAATCTTACCCTTCCTCCTGCTGTCCCAGCTTCCCGAAAGAGAGCTATTTCCTTGTGTGTCCATTAGGTTCAAAGTCATTCGCTACTCATTGGTTGTAAACCCAAACACGTGACTGCCTCGTCACTGTCTGTATGTTCAGCCCTCTAGGTCTTAAAGGCGTATGTCTCCAATGCTGGCTGTATCCCTGAACACACAGAGATCTATGGGATTAAAGGCGTGTGCCACCACCGCCATGCTCTTTCTATGGCTCTAATAGCTCTGACCCCCGGGCAACTTTATTTATTAACATACAATCAAAATCACATTTCAGTACAATTAGAATACTACCACAAAAGGTAATTAAAATGTTTCCTTAAATAATCACTGATTAAAATTCTTTTTTAATCCTAGTTGTGAGCTGATTCATAAATAGTTGTTATAACTACATTGATCTTGGCCTTAAATCCAGACAGAGACATAAGCATGCCAGTCATTTAAATAGCTGATTGTTTCACAATACAAAGGTTGTGAAGTACAAAACTTTGATTTGTCTTGAGTTATACTGGTGAGTATTGTAAACAACCAAATCTTAAAGAATAGAAATAAATGTGCCACTAGTATGTACCATTAAGACAATTGGACTAATGCTTGTGAAGACTAAAAACAAAACAAAACAAAAAAAAAAGAAAAAAACAAATGCATTTCTGAAATATCATGTTAAAAAAATTAAGGAACCGAATGAAAGGAAACCAGTTGCAAAAAACTTTTTAAATCTATCAATTTTTTTTGAGGCCTCAACCCTAGACTGAGAATGATGACAACAGATAAAGGCAAGAGAAATGGTCTTCTCCAGGGAAGAGCCCCAATGAGTTATCCATTCCAAAATGACAGCTCGGCATGAAATCAGGAACATACAGGTAATATAGAAGAACTGAAAGGGTTGTATTTATGTACTTAAGAAAACATACATTATATTAATATAATATATATAAAGATGGAAGATGTTATAAGTCACAGAAATTATAACCTAAAATATAAATCAACTTGATTTCGATCAACTACCAGCATGATTTCTCCATGTCCTATGATTCAGTGTGATGATTTATGTGTATAAACAATTAAAGAAAAAGCCAAGCATTTGAAAAGAAAGCAAATGGGATGATACTTGAGAGGGGCTGGAAGAAGAAAAAAACAGAGAGAAGAAATTATTTATTTAATATAACTATAATTTCAAAAATAACAAAAACTATTATTAAAGATACTTCTTAGCAAATTTTTAAAAAACATTTGTATGATTGATCAAATCTGTCTCGCCTTACCGCCCCTAAAATTCCTCTTCCATTCTCCCCACAGTTTCAATTTTCTTTTTCAACTTCACACTCTCTCCCTCTCCCCTGCTTCCTCTCTCCCTCCAAACGCATTAGGTCCAATAATGCTAAAGTGTAGATGCATGGGCGTTGTAACATCTGCTGATGCCCATCCATGAAGACAATTTAATTTGCTTCCCTAACAGTTGTCAATTGTGAATATTTCCTCAGATGGTTGTGGACATCATGAGGTCCTGTTCCATCTATACTTGGATTTTGATTGGCTCACTTTTATTATGGCTCACTTGCCTTTGTGCAGACCTTGTGTATCTAGTTGCAGCTGCTAAGAGTTCACATGTCCAACAGTGCAACAGTGCTGCTATGTCCAGAAAGCATCGTTTTGATGCAGACATCACTACTTCTGGCTCTTAACAATATTTTTACATCTCCTCTTTCACAACGTTGCCTGAGTCTTGAGGAAAAGGGGTTGTGATATGGATGCCCACTTAGAGTTGAGCAATCCATAGTCTCTTACACTGACTAGTTATGGGTCTCTGTATTAACCACTATTTATTGTGACTAATTTCTGTGTGATATTTCTCTGGTGAAGGTTGGAAGATGCATTAATCTATGAATTTAAAGAGAAGAAATTAGAAGGCAGATCATTATTATGTCCATTTGTCAGGATGATATTATTACATTCTCTTTTAGGGCCTATGACCTAGCCAGTCATGGGGTTTTGGCCCAGTTAACAGTACTAGGTATGAGTTCCATCTTCTGGAGCGGGCTTTAAATTTAATCAGAATTTAAACCACCCATTATTGATTTATTCCTATAGTAATGTGTTACTATTACACCAGTGATAGTATTTGACCAGTTGTAATTGAAGCCCACAGGGTTCACAGATAGATGTGGATGTTGAATGCTTTCCTACCATGTCAGCATAAATAGAACCTTAAAACACTATGACGATAAGTAGTGATGAAGATTCCATTTGAAAACCAACTTGATTTCTCCATGTTTTATGACTCAAGTATGTGGTAGCTTGAGCAATAGGGTCTTTGAACAATGGTGATAGTCTGTAAGCTTGGAGTGACAGGTCTATCGAATCCCACTAACAGCAACTAGACAAGAGGTAAACCACACCTGGCACTGGACTTTTATTTGACAGCCTACCGTGTCTGGAAAATCCCCCCATTATAGGCAAATCCAGTTAAACTCTCTTATTAGAATATATATATAATTGTGTGTGTGTGCGGCTTCTATAGTAGTAGGTTTCTATTGTTAGATTTTCAAAAGATTTTATGTTAGTTATACCTCCCCATACCACTCCTTTACCATGTCCTCCTATACTCTATTCAATTTAAACCTCCTTACTCAAGTATTCATTCTTCTTTTCCACCTTATAATGAGTGACATTCTGTTCTTCTCAAACCATCTCTCCCTGCTCCATGGCTCTTACTGGTTTCCTGTCTTCCATCAGTTCTCAAATTTAAATACATACATAGATATATACATACATATCTGCATATGAGAAGAGAAATAGAGTATTTTTTCTTTCTTCATCAGAGTTATGTCACACAGGATGATTATTTCTAGCTCCATCCACTGTCCTGATTTTTTATAATTTATAAACTTTTAAAATATGTGTTATCATTACTATCTGCTACTTTATTTACTTTTCTGCCTTCATATTTATGGAATTCTTTCTACTTGATTATAATATAATAATATAGCCTTACAAATCAATTACTTTCTTTCCTTGCTATTTTCTATGACTTAAATAATACCCAGTAGGCACTTACATGTTGACCAAGACAAAGAAAATTGAACTATTAATTAAGTCAACAACTTTCCCAATTATCACTACTTAGGTTCACAGAATGCCTTAGTGTTTAAACATTAACATACTGGTTCGTGCTACAGCTTCAATCACATTTATATAAGATTTACTTGCACTTATATGATTTTTTGTCCATTCTAGACTTTATCTTGGAAATCATGAAAAGAACCAGAAATTTGACAAGCTTAAGTTGTATGGTATGCACTGATGCTATTGGCAAACTAACCATTTAGATTTGTTTGGTATTTTTGGTGCTGAGCATGGAACCTAAGACCCCTTACATGCAAGCAAGTATTGTACTATGGAGCCATACCTCCAGCCGAAACCTGTATAAAGTCCTATAGAGTCGATATTTGCCACAATGATGACAGTTTTTATTAACCATCCTTAAACTAAATATGGTCTTTAATGGCATATCTTGTATTTTCAGATTCTAGATTGGTTTGCAAATCATGATCACTGACAAGATTACAATTTGTCATAAAGTGTTTACCTACTGAAGCCCATTAATCTCTTCCTATGCTATTATGTGGCAATTTTAATTGTATCAGAGACTAGACTAAATAATTGATGTTGCTAAACATTAGATGAGGAGATGTTATTTATTTCAATCTCAGAATTGAAATAGGATTGGATGTTTATCTGTTGCAATATATGTTATTAAGTTTAAACATTTGTTACAATGTAAACATTGACACAGGTAAAATAATTTAAATTAGGATATGAAATAATTATGGCCAGGAGCAGAAAGAAAGGAAAAAAGGGAAGGAGGGAGGGAGGGAGGGAAAAGAGAGGAAGGAAGGAAGGAAAGGAAGGAAGGAAGGAGGGAGGGAGGGAGGGAGGAGGGAGGGAGGGAGGGAGGAGGGAAGGAGGAAGGAAGGAAGGAAGGAAGGAAGGAAGGAAAGGAAGGAAGGAAGGAAGGAAGGAAGGAAGGAAGGAAAGAAAGGGAAGGAAGGAAGGAAGGAAGGAAATTCACGGAGATAGACAGAAACTGGGTGCTAGGGAAGTTCCCAGAATTCACAAGGATGACCCCGCCTTAGACTACTTGCTATAGAGGAGAAGATGCTGAACTAGCCTACACTGATAATCAGATTAGTGAATACCTTAACTGTCAATCATAGAGCCTTCATCCAGTAAATGATGAAAGCAGATGCAGAGATCCACGGCCAAGCACCTGGCAATTTCCAGGAGTCAGTTGAAGAGAGAGAAGATGGATTCTATGATCAAGGGCATCAAGATCATGAATAGGAAAACATAAGAGACAATCAAACCAAACTAGTGGGAACTCATGAACTGTGGACCAACAGCTGTTGAGCCTCCATGGGACTGGACTAGGCCTCTGCATAGGTGAGACAGTCCTGAAGTTTGGTCTGCTTAAGGGGCCCCTGACCATGGGATCAGGATCCAACTCTGAGACATGAACAGGCTTTTGGAGCCCACTGCCTAGGGTGGGACAACTTACACAGCCTTGGTGCAGGGGGAGGGGCTTGAACCTGCCTCAGCTGAGTGTATCAGGCTCTACTGACTCCCAGGAGGCCTTGCCTTGGAGGAGGTGGGAATGGGGATTGTGATGGAGGGATAGCCTGGGAGTGGGAGGCAGGAGGGAAGGGATCCTGTAGTTGGTATATAAATGAATAGAAAATCTCTTAATAAAATACTTTTAAAATGTTACCTAATGATTATGTTTTAATATGCTTTTTTGTAAAGTTACAAAATGGAAAATAATGCATTCAGCCTTTCCTTTGGGTCCTCAGAGTACTGTCTTAGTAAATCCAAAACAGAAACTTTCAACTTGTAGGCCTCAAAGTTTTCCCAAAATGAAATTTGGGGGATTTCTAGACTCAGGCTTAGGATATTAATAGAGATCAAGTGAAAATAGAATGCACTGCAATCTGCTGTGTTTCTGTCTTAAAATGCATCTGTCCCCATTGTCACATTACAATGCTTTCTGTAAGGAACGAAACTTACTTCCAAGGACACTCCTCTTCTCAGCTGTAAAATGAGAAAATGGAAACCTATCATATTAGTCCTTGATTGACAAAAGAAATAAAAAAAATAGGAGAAGAAAAAGCTAACTATTCCCTACCTACTGAAAGGATCAGTGTACTAAGGAATTCAAAACTGAACAGAATTTGATCATTTTTTTTCACAAGGCATTTAGAAATTAGGTGCTGGAAAGCTACTAATATTAAATCTGTAGGGTCAAACACGTGTTATGAAAGAAAAAGGCAAAGTAGTATCAGATTTCTGACATGAAAAGAAAAATTACATTAATATAGGTTTAGAGAGATATTCTATGCAAGTTTCATTTATTATGAGCTTGAAATCAAAATTATTTGAATATGTAGCAATCAGAAGAAAGCAGGCTACTGGAAGTAACAGTGAGAGAAAGAAGATGATAATGAAGCCTTGTAGGGAACCATGTGCTAGTAGCTAAGGAAAAATGCCTTTCAGAGTCAATCCCCAAAAAGGTGTTCTTCCTACAGAGTGGATACGAAGAACATAGCAATGTATTAAGTCACATAGAACCTTAATAGGTAGCTCCATTGAATATTACTATTGATTTTGTCTTATACACACCCCTACACCCACCCACTCATATACCTGCCTATGTATGTATGTATTATATATAAATACTGTGGATGATTGATTGATAAATAAAGTGCTGACTGGCCAGTAGCCAGGCAGGAAGTGTAGACATATAGGCAGGACAAGGAGAGAGGAGAATTCTGGAAAGTGGAAGGCTGAGTCAGAAGACGCTGCCAGCTGCCTGCTATGAGGAGCAGGATGTAAAGTACAGGTAAGCCACGAGCCATGTGGCAAGGTACAGATTAATAGAAAATGGGTTAATTTAAGATAGAAGAACTTGCCGGGCAGTGGTGGCACACGCCTTTAATCCCAGCACTTGGGAGGCAGAGGCAGGCGGATCTCTGTGAGTTCGAGGCCAGCCTGGACTACCAAGTGAGTTCCAGGAAAGGCACAAAAGCTACATAGAGAAACCCTGTCTCGAAAAACCAAAAAAAAAAAAAAGAAATAGAAGAACTAGATAACAAAAGCCTGCCACAGCCATACAGTTTATAAGTAATATAAGCATCTGAGTGATTATTTTTATAAGGGGCTTGGCAGATGGACCCAGAGAGAAACTCTCCAGCTAATATATTAGTGTATGTGTTGTATGTGTGCAGGTATATGTGCATGTGTGAATTTATCTGTATGTGTGCATATGTGCTTATATATGAATGTGTACATATGTGCATGTGTGCTTTTTCTATATGTGTATGTGTGCATATGTCTATGCTTGTAAATGTTTGAAAGTGTTACAGTTTAATCTATGTTGTTTTAGCTCTCAACTTTCTATGCCACAGAGTAACTCATGTTTGTCAACCACTTTAGCATCCACTTGTCTAATATATATGCCAAATGAATAACTGGTATTTTCAGCATTATTTCACATATACAGTTCAATATACATTAGAGGGACAATGGATACATACGAGGACTGACCATATGACAGCAGATGCATTTGAAATGCATTCACCGTATTAACCTTTAAAATAATAGAACCTCAATGGCAGCAAAGAAAAATAAAGCAACACCATGCTTTTAAATGCACTAATGAGTATGATAAATGACTGTAAGAACAAGAAACATAAAATTTACCTAGCCCTACCACATAAAGGAAATCCCTTGGAAGATACAGAATTAGTCAGTGTCATGTAGATTTATTGCTTACAACATTTATAGTAGCATAATGCAAGTGATTCCATTTAATGAATTCTGCAGATATTTGCTGTGTTCTTTACATAAAACACCCATCTGGGCACTGTGAGGATGCACTTATGGCTTGGCTCAGTTCTGTGAAGAAGTCCTGTGTTTACTTGGTTCGTTTAACACAATTGTCATAACAGAGAAGTGGGGGAAGTATTTTAGGCACACTATTTAGAAAATTTATTTTAGGTTCTGCTTTTTTATTTTAAATTTTAGTAATTTGTTCTTTAGTTATGTCATTGATGTCTATAATGCATCCTGGTTAGTCTCACCCCCCACAAGACATATGTTCTTCAAGCTTTCCTCCATCCTTGACAACCATCCCCTCTTCTCAACAAGTCATTATTTCACATCCATGTTTTTAGCTTTAAATAATTACACACTGAATTTAACTAGAATCATCTGTGTGACCACAGATTTGTGTTCAATCGAAACCTCTTTGATTCAACTGTGACTATGCAATGGAAGACAATGAATGTCTCTCCTTCAGAACCCATCAGTAGCCAATGATTGGACCCTAAGAAGTAGATCACTGTGAACCTAAGCCTGTTACACAATGCAATAGTCAGTCTTGTACAGGTGTAGATGGGTTAACTTCAACTTCTGTGAGTACAAGGATTTCAATAGTCATATCATGCCCAGAGTGTTACCCTGAACATACCTAATTTCTGAAACTGAACAGGGTCATGACTAGTTAGTACTTGGGTGGATACACTTGGGCGTTTTCATCCAGGAAGACTACGTGAAGGAAGAACCTTCCTGGAGGAGACACAGAAGAAGAGAATAATTTAAAAAATAAAATTAGACTAATAAAATAGTTAATTACAGAAAGAAGATAGATGTGGATGAGATAGTAATTAGGGAGGTTGGGGAAAGTGTTCCACATTTGCTAAATCTGAGACAATTGTGTAAGCAATCAGGATCTCAGGGAAAGGCATTTTTGCTTTTGGATACATCTGATGCACATGAATATAACCTGACTTTATATTACAGAGTAGTAATTCTAGTGAAGTTACGCATGGTAGGAAGGGAAAAGGCTAATGAAAATCATCTCAGACTTTGTTCCATGAGTCAAGAAAAGAGACAATGAGAGACTACCCTGAGAATGATGATGACTTTGGGAAAGAAGAAAATATGATAATTAACTGAGGTTGATGTTAGACATAATTTTTAAAAATGATACTGCTCTTTAATTTACAGCGAGACTAAAACATTCACAGTCATATTACTTGGAAGAAATAAGACAAGTAGAATATGCAGATGTTCTACTTCTAAAAGAAGTTGGGTTAGTTCATAACAGCAGGAAGACATATTGTTTCTTTTGGACTTGTAATTTTTATTATTTCTTTTATTTTTGAGATTATGTGATAATGAAATCATTCTTAACTTCCCTTTCCTTCCTGTAATGCTACCACTTACACTTCTTTGTTCACTTTCAAGTTGTCCTCTTTCTTCATTAAATTTTGTTATATGCATATATGCATATGTATAGACATTTATTTCCAATATATTCTGCACATTCTGTCTAATGTTGCTTATATGTATGCCTTCAGTACTGACCATTAAATAGATATGAGCTTATGAAGTATACACATGCATTTTATACATATCAATTGAGTAAAATGGATTCAAACAATTGAAAATCTTATCTTTGCACCAGATATATTTTAAAAGAAAAGATTATGCATAGTTCAAAAAAAGTGAATATTCAACATTAGTTTATTTTATTTGTGAGTTCTAGCATGATTGTTTTTAATCTCATAGATAGATAGATGATAAATAGATAGATAGATAGATAGATAGATAGATAGATAGATAGATTGATTTGAAATAGACATGTCCTTGTGTGGTTCACAGATATAATGTGGTCTGTTCACCTGAAAAGATGAAATTATGAAATAAAAGGCTCAATGCATTGCTCAGCTGTCATTAGAGAATCTACCTCCTAAAGCAGATGGCAACAAATACAGGGACCACAGACAGAGAGTCAGCAGAAAGTAAGAGACTTTGAAACATTCAGCCCTAAATGGGATAGTTCTTATCAAATCCCTTCCCACAGAGCTCAGGGAAAAGCTCAGAAGAGGAGGCAGTAAGATTTAAGAGCCAGAAGGGTGGAGGACACCAAGGAAACAAATCCCTCTATTTCAAACAGGATCAACACACATATGTACTACACAGAGACAGAACAGCATGCACAGGGCCTACACTGAGTCTGCACAAGATAGGGTTTATAACAAAAAGGAAAAATGACCCCATCCTTAACCAAAAAGCTATTTCCAATTGACAACCACTTGAAAATGAAATTTTAAGTTTCCTCCAAGTAAGTCTCACCTGGGAACAAACTACTCTTAAGGTAGGCCAACATGCCCACTAGTAAGATGGTCAAAAGAAAATGAACTTCAATGGCCATCTTTGGAGGCTCCTTGTCTGTGTAATATAATGTCAAGTCTTTTTCTTTTTGTGTTTTATTTTATCTTTTCAAAAATTTATTTTCTTATTTATTTTTTCTTGTTTTTTTACAACTATGCATCCTTTGAGTATTTATTATGGTTTTCAGTTTTGTATTTTTTTAAGGGATTCCTGAGCATGTGAAACAAGTGAGTCTCGTGCATGTACACCTGTGTCTTGTGCCTTTTTCTTGGGCTTTTTTCATTCTGCTTGTTTTGTCCAATTCCGAGGCATTTGTTTTTGTTTCACCTTTTTCCATTTTATTATTACCCTTAAAAGCCTGTTTGTTTTCTAATTAGAGACAGAAATGGGTTGGAGGATCTGGATGGGACCCAGTATGGAGGAGCTGGGAGGAGTAGAAAGAGGAAACCATAATTAGAACATATTATGTAGAAAAAAATATTTTCAAAAAAAGAAAAGAAATTTGCTGAATGAATGAATAAATAAAATGGTTGATATTGAAAAAAAGAAAGTCAGCCAGATGGCCTTGGTAAAATGAGAATTATGCAAGAATCAAGAAAGACTGGATAACACAATAGTCCTCCAAAATCAGCTAAAAATAGTGCTTAACCCTGCTTAAGAATGTGATGAATCATAAGAGATCATGTGAAGACCTTACTATTTGGAGATAAAACCATTCTCTGTCCCATCAGACATAGGAAATTGTAAACTGATGTGAAAGATTTGGTAACGACTAGGTAAGGAATTCAGGTTATATTCCATTTTATACAAAGTAAGCCCTGAAGACTACGTTTGAATCTATGTGGGCATGGCCTGATGGTTAATTCTCTTGAGATAAGGTCATTTCAGAATTAAAGAGAAAAGAAGCTACTCCTACGTCTTGTTTCTAGCAGTTGCTAAAGTGGCTGCTTATATGAGCAGAGTTAATAGTTACTTCAGCATGGATTACTACTGAATAGTGCCAAGGATGTACTAATGAGAGGTGCCTAACATAGTTCTTCATCTATTAGAAACATCATCTGATGGGTTCATTGTAAAAATCTCAGGATGTAAGTACAGATCCATTTTCTAGAGAGTGATTCTGGTCACCAATGGTGTAGGTGTGGCCTCTTACCCATCACATACTCTGTAGTTTAAAAGGGGGACCTGAAAAACCAAGTATACAGAATCTTGGACTTTGTCATCTGCTGTTAGCTATTCCATCCAGATTGAACCATCCCATTTTCATCTTATAGTGACGTTCATATATGAGCAAGAGCTATTGAGACCATGACTGGGAAAAGTACAGAGACAACTAGCCAAACTAGTGGAAACACATGAACTGTGAACCAATAGCTGAGGAGCCCCCATGGAACTGCACTAGGCCCTCTGGATAAGTGAGACAGTTGTTTAACTTGAACCATTTAGGGGGCTCCCAGGCAATGAGACCAGGACCTGTCCTTAGTGCATAAGCAGGCTTTTTGAAATCTAGTGCTTATGCTGAGACACTTTGCTCAGTCTTAGTGCAGGGAGGAGGGATTGGATCTGCCTCAACTGAATGTACCAGGCTCTGCTGAACCCCCAGGGGAGACCTTGCCTTGGAGGAGGTGGAAATGGGGTGGGTTGGGGGCAAGGCTGGAGGGTGGGAGGAAGGAGGACAGGGGAATCCATGGTTGATATGTAAAACGAGTAGAAAAATCTCTTAAATATAAGAAAATAGGAAACTCAGCAAAAGGAATTAAAAAGAACTTACAGCTTGAAAAAAAAAGTTTCTGGAAACAACTAAACCTTTCTAGCATGGGAGAGCTGAAACACAGAAGAATCACAAGCCCCACCGCTCCCAGGTTACAAAAGCAGTCAACAGTTGCTAGCAAGAGGACTCTGATGTGCAGACAGGTGAAGGGGGCACCAGGGTGGCAGCCACAGTTAGTCTCATGAGTCAGAAAGAAGATGCCTCTTTGGTGATGCAGCTGTTTTTTATTGGAACACACTGAAGTTATAATTTTACTTTTAGATATAAATGTATTTGAGTGACTGTTTTAAGTAGTATTCATCTACCACTGGTGGAAACTCACCTTATGAAAATATTTATTCTTCTACAATCCCTGGCTGTCTTATTCAATACAAATTCAGGTATTTCCCAGACAAAATTCCATTTTGCCAACATTGGCTGAATTTTGTAATCAGAGGCAAAGAGGCAAAGGAGTGGGGGATTTTTCTAGCAGGTCAGACAAGGACTGGGATGGACCAGTGTCCCTAGCACTGCAGGAAGCATATGTGAAAATAAAAAGATATGATCCTGAGTTTTGAATCCTATAAAGAACTCATACATAGTGAGGATCAAGAAGACACTTGAGCCCATTAGAGAGATCATCTCTGGTGGAACTGAAAGGCTGAATCTAAGTAACATTGATGTAAAGGGAGAATGACCTAGTGCATCATTAAGTGTGGAACACGGTGCTGTATTGCATGTTGTCTGCCCTTTCTGGTTTGTTTTCCTTTTGAGACTTCTCAACATGACTTATTTTCTTTATTTCTATTCCTCTTTTCCAGAGATGTTTGTCATAGACCTAAGAGGGAGACAGAGATGATAGAGAAATGGTGGAAGGGGAGTTCATCCATACCTCATGCCATCTCTAAGGCACAGATCTGGATGTAAGGACATGAGAGCATTCTCTTTGTCCAGAGAGAAATGAGAAGGAGGAAGAATGGTTATTACAGTTTTCTCCATTGATTTGAATCCCTCAGAGTGGCATTTACCATGCTAGAAGAATGTCTGTTTATGACTTTTCACTGATGATTTGTTTATGATTGGTGATGAAGTGTGGGCAGATTAGAAAAATAAAATACAAAACAAATGGAGAACAGTACTTATCAAGAGCAGGAATAATTTTCAAGTTCAACAAAGCATACAAAATTCTAAAGTTGTACAATCGCTAGGTTTGCATGAATACCTGCTGTTACCATGTAATTAAACGCAAGATGACTAGAAGAGAATTCTGAAGTGAGCAGGCATACATTCCACTTGGCTGACTTTCCTGCTGAGCAAATGTTTCTCTTGGCTTGAATGTAGACCTTCATTCATTTTCATCATGAATCATTTTCCTGGAAGTTACTGTTGCATAAAGGGTGCTTCTCTGATTCCTGATCAACCCAGACAGCCAATCAGTCGGTGGTAAATGAGCTTAACATGCAAAGTTTTTATCTCCAGATATTTCCTGAAAGTTTCTCGATGTGTCTTTGATGTGATCTTTTTTGTACAGATCCACACACCGTCATCTTGGATTTGAAACTGATTAGATTTTGTTTATGCCGCACACAACTGTTTTCATGACAGGCCTCCCTGTAATCTAGTGGAAAGGGCTCATTCACCATCAGATGAAATACGGGAGTTTCCACGACTATTCTTCCTGATCATTGTCAGAAACTAGGAAGATGTCAAAGGATTCCTAGAGACAAACAGAAAACACAGTATTGGTGTTCTAATAGAAATATTTATACAGTGAAACACTGTGTCATTTTATTATAAAACCATCATTATATTAAAATAATTCATCATTTCTTATGAATGGTAAGGAAGAGTAAAATGCTCAAATGTTGAATGAAGTATATTATTGGAAGTAATTGTTCCTTTCTCCGTAAATATTGATGGTATTTAAACTTTTCACAATGATGAAAATTTTGATCATACATTTTTAAAAAATGTTTGCGTAGAAAGTTGCAAACATTCATTGATAACTAATCAATAAATTTGGATTAATTTGAAACATGCAGTGATAGACATGGGATTAGTTTCAGAAATCATGCCAAGGTGATCTTAGAGGTGAAGAAATTGTGTCCTATTGAAAAGTGGGAAGTCATTTGTTCCTGTCAAATAATCACACTGTGGAAGGTATGCATGCATCTCTCACCTTAGGGGTTAACCTAAGATACAAAATGTCTGTCCTGGTTGAGTCCAGGGCTCAATTATGCAGTGTTAATTGGCTAATCTGCAGGCCTGAATGATTTTTTCACTAGATAAATATCAACTAGAATTTAGCAGATGACCTGACCTGCATCCGGCACTAGCCTGGGTGTTGCTGGTGCAGAACACAACAATGAAAAGAAAAGTGATATCTTAGGATCCTTGCCATGAGATGATTCTACCGAAGCACTCCTTCTTGCCCACATTAATGTGGCTGGGGAAGAATCAATTTGGAAATCAAAAATGAGCATTTTCCTTTTAGCTGCTGTCTGTACAAATGGTTTTATCTAAAAAAAAATGTAATTCTATTTCTATTAAAGATACATTTTAAAAATAAATAAAATGTTAGAGAAAATAGGAAGGGAAAACCACATCATAAACACAAAAGCCTGCTATCTAATTAGTAATCATGTCAAACAAACCAAACTGTCCATTACGGTATTAGACTCACATGAGCCACTTAAAAAATTAAAGCAAAAATAAAAGTCAGGATTAGAGAAAATGTCACTCAAGAGAATCATTTATAACTCTGAATATTCTTTTACTTCATTTTTCATGAAGTAGCCAAAATGAATTGTGTCTTTTTAGTTTATTGAAAGACAAAATCACCTGCAAATGCCAAAAAATTGGATCTGAGTTTGGAAATTCGTGTGTGCATGTGTAAAAATATTTGCAGACAGCCCCAAATGGAAGAACAGATGGGACACAAAACTTAGTAATAAGGATGGCCATTTATACCTTCATTTACATTGTGAGATACAATTTGGATATAAAGCAATTCAACTGTCAATTATTCAAGTGACACATTACAAAATGATTTGCCTTCAAACACAGCAATTATCATGAGTGTGAGATCCTAGCTGTGTGTCAGTACCTGTTTCTACATTTGACTTTGTTCCCACACATATTTTCTTTTATATCATCTTATTATTTATTTATTTATTTATTTATTTATTTATTTATTTATTTATTTATTTATTTGTGTGTGCCACAGCATATGTGTAAAGATCAAAAGACAACTTGCTTTTATCAGTTCCCTTTTTCTACCATGTGTTTCTTAGGATTAAACTCAGGTCCTCAGGCTTGGGGTTAATCCTTACTTAGACTATTTCACTGCCCCCTAAATGTGTTTTTTCAAAGAATTAAAGCTATAATCTGTACTGAGTTTGACTCAACATTAAATGTGTAAATCACATGCTATTCTACAATTTTAGTAACCTATAGACTATGCTACAAGAATGATAGTTGTGAAATTAAATTGTAAGCATTATTTTAATGTTTATTTAAAATACAAACACTTCTAAACTAACAAGTTATATCATGGTTCTAACTATATGTATGGCCTTCAGCAACTTATTATTTTACATGATAAAATCTAACAAATATAAAGTCCCCATTATTCACTCCTGCCATCATTTTTAGGGGAGTGTAGTTGATATGTTAAGATTTGAGCCATGCATTTCAAAATATGGGACATTACCTAATTCTTTAATGTTGATCTCTACTTGCATGGGACAAAAACCACAAACTGATAATGTGACTTTTAGCTGCCTGTACAAAAGAGTGACTCTTCCAATTACATAAATAACTAGCACAAACAAGGTAAAGGAACACAACCTTGAGTCATTCTGAGAGACTGAGACTTTTCCTGGAAACGTTTACAAAAAGTAGATTCTAGCTAGATCTAGATTCTGTCTTAAAACCATCAGATCAGACAACATTTTTGAATTTGTTGCTTGTCTATTTTTCTTTGTGTACATACCAGGAATTTCATCTAGCTTTGTCCTTGGTCTAGGCTCCATCCATTATGGCTTTGGGTAAATAATGACCAGGGTTCTTCTTTTTAAAGGAGGAAGTCATGTTTATGACACATTCTAAAAGATTCTTTTTTGTGCCTAGATACAGAGTTCCCGTACTTCCATGAAAGAACCAATTACAAAAAGAAAGAGACATAGTTCTGCTCTTTCTCCACTAGTCACAATGTCCTAGGCATCTGAAAAGCCTACGATTATTAGCAGCCAATCAGCTGAGATGGCACTGGGTGCTGAGATGGCACTGGGTGCTAGGGGAGTATTGCTGGCTAGAAAGCAGTTGGTGGAGGAGAGAGAGAAGTGGGCAATCCAGGAGAGGCCAGGGAAGATCCTGAGGAAATATTGAAGGATACATAGTTCTGCAGTTGTTTGGATTGTGCACAACCCTTCTGTATGTTCATATGCAGGTTCTTGATTTCTGTGGATATGGCATTGTCTTAGTTAGGGTTTCTATTGCTGTGTGAAGGGACACCATGACCATGGCAACTCTTATAAAGGAAACATTTAATTGGAGCTGGCTTACAATTCAGATGTTTCATCTATTATCATCATGGCAGGAAGCATGGCGGCACACAGGCAGACACGGTGCTAGAGAGGTAGCTGGGAGTTCTACATTTGGATCAGCCCACAGTAGGAAGAGACAGTAAGCCACTAGACCTGGCTTGAGCTTCTGAAACTTCAAAGTCCATCTCCAGTGGCATACTTTGAGCAAGGGTCCACCAGCTGGGGATCAAGTGTTCAAATTGGTGAGCCTATGGGGTCATTTCTCATTCGAACAACTACAGTGACCTTGGTGGAGTGGAGGCTTGGACAGCTAACAACACTGACTGAAGGACACACAGAAGAGAGACTTTTTATAGAATTTATGTACAAGTACAGTACAGGTACTTGGAAAGGCACAGTTAGTATCCATCTCTCAGTGACCATAGTTTTCAGTCCTAGTGTGAAGAATCCTGAGGAAACACAGATGTAGTAATATAGAAATGTTTGCATTAAAATATATGAAAGAATGCATCAGATTGTCGTTTCTGCATGTGGGTCTCTTTGATTCATAACTGTCTTAGGGTCACTTAGTACTTGAAACTGTGATTTTTGCTAGAAAGATTATACCATCTTCCACTTCAAAGGCTTTTCATAACTAAATGCAGTTCAAAAATGCTGAATCTAAAAATGTTTCCATAACAGAAGTTTCCAAAGCAAACCAGAATGAAAAATTTCTCAGCCTCATATGAAAAATACTTAAAAACACAGAAATAGTGTTTAAAAACTGAAGATAATACACATTAAAAGTTACCATTAAATACATTTCAATTAAACAAGATATAGAAAGTGCCTTTAAAAGCATAAGCCCATGAAAGGCAGCACATATATTTAGTCATTTTAAGAGTATAAATAATATTACTGAAAAATGTTAAAATTGTGTTTCTATAATTAAGCTAGTTCTAAAAGATGTCAAATCAGGTAATACCAAAAGCATTGCCAGATTGTAAGAACAATTTTGTTAGGTCCTTAAGGTATAATGGGAGAGAGTGACTCCTGCATAAGGCTCCACACAATGGATTAATTCTGGTGACTCTCAGGTGTAGTAAGTGCAGACAGAAATAAAGATGGAAGTTACAATGAGAACAATGCAGAATTCCAAAAATTCTCCCACAAGGTGAAAGTGATTGCCAAATATATTGACTTGACTAAATTTATGTCACCATAAAAACCCACCAACACACCAAGTAGTAATTGGGCTGGATATTGGAATGCACACTGGCACTGGAGATCTGACTTTAATCAACACCCACGTGATACTTGGTTTTGTTTTGAAACAAGATCCTTTATAAACAATGGCTCAATGTGTCCTCACACTCAATTATCATGGCTCAACCTCTAAATGCTCTAATTAAAGGTGTGTGCCACCACAGTTCCATGCACTTCTCAGTGGAAAAGATCAGGTGTTCACACAGACAACAGCACAGAAGGCCTTCAAAACTCAGAAATTAGAGAAACTCATAATGTGAGAGTAAAGTGGGATTGGACTAGAGAGAGGTCCATCATAGTCTTAGGTTATATGAGTACATATAGCAATGGAATTCTACGTGAAAGTGTAGACAGCATATAAATTTAACACTTCCTAAAGCAAAGAAAGAAAGAAGAAGGAAGGAAGGAAGAGAGGAGAGAAGAGAGAGAGAGAGAGAGAGAGAGAGAGAGAGAGAGAGAGAGAGAGAGAACAAGCAAACAAGGAAACAAATGAAGGCAAAACCAAATCAAGAGTCAACTGAATTGAACTCAGTGTTCTTTGCAAGGGATAGAGATGCATAGTGATACTCATGCCATTGTTTTATCTATGCTTCCTCCATCACAACATCAGCCTTGTACCATCACATAGAGTATTTCTAAATCAGGCAGGATTGTACACACCAGGAATCTGAATCCTTCTGAACCGCTAGATGGAAGTATCCAGAGATCAAAGCCTTTGGAGATTCCTAAGAGCATCTCTTCAAAGAACTTGCTTCATAAACTGCCTCAAAGCCCTTAACTAGTCCCAGTAGCCTCTGGAGTTTTGGTGAAAATTTATATTTGTAAATTTAAGTTTGATTGTTTTTACTTCCTTGATAAGCACTTTTTAATAACTTGTCTCTACCTTATATAAAAACAGTCATCTACAGCTTCACAGAGGCTAGTTACAAGGAGGGACTAAAAGAGGACAGGGATGCATAGATTTTCTTGGGAAGGAGAAACTGAAGAGATCTCTTGGGTAGACTAGGGGCTGGAGATGGGGACACGAGTGATTGGTTGGGGGTGGATGGAGGGGGAGAGTAATAAAAGTGGCATCTTGATGAGGATCACATTTTCAGAGTCATGTAGAAGCCTGGTGCAAGGGAAACTCCCATGAATCTACAAGGATGACCTCCACCCCTAAGACTCCTAGCAATAGTGGATAAGTAGCCTGGACTGGCCATCTCCTGTAATCAGATTGGTAACTACCCCAATTGTCATAACAGAGCCTTCATCTAGTGACTGATGGAAATAGATGCAAAGATCCACAGCTAAGCACTGGGCCAAGCTTGGAGAATCCTGTTGAAGAGAGGGAGGAAAGATTGTAAGAGTCAGGAGCTCAAGGTCAACACAAGGGAACCCACAGAAACAACTAACCTGGGCTAGTAGAAGCTCACAGTCACTGGACTGACAGCTAGGGAGCCTGCATGAGACCAACCTAGGCCCTCTACCTATGTGTGACATTTGTGTAGCTTGATGTACTTGTGGGACTCCTAGTGGTGGAAGCAGATCCTGTCCCTAAGGCTTTGGCTGGCTTCCAGGAACCTATTCCTCACACTGGTCACCTTGTACAGCCTTAACACAAGGGAAGGAGCCTATTCCTACCTCAACTTAATATGCCATGCTTTGTTGACACCCATGGAAGGGAGACCTGCTCCTTTCTGAAAAGAAACAGAGGAGGTGTAGATGGGGGGAGAGGGAGAGTGAAGGGAATAGGAGGAGAGGAAGGAGGGGAAATTTGGTCAGGATGTAAAATAAATGAATAAATTTAATTAATAAAAATATCTTTCATCAAAATAAATTATCCCTGGTCATATTTTCATTTGAAAAAAATACGCTTCTGGACCACCTTTTTAACATTTTTTTGCCGCAGGTTAGATGAATCTCAGTATGTATCTCTGAGACACAATTTCTCAGATCCTACAGACTTGTATTAGCAGTTGAAAATGTGATCTCTCTCTCTGGCTGCAGTAGCCCAGGCTACTCCCCAATAGCATTAATGGACTGTTATCCCTCTGGAACTGTAAACCCAAATTAAACCCTTTCTTCTCAAAGGTGCTTTTGGCTGTGGTATTTCATTGCAGGACCAGGAAAGTAACTAATACAGTTACTATTGCATGATTTTCCTGGGAAGATTTGAACAACATCTATTGCCAGATGGAGCAATTGCAGAAGAACAAAGAGGCTGGGGTGGGGGAGAAAAAAAGAGGGTGATTTTTGATTGGTATGTGAAATGAATAAAAGGATTTTCTTTCTTTTTTTTTTTTTTTTGGTTTTTCGAGACAGGGTTTCTCTTGTGTAGCTTTGCGCCTTTCCTGAAACTCACTTGGTAGTCCAGGCTGGCCTCGAACTCACAGAGATCCGCCTGCCTCTGCCTCCGAGTGCTGGGATTAAAGGCATGCGCCACCACCGCCCGGCTAAAAGGATTTTCTTAATTAAAAAAAAAGATATGATTTTACCCAGATATAGTTTAGGGAGACAGTGAGTTTATTTGGATAACTCACAAAAATATGCATCAGAGGTTGCTTGCAGGACCATGGATGACAAAAAGGCAGCTGCATCATGGAAAAACCCACCCCAACATGGATGAGGTCTCATGGCAGCTGCATCCCTTGAGTTCCTTGCAAACTTGCAGGCAGCTTTCTCAGCTTGAGAGTCTCTCCTCATGAACCATTACTACCTCATATATAACCTTTGGAAGGGACCTTGTTTCAGGAACTTCCTGAGATTTATGGGTTGTTTATTTCCTGATTCTTTTATCTCCAGTGTCGTGAGGTACATCTTTCCAGAAAAGAGTGATTCTATTCATGGGAAATTGATATCAACAAATCACACAATGGGAAACGTTAGACATGCACAAACTCTATTCCATAAAGAGAACAAAGGCCACACACAAGTTGCATTGAGATATTCTTTAAAGTATGGTAAGTGGTACATTATTATTTTTGTTATATAGTAGTTTTCACTTTATATTTTGAGCTCAGTTCATGGGGCTTACCTTATGAGTAAACCAGTATGTAGATGTGTGATAGACTTTCAAGATATTGATTACAATGGATATTTTAGATGAGATTGGAGGAGTACTTCCCAAAGTTGCTTTGTCCTTGTAATATATGCAAAGAAAACCTTTTTTAAACAAAAAAAATAAAAAAAAATTATATTATACCTTATTTGCATTACAAATCACATTAAATACTGCTGGGTGGAGTAATTTGCTTTTTCTGTCTGTCCAAATCAATACCCCTTATTTCCCCCTTTATCTAGAACCCATCATGGTAGTGAATCATTAATACCCGTGTGGAACAAACAGAGTTCTGATGCATTTTGTATTCCAACACCACAATGTGAGGTTATGTGGAAATAGCTTTTGTGTCTTTAGGTCTTACCTTATCTGCTTCAGCAGCAATGGGGGGATTTCTCACAATGCACTTCTTAACTCTAAGCTTTTCCTTTGTTTAATTTCTTTTGTAACAAAATACTATAAACTGCATTAGCTTCTGACATTCAGCAAGGCTGAATTGAGTGTCCTGTCTTTTCTTTTTTTTGTCTGTGTTTGCTATTACTACAATTAGACTGTCTTATTGCTGTTTCTATTATAAAATTGCATACATACATATAAAATTAATTATATGTAATAAATAAATGTAAGCCAAAGTGCTAAATGGTTTTATTAATAAAAATAATCCAGAGCCAGATATTGGGGTTAAAACCTGAGAAATCAGAGGAATAGGAAAAACCACAGCTAACCTCACCTCACCAACTCTCCAGCTTCCAAAGAGACCTACTTCCTGTATACCCACTCCTATATGCCTTTCTGTTCTGCCATCTCACTTCCTCTCTGCCCAGCTACATCACTTCCTCTTCTTGCCCAGCTCTGTCACTTCCTGTCTGTCTGTAAAGACCTCCAGACATTTATGGTTAGTGCTGGGATTTAAGGCATGTGCCATCATGCCTGGCTCTGTTCCCAGTGTGGCCTTGAACTCACAGACATCCAGATGGATCTGTGCCTCCTGAGTGATAGGATTAAAGGCATGTGCTACCACTGTTTGACCTCTATGTTTACTATAGTGGATGGCTTTTTCCTCTGATTCTCCAATAAACTTTATTGGAGGACACGGATAAAATACCACCGCAAATAAATATATATAATTAATAAAATAATGTTATCTTAAAGCCATAACATAAAATCAATTTCAAATTTCTATTACATACTTGTAGTTACAAATCTTGAAGACAAGAAATGGCCTATTTTTCCTTTGTGTAAATATATATGTGTGTATGTACGTTTGTGTGTGTATACTTTGTAAATGTGTGCTTGTGTGTGCACAGGATGTAATGCTTTGCTGTACATCTGTATTACTTCTCTCCATACTCTTATCCTGCCCCTAAACATGGCTCTCCATAGTCTTGTATGACTTGTAGCTTCAATTGAATTGGGACAGTTCAAAGCTCCCGAAGGAAGTTAGAAGGAATGAGAGTGACAAGTAGCTGAGTGTCTCTAGTTTCCTTCCTGTTGGGTGGCAGAACTCTTCACAAGTCTCAATTTCGTGTTACGATAACGGTACCTCCTACTTTCTTCCAGCCTACAGGCTGTACGGACTTGAAGAAACTAGCCTTTGGGGATGTACTGCATTTTATTTCCTTATATGATGACTTCTCAGTGAAAAGTCCTTTGGCTGAAACCCCTCATTTTATTCTAATTTGAATATACCAAATGGAAATCTTAAGGACAATTCCTCATTCACTGCACACACATACATGCACACATACAAGTAAACATGTGCTTACACATTCAATTTTACTTGCCTAGCAGGCTACTTGTTACTTCAACATTTTTATGAGGTGATATAATTACTTTTAGTCTCATTTTGCATTTTGATGGTGAGAGTTCTCAAATTATAGTTGATGGCATTATTCAATCCTCATTTACATATTTCACCAAATTTTTGTAAATATTTGCATAAGTTCCTAACACTAGATTGTATTTTTTTTTTTTTTTTTTTTTTTTTTTTTTTGGTTTTACAGGGTTTCTCTGTGTAGCTTTGTGCCTTTCCTGGAACTCACTTGGTAGCCCAGGCTGGCCTCGAACTCACAGAGATCCGCCTGCCTCTGCCTCCCGAGTGCTGGGATTAAAGGCGTGCGCCACCACCGCCCGGCTTAGATTGTATTGTCAAAGTGTACGTGTATTTTTTTTTTAAATTTGAGTGACACTGGTAATTATTTTGTCTTTTAATTGGTTGTATTTTAATTTGAATTTTTACTGTCTAAAGAAGTTTAGGTAACCATAACAAAAATATCATTGAACTGATGGCTTACAGATCGTGTTTCTCTAGATTTGGAACTTAAAGACCAATATCAAATCACTGCATCCTCTGATATGCAGCTAGATTGCTAGCTTCTTGCTCCAACTGCACACAGTAGAGAGAATGAGAGAAGCCTAGAGGATGTTGTAAAACAATACTCATCAAATTAATAAGGAGCTCTATCCATCTGCCGACCTACCTCACCAGAGCCCCAACTATTACCACTTTCACATTGAGAGTAACTTCAGCATGTGTACTCACAGAAACACAGAAACATTCACCAATAGTTCAATCAAAGATTTTAACTCTGCAAGCTCAAAATGTGAGAAATGATTACAATACATGTGTCACTGTGTGTGTGAGCTATTGGACATGATTTATATGTTTATTGAGCTATTTGTATTCATTTTCTTATCCACAGGCTTTACTTAGTGGATCTTGATATTTATTTTCTAATCAAAGAATAGTTTATATAGACAAAGTAAGTAACATTAAAAACTTGTTGGCTTTGTTCTAAAGTCAAATAAACCCATGGTATTTTTCCTTCAAGATTCTGAGTTATTTTTGGAAACTGGATATTACTGGAATTCTAAGCCTGGTATCACAGCAGCTGAGTCTGCTGATTCAAACCTTGATGCTTGAGTTCATCTAAAAATGCCAATCAAAGTTCTACTCAAGCTATTTCTCTCAACTCATCCTCCAGACCACTGTGCTGAAGTTTCTTAAATTATATTTTTAATTTGTTCTTGAAAGTTGTATGCATTTATAGATACATATATGTGTGTCCATATATATATATGGTCCTGTTTGTCTACCTTGATACCCCCCAACTTCCTTTTTTCTAGATCTGTACTTTGTAATATAAGTAGAGAGATTATATAACATATATGTAGTTCATATATTTATATACAATATATAATAGATAGAAGACTATATAAGATAGAAGGATATATAATAGATATATAATAGATAGAAGGATACATATATTCTCTAAGAAGAATTCATACAATATATTGTAATTATATTCACCGGCAATTCTATTCTTATTGCTCCTAGATCCACCCTCACCTTTCTGCACACCCCAATTTCCGCTTTTTTTGTTTGTTTGTTTTGTTTTGTTTTTCCCAGACAGGGTTTCTCTGTGGAGCTTTACACCTTTCCTGGAACTCACTTTGGAGACCAGGCTGGTCTCGAACTCACAGAGATCCGACTGGCTCTGCCTCCCAAGAGCTGGGATTAAAAGGTGCCCAGCTATCTTTTTATTTTCCAACTTCCTCTTTTATTTTGTTTTATTTTTTTTAATTTGATAATCTGTCAACTCCATTTAGTGCTGTCCACATGCTCCTGAAACAGGGCCATCCAGTGAAGCATGCTCTTAAAATAAACTTACTCTCCATCAGAAGCCATCAACTATCCATACCTCCCAGGCTCATGAACCCCTTCCCACGTCATGCTAAAATGTTGACTGCTTGATCTTGTGCAGGCAACTACAGTTGCTTGAGTTCATGAGTACAGTTGTCCTGTCATGTCCAGAAGATACAATTTGGACATGATGTATTTTTTTTTTATTAGATGTGACCATGCTGTGGAAGGTAGGAACATCCTCTTCATGGGAAAACAAATACACATTTTGAAATCATTGATGAGTCACTTTCTTAGTAACAGTGAATAGATCCCATTTAAATATCTCAGAAAGTCTCACCCTCTGATGTAATAATTGCCATCTCTATTATTTATTACATAAAACAGCAGTCTCTGGATATAATGGGTTTGGGAGTATACTGACAAATCTGAACTATACTCTGACTCTAAATTTCATAATATTCTAAACACACTGCTGTTTTTCAAACTATTTGTGATAGAGAACAAGATTTTGTTTTCCTCTCAGTTACACATGGGTAATTGATCTAATTACCCATGATGAGTACATAGCTCATGCTGTGTGAAATTCATCATTCAGGTTCAACAACATGAATTGGCTTTTAATGAAAAGAAAAAGTCCATTGACTATAGGCTCAGTCATCACATGGATGTGAAATTTCTAGAAAAAAATTTAATATTTACAATGTTTATAATGACTCCATTCTGGAAAAAAAATTGTTTCTTGTGTACACCACATTCTGCATTGCATTGTTCTATAAAATGTTGCCAAAGATAACTTTATCATCTGCACTAGTGAAAGATCGCATGTCATTATTGAAGTGAGACAATCAGAATTCTGCCTTTTGATGAGGGCAGGCTGAAACAAACAAAATGGCCATTCAAACATTTCATGGAAACAGTGTTCCTCGAGGAATGTGATTGATAATAATAAACATGGAAGCTGCTGTTTGTTCTCCATTAAGCAGAGGAAATCTATTTTCACAGTTTGTTGTAGCTGTAAGCTTGACGCTTGTTGTCTTTTTTTTATTCCGTGTTGTGGATGTTTAATCTTCCCCTTGGAAAATTACTTTTCATTTAATGAGACGTTTTGTTCAGTCTATTTGTAAGTAAAGCAACTATTCTTAAATAATTCGTATTCCTATAGTTTCCATTTCACAGCTGATTTCCTTGTTGGTGGACCTACCAGTCTACATGACTTGATCGTCTTTCCAAACTTTCTTGAGAGGACAATGGCACACTGTCTGCTGAATGGAAAGCATTTTAAGTCTTTAATAGTTCAACAATTTTTTCACGAGAATACTTTTCCCAAAGTGCACAGATATGAGGCCATTCTTCCTTGAAGAAAAAATTTTAAAATATTAAATAATACCGGTACCATCTGAATGTCTTGAGTAATGCTTTTAACTAATTAAAAAGATTATGTATAAAATACAGATCTCAAATTTGTTCTATTTACATGCATTCTGACCTAAATAATATTTATATTGGCAAAAAAATACTTTATCAACTGCATGAGTGAAAGATCACATGCTGTTATTGAATTTAAAAAAAAATATAGAAATCAGAATTGTGCCTTCCAGGTAAAGCAAAGCTAAAACAAATACAAAACAGACATTCAAAGATTTAGTTGGTACAAGTATTCATTGAAGAATGTAATGAGTAAGTTAAAGCAGTTTTTTGTTTCCCATTAAGTGGATGAAAACTAATTTTGCAGACTGTTGAAACATTTTCTTGTGGACACACACATGAATGTGTCAGTTTGTCCTCACTTTAAAATTTAGTTTTCTTGAATCTGTGAAATGGATCACCAGGTAGATGTGCTTGCAGTACAAGCCTGGTAATTCTGAGTTTCATCTGTGAAAGGAGGGAATCTGCTGCACAATGCTGTCCTCTAAACTCTGTATATACTATGTGTGTGCAGGCGTGTACACGCACGCTCACACGCGTGTGCGCGCGCGCGCGCGCGCACACACACACACACACACACACCATTCACACTCACATCATGTAGACACACACAGATGTAATAATAACTATCATTTACATTATTTTTCTATTAATTTATTTTAAAAATAAGGTCATTCTCATTCTCTTTCTTTGGTGATATTTTTATCTAATGAAAACTATAAAGAACAAGGATCTCTAAAAGCAACTTGTCTGTGAAGATAAAGCTCAATTTTCCTTAATAAGAATTTTTTAACCTTTTTGTGATCATCAAAAATTACCTCCAAAATTCTGAACTTGAAGGGTTGTGATATCTCTACCTCATTGGTTTTGAGACAGCATAATCAAATCTCTTAAATCTTCTGAAATCATTTATAGTGCCAATGATGCTGGAAAGGGGTAAATAGGAATGTTTCAAATGCCATGTATTTGGTTATATAACAGAGAAAGCTCCATAATTAATAAAAATGGGTAAATACAGAATGGTCTACTGACAATGAACGCTATGGCCTCTGTTCCACATGGGATACATTTCTTGCTGAAAGTTGTCCCTTTCTTGAATGATTAGGAGCATTGTCTCTGAGTGATTCTGCACAGCCAAGCAGAAGGCCGAGAGCTGTTTTCTACTGAGTTTTACTATTCTTCTCTGTTAGGTCCCTTTCAGTTCCTGAGGGCTGCCATAACAAACTACTGCAATCTGAGCAGCTTAAAACAACAATCATTTAGATAATTTGTCTTTCATAGTTTCAGAAGCAGTAAGTCTGAAACTAAGGAGCTAGAAGGCTCATGTTCCTTCTGAAGTCAGGAGGAAGAATCTCTCTTGCTTCTGTCTAGCCTCTGAGGCCCCTGGTTGGCAGCTGCCTCAGTCTGATGTCTGTCACATTGTGTTCTCTCTCTATGTTTACCATGATCATCCATCACACATGCAGCTGTACATGGACACTAGTCATGTATGGATACCAGTCAGGCTTCAGCAACAGCCATATATGGGTCCCAGATGTACATGAGCAACATTCACACATGGACACCAGTCATGCATGGATACCAGCCATACACATGTACCAGTTGCACGTGGCCACCAATTATAAATAAATACCAGCTGTGTACATAGGTACCAATAATAACTGGCCAAGGGCCTATCTGAATCCAATACGACTTTATCTTAAGTACTTACATTTGCAGTGAAATCTTTTCCCAATAAGGTCCTAATGTGGCATGTTTGGCATTAATACTTCAACACTGTTTTTGGAGGAAAGGTTATCATTCAACTTACATGAACACCTGTCTGACATTTTTGCAAATGCCAATAAATATTCTGATTGAAGTGATGAGTGCTATTATTGAACAAGTGTCTGTTAAAACTTGTAAATTTCCTGAGTGTAGTAACTCTCTCATGCACACATTTTCCTCTCTCATATACACACAACACATGCTCATCATAGGCTTATCAACCTATATGTTTTTTTTCTTCTTATTGTAAATTATAAAAGACATTGATAAAACATGGGTGATTATTTTTCCCTAGGTTGAATTTGGGGCTGACTTGGGGGCAGGATTAGAAATTTCCCTGTACTTTGTCTATGATAACATTTATTATTCTAATTAAAACATTAGAGAAGGCATTATAATTATCATATTTTGTAGATGAAAAAAATATAACTTATCTAAGCTTTACCCTATAAACTTTCAGAGTTTAGGGAACATGGAGAACAACAAAAGTCAAGGGTAATATATATGATATGATAAGCAATTTCTTTTCGATAAAATTTGGTTGCATTCCAATCTACCTAAGCTAGTAATTTATTGAGTCAGTCCGTGTTCCCCAAAGCATGTGCCCCATTTTCATATGTTAATAATAATCAATTAACTTTTGATTACATAATAATAAATTGTTTTAATTTCACTTATACTATCATAGTTGAATAAGGTTAATTGAGGTTCCAGAACATATTAAGAGTTAAAAGATGTAAGCAACAAAACCTTTAACTAAAGCAATGACCATTTACCAGTATCAGTGATAAGATAATGATTGCTGTGTAATTACAACTGTGTACTTGCAATTACTTCAACAAGCCTTATTGACCATCTAATAAGAAACCATCAATATGTCAGAGGTTGGTTGTCCCGGTATAGCCTTCACACTAAGACAGACAATGCTGCAGCTCTAAGGAATTCAGGCTACAGTAACAGATCACATAGATCATGACCTTCAAACACTGGGCTCCACTTGGCTTCCTTGCATGTCATGTGCACACATCCATGCTACCATTAACTCTGGGTTGCTCATTCTCTTTCCTCCACATATCTTTTTCTCTAAAATAAGAGCAGACACTCTGTAACACACAAAACACACACTCACACATGCACATGCATGCACATTTTCAAGATCGTTAAGATTGTTTCTTGAGATCATCTTAACACATTTTCTATGTGTCATAACTTTAATGAGTCCGTAAATTTTCCTATATTTGAAATGTGGTCAACATGCAACATTATTGGAGATTGGGGAACACAGAAGCACCAGACTAATGAAAGAACTAATATTATCAAGGAAGCGAACATATCACTACAGGAATAAGAGCCCTATTAACACATGCATTTTATCTATTTTTCATGTTCTCTCATGTTACTATTTTCTCTATCCCTCCAGCCCTCCCTCTCTCCTTCCCTCCCACTCTTCTTCTCTTCCTATCTATTTCTCTCTACCTAGCTGCCTTCCCAAACCCCAGGTCTCCCATTTCACAGCCTTCAACTTTAAAGTACAAAAGCACTCAATAAGTGCTGACCCTACTGTCTTGAATTCCACAGTGTCTAGCAACATAAGCCAAGATTCATTATAAAATACTCAACCTGTGGTGTTCTGTTATAGGAACCTGAAATGGACTAGGTATTGCATTCATCACTATTTTAGGAGAAAACAGAATAGTCAAACAGTATTCTTTGAGAAAACTATTTGCAAAGCTTTGGGGAATGTGTAGGGAGACCATAGGTATAGTAATGTACTGTGCTGGGACCAGAAATTAGAGAAGATCAGAAGCATTCTCTAGTTTTGAAGCAAAAGGAAAATGACAATTAACTAAACATGTAAAAGGTGAAAGCTGTATATAGAAGCCTGTGTAACAAATTATATGACCATAGGTTAAAAAATGTTTATGCAGAAACCAATAGGAGAAGAAACACTGTGACCTCATCTTTACCTCCCTCTCCCCAATCCAGTTGGCCATACTTAACCAGAATCAGGAGAGCAAGGGATGTAGTTCATTAGAGTCAGTCAGTCACCACGGACACAGAACAAGGTAGGGTAAAACTTTATGAAAACATGAGAAGTGGATGTTCAGGGCAAAGAGAAAATCAACAGTGAACACTTGCCAGCCAGGTGGACAATTTCCAACAAGTCTGTGGAAGACAAGAACACAGATTCAATATGGACAAATTTTCTCTCTCCTGAAATTCCCATGGAGTTACACCTTATCAAAACTGACAGAACAGATGATAGTCATTGCAGATAAGACCCCCTCTGATGCCCACGTGTCGTCTACAATATTCTTTGAAAATTTTGAAGTGAGCCATTTGTGTGCCATATATCTGACAATGCTGTTCACGCAGGTCCCAGGATTGCCAAGGAGACTTTTGCCAAGAGACCCGAGAGTTACTAATATTCTTGGTAAACCTCCCAAACACATCTCCTGGTTTAAAATTTTCCTCCACTTACTTTTTTCACAAGGAATCAAAGAACTAGCTTGTTTGCTACCAGACCTATGGCAAGAGAAGCGCCATTCTCTTGTAACAAAGTATCTAGCAAATACATTGCTCCTTGCCTTCTTTTGTCTCAGTCACTGCAAAATGCTACAGTTTCCAAAGCCCTTAATCGTAACAGCCCTGGGCTTTTCAGAGTCACCTCTGACCTGCTTCCTTGTCCAGTTTCCATCCACCTTCATCTAAGTCAGTGGCTCTCAACCTTCCTAATGCTGTGACCCTTTAATATACTTCTTCATGTTGTGGTAATCACCAACTATAAAATCATTCTTTTTTTTTCTACTTTGTAACTGAATCTTACTGCTGTTATGAATCACAATGTAAATATCAATGTTTTATGATGGTCTTAGGTGACCCTTGTGAAAGGGTTGTTTTACCCCAAAGGACTCACGGTTTTGAGAACCATATGAGCTATAAGGATGATGACATCAAAACAGAGTAAAGATTCATATTCTGAGATCTAACATCAAATATATACCAATCTAGTTTATCATACATCTAAATATTATACAATCAGCTAAAGAACACATATCCAGATTATGTAAAGCATTATAGTAATAAAGATGACCCAGATTTATGTTTTGTGCAATCAAATTTTGGTATGGGTTAAAATGTGGCTACTGCTTTACACATTGTATTACTGAACCCAATTGGCCATTGACTTGCATCTGTTGTTCTAGTTCCAAGCCTTATTTCAAAGAAAGAAAAATATCTCTTTGGAGGATTGCATTTTACATCCTATGACATTGAAAGTCTTTATGAATGTATTACAAGTATCACATATCAATCATTGTCAAAATCTTATCAACAAGGAAACTAATTTCTCAAAAAATACTTTTTTCCTGAAATGCTATCAGAATGGAGGATTATGTTAAAATAGCAGACATGAAAAACATTCCAACTTTGTAAGCTCTAGACAATACATGCAACATATTTTGTTATGGAATTGAAGTAAAATAGATTCAGCAGCGAGATACAAGTTTCACTTAATCTGTGAATGCTAGTATAATCATAGTGAGAATCTTAACTTTTTAGTGTTGTTTGTGATTTAAATAAAGGGTATTGTGTTTCTTCCCTCCTCAGGTTTCTCACCATTATATCATGGACAATGTCAAAAAGCTTTCTTCATGAAGATGCAGTTAGGACAATCCATATATAGTGAAGAAATGTTTTAACTTCAATATAATGAGGGAAGCATTGAAAATTTATTAAGAATATTTCCTACTGTGTGTGTGTGTGTGTATTTGTGCAGATGCACACATGCCACAATGTACAATATGACGTGTGGAAGTCACAGGACAATCTTAGTTATCAGTTCCCACCTTCCACCTTACTTTAGGCAGCTTCTCATCAGCACAGTGTATCATGCTATGCCGGCTTAGAATGGGCTTCCAGCGATACTACATTCTCTACCACCTACCCACCTTTCTATGGGGAAGTGGCTCTCCCCATTTGATTCCACTTTTACCTCATGTTTCACTTCACATGATACAAATAAACCCGATTTGCACAAGCCAAAATTAAAAAAAAAAAGAAAAAACACAAAAAAACACACACAGACAACTTATATCACTCATGCCCACTAGGAAAATCACTTCTGTATAGCAAATGTCCGCCCTGCTCCAGCATAAAGAAGTGAGGAATGGCCTAGCAAGAAAGAACAATAACCTGCATTTCTTTTATATTTCAGAAATGTTGTGGCTAACACAAATCTATAGATGGAACAACGTTAGCTTATTTTTTTTAACTGAATAATAGTAAGTTTTCAAGGTGTCTCTCTTCTCTGTAGATTAGAGTGTACACCTCACCACTACAGTAAAGGACTGTTTTGAGTGCCAGTTCTGTTCATTAACCAGACATCCTGATGTAAACTCAGGCAGAAATTTGTCAATCACTTTATCTTTTTTTTTGTCACTAAAAAGCATCAACAACAAAGTTAAGGGATAGATCAAAGTTTCTACATTTTCTTTATTAATTCCGAGGAGAATAATTTTTTTTTTAGTGTGCCCATGTGGCACAGATATAAAACATTCCCAGTTTTCTTAAATTACTGTGGTTAGTGCAATGCTAAGTGTAAGACTGCAGTTGTACTGAGAGGACTCAATTTCAGACAGGAAAAAAAAGGCCAACTCTCAACGGACTCAAGATTTGCATAGACACAACTCTGATAGTTCACCAGAAGTAGAAACAACATCTAGTTGGGGAGTATTAAGAAAAGTTTTATGGCAGATGTAGTAATGAAGAGAAATGAACTGCATAATTATTGTCATCTTGGATTAAATTGGAAAGCTGCATTCTAGGCAGCAAATGGCATCAACATGTTTCTAGTCATTGACAAGTTGTGGGGAGGCACTCATGTTTGAAAATCATAGTGAAGTCAAGCAGTCATTAAACATCGTTACCTTTCTAGAAAAGGCAAAAAGGGGCACTCCATTTGTTGAAACAGACTTGATGACAGAAATTTTGCTTATTAAAGGTCTTATCTTTGACCATAGAGGGGTTTCTAAGATGTGTACTACTTATGTAAATTCTATAGTTAGAGACATCATATTTTCTTGAACCCACCAGGGATTTACTATGTTTCAAAACATCAAATTCTAACAGAATGAGTATTTATATATGAAATGCACAGCTTTCCTGCACTATACAAAGAACACTTAGCATTCATAAACGTTGTTTCCTGGAATATTTCCATCTTTGAAAACGTATTCCTCAGATTATTGTAAATAACACAAGGTCATTACCAGTAATTTTTTTATTTTTTTAATATTTTTTTATTTAATTTAATTTTATTTTACAATACCATTCAATTCTACATAACAGCCACAGATTCCCTTGCTCTCCCCCTTCCTGCCCCCTCCCCTTCCCCCCAGCCCACCCCCTATTCCCACCTCCTCCAGGGCAAAGCCTCCCCTGAGGACTGAGATCGACCTGGTAGACTCAGTCCAGGCAGGTCCAGTCCCCTCCTCCCAGATTGAGCAAGCATCCCTGCATGAAGACCACATGAGAAAAGGAAGAAACAAAGTGCTAAAGAGGCCCACATTACCAGTATTTTTTAATCAAAGATTTTTTTTCAAATTTCTGTACTAATGTTTAGTGAATATATTTACTCTTAATAAAAAAACTGCCAATGAATGGTTTCCTTTACTTCATATCATTTTTCCATAACAATACCCTATGTAGGGACTGAAATTATATAGATTATACAATAAGTTAAAAGCTATCAATAAAGCATTGATCATTTTGTAATATTTGTGTGCACACATAATTTACTGAAAAGACTATTTTTTTAAAAAATGTGTAAACAAAGTACAATTTTCCAGGATAGCTTCTTCCAATTACACAAGCTGAGACCATGCTGAGTTTGGAATACTGAATAGAACTTGAAGATTCTAGGTAAACCCAGCCCTTCCAGTGCATCCATGTTTACAGGAATATGTAGAGAGGAGCACTAGATATTGCTAAGTTTAGTCAGAGTTCTAAAATCTTCAGGATAAATATTGAACATGGCATTAGTTCTAATATAAATGACCTTCTCTAAGGAACTAAAAACCTCTGAATGCTTGTTATTATTTATTTCACCTATGTACAGGAAGGTACATATTTTACACTTCATTCTAATTTATCCTTAATGAATTTTCACAATTAGTTTTTTTTGTTGTTGTTGTTGTTTATTTATTTTGAAACAGGGTCTCCCTACATAGCCTTGGCTGTCCTGGAACTCACTATGTAGACCAGATTGGCCTCAGACTGACAGAGATCTGCCTGTCTCTGCTTCCTGAGGGCTGAGATTTGAGGTGTGTGCTACCAGGTCCAGCCAACAGATTTTTGTTTTGTTTTGTTGTAAATATGCCCCAGCCAGTGCATGAAGGGCACTAGTTCTGTTTAAGATGGATAGTCTTCTTTCGTTAATTCTAGAACTGAGGAATCACACAAAAAAGTAAAATAACAAACAACAAAAGTGAGTGTAAAAGGGACTGTGTGTTTTAATAGTTAAGTTTAAAATAATCTTTATGATATATCAAATACAGGTCAAAATTAAGATAAATTCTGCCTTGGAAACTCATTCAGGATCATAATTAAACTAAATACAGAATAAAAGTGAACATGGAGGGATTTTTTTAAGGAATTTAAATCATATTGTATACTTCTCTATATCTGTGTTAAGATGAAGGAAATAGCTACTTACTTCATAAGAATAAAATGTAAGGAAGTCATGTGCAGTAGTACATATCTTTTAATCCAGCATGATGGAAGCTGAGGCATTAGGAAAGCATGTTCCAGAACAGCTTGGGTTACAGAATGAGACTCTGTATCACCTGTCAATAACAAACATGAAAAAGATTTCAACATTGAAATATAATAATATATTAAAATTCATCAAGATGTCTTCTCTTCACAACACAAGAGCAATATTACAAGGAGAGATAATGAAAATTAGGAAGAAACTCGAATGGTTTCATTGGGGATAAACTGTTAACTTGCAGAGACTGAGAATTTAAATTACTTTTAAATGAGTTTACCATGAGTCACTGTGAAGATTCAATTGTAAGCATAGCAAAGCGATGCCATATACATGGACATTACTAGGAAATGAATAAGAAGTCCACGCTGACAAAGTTACTCTCTTCAAACATTTTTGTAGTTAAATTTTTAATTGACATATCCCTTAAGTAATGTGATATAAAAAAAAAAATAGAAAAAAGCCAGGATAAATGACTCACCAGGTAAAAGCACTTACAATGCAAGCTTGACAGCCTGAGTTTAATCCCTGAAACCCACAACGAAATGAGAAAACAAAAAAATTGTCCTCTGACTTACACACACACACACAATTATAAAAGAGAATCTGATGTTTAAAAAAAAAAGTAAACACAGCCAGGCGGTGGTGGCACACGCCTTTAATCCAGCACTTGGAGGCAGAGGCAGGCGGATCTCTGTGAGTTCAAGGCCAACCTGGGCTACAGAGTGAGTTCCAGGAAAGGCACAAAGCTAAAATAATCTTCTTCTAGGGATAATATTCTACTATGCTCATACACAATCTTGTCCTTGGAAATATTTGAAAACAGGAGTCTGTGGCTCTCCCAGGCAAGCCTCCATATCCTAATGTATATAATTCAAGCAAGGCAAGCTTGATGAATCCAGAGCTCTGTCACTGAATTCACTATGCAACCTTAGTTAGACTTCTTAATCTCTGTTGACCCTCGGTTTTTCCTTTATATTGTAAGTATGGTGCTATTAACTAGCATGCTAGGTGGCTGAGCTGACATAGTGAAGAATCAAATACTTTTCTCCTGTATGTTGATTCTCAAAAAATGGGTTCCATGAAGTCGTAGAAGAAATTGTGAGCTTTTTCAAAACTACTGATGCTATCCTATTTGAATGATCAGGGAGCAAGCAGATTTCTCTGGCACCAAGATGGAAGTTCTCTGACCATTTTGTTCCCTCACTACTGTTATGATTTGGATATGAAATGCCACCAACTGACTATGATAGAATATGATCCCTCTTGGATCAGAGAAAAAGACAAACCTTTCTCAACTAAGCTGTTTTATCAGAGTGTTTTATCATGCACAGGAAAATAAAATAAAATAAAAACTAAGTCATACCCAGTGTCATCTCTTTTTCTAACCTAGAAAAGCTTTCTGTCCTTTACAGTTTCAGAAAACTGTCGAAGGATGTTAGGCCTGGTTAGATCCTCTCAAGGAGCAGAAAACGGGTGCTCACTCCATCAGAGAAGGGACTCTGTTCTAGGACTGTGATTCTCAGTTCCTGGTTTCCTGAGAGTTCTACTACCAAAACTGGTGGCTCTGGGGCACATGCTACCATTCAGCAGCTTCTGAGAGTGCTAAGAACCGTGGTTGAGGCAGTGCTATTTTGATTTCCATAAAACATATGACTATGTGAGTCATGCTTTTTGTATCACTTAAAAGCTCAAAATACGAGGTGTGCTCCATGAGTACAATGTTCTAAGATGACATTCACTTGAAGGTAACAGAAGAAAGAACCAGATCCATCTCGAGGAAGGCAAAGATTAATGAGCAAATGTAAGCTTTCACCTTTGTCCCAGTTTTTGGACCATCAAGGGCTTCTTTTTCTGGTTAATATAAAAGTCTTCTCAAGGTAAAAACTTAGAAAAGCTTATTAAGCTTTGGTTTATCAACTACCTCTTGTATTCTTTGACCCAGTCTGTATAATTACATAAAGGGAAACGTAAAAGCATTAATCAAGGGCAGAATGAGTCTGAAAATTTTTCTTTTTGTCTTTCCCTCAGAACCATACAGAAATGTTTGTAGCATAAATCTTAAAAGGTCTTATTAATAAAAACAAACCTAGAGCCAGGTATTAGGGCGAACACTGAAAGCATTCATCAGAGAAACAAAACAAGTCACAGCCCACCTCACCTTGCCAACTTCTCAGCTGATCCTGTTTCCTCAAACTGGAAGCCTCTGAGTCCTCATCTGAATGGATCTCAGCTGAACTGTACTGCTTGAAAGCCTAAAAGCTTAAGAAGCTAAAGTTCCTGGTCCTCATGCCTTATATACCTTTCTGCTTCCTGCTATCACTTCGTGGGATTAAAGACTTGTGTCTTTCGAAAGCAAGATATGAGATCTCATTTGCTAGGATTAAAGGTGTGAGTCACCATACCTGGCTATTCCCAGTGTGGCCTTGAACTCATAGTGATCGGGATGGATCTCTGCTTCTGGGATGCTAGGATTAAAGGCATATGCTACTACTGCCTAACCTCTATGTTTAATATAGTGGCTGTTCTGTTCCCTGACCCCAGATAAGTTTATTGGGGTGCACAATATATGAACCACAAGTGTTTTGCTGTAATCTCACCCCTCCTTCCTATTGATTTCCAAAAATGAGCTAAGAAGGTTTGGAATTAGTGTGCAAAAGGGTACTATTGCATGCATCCAGATAGGTGTATAGTTTATTTAAAGAACATTGATATTAAACATCTTTTGATCCATTTTCTATGCTGCCTTAATATAATTATTTTAAAAACACAAAACATTTGAGTATTGAAATTTGAGAAACAAGCAACACATTGATGACATGAACTCACAATAATTAAATGGAGCTTTCATTCTATATTTCTTCACATTTTATAATCATCATGATATTAACATAGACTAATTGTGTGTTTAAAATTATGTGTTTAAACTACACACTGGCATTGACTACCAGTTAGGATAGATTCCAATGGCATGGATATTGAGATTGCAATAGCTCAGAAATACAAACCTTTTTCTTTCTTTTTTTTTAAGTTTGTTTGTTTGGTTGGTTTGGTTTTTCAACACAGGGTTTCTCTGTGTAGCTTTGCGCCTTTCCTGGAACTCACTCTGTAGCCCAGGCTGGCCACGAACTCACAGAGATCCGCCTGCCTGCCTCTGCTTCTAGAGTGCTAGGCTGGAGAGATGGCTCAGCCATTAAAGGCTAGGCTCACAACCAAAAATATAAACATTTTAAGTCTTCTCACCATCCCCGCTTCATTAACACAAACCCTATAAAACTTAGTAGGTCCCTATTCAGCAAATTTAGGTTGTTGTTTATACCAATGTCACAACTATATTTTTTGCAGGACATCATTCATTGATAGACTCTACAGATTTTTTTTCACATGCACATTATGCTGCTTTCTTACTGTAACAACAATCATTAATAAAATAATAGACTTAGTTGAAAGGCGACACCCTGATCTTATCATTCCTCTGTAATGTTCAAAACCTTTCTAGACCAATTAATCTATTTTTGGAAATAGTTTGAAGCCTCAAGATATCTGTTTTTTTTCCCAATGAAATACAGGCTTCAATTTCTAAAATATTTATCATCTCCATTTCTGAATGTATCTTGACCAATCCTCTTTACTAGTTCATCTCATTCACTGAATCATTTTTTGACTTCATTCAACCATGACTGATTCACATTATTAAGAGATGGTTTTAACTTCCTACTCCATTAAAAAGGACAAAGCTCTTCTGTCTTCCAGGATACCACAAACACATTTTTTAACAAATATCTTTCTAATGAATAACATAAATCATGAAAGTTTTTGTATGATTTTATTTCTGTACCATCCAAGTTCCAGTACCAATTTGTCTCCTGATCATGTTAGGTTAGGTTATGCGGAGATAAGAAGTGTGAACAAAGACTAAACATATTAACATTCCTTCTCCCTTGTAGGGTTTGAAAACCAATATAATAGAAATGTATTTATTTTTATTGATGAAGATCTGAAATTCATTTAACCTATTAAATGGATTGATAGCTGTTGCATGAATTGTTAGAGGGCCTTATTAATAAAAACAAACCTGGAGCCAGGTATTGGGGTGAAAGCTGGAAGATCAGAGAAGCAGAACAAGCTGCAGCCACCTCACCTTGCCAATTCCTCAGCTGATCCTGTTTCTTTAGACTGGAAGCTTCTGAGTCCTCATCCAAATAGATCTCAGCTGAACTGCTGCTCAAAAGCCTAAAAGCTTAACCAGGCTCTAGTTCCTTGTCCTCATGCCTTAAATACCTTTCTGCTTCCTGCCATTACTTCCTGGGATTAAAGTCTCTTGTTACTACGCCTAGCTGTTTCCAGTTTGGCTTTGAACTCACAGAGATCCAGATGGATTTCTGCCTCTGGAATGCTAGGATTAAAGGTATGCGTGCCACCATTTTCTGGCTTCTGTATCTAGTGGCTGTTCTGTTCTCTTACCCCAGAAGAATTTATTAGGGTGCACAATATTTTGGGGGAACACAGTATCACCACAGATAACTATCATTATATAATAACAATCAGAGCAAGGAAAATCTTTAGGATGTATTTAAGTAAATGAAATGTTGAGCAACAGTTTCTAGGACTTAGTTCACTGAGATGGCAACAGTTAGAATACATCACACTCATTGAAATGTGAACAAAAAGCAAAGCATGTTGAGACTGGCTACTGATGTATCATGTTAATAATAGATCACAATGTCTTTTAAAAGTTTTTAAACTTTTGAATGTCAACTAAAAATACTGAAGCAAAACTTTAAAGCCCTAACCAACTCTAAACCCCATGCATAATTAATAATTATAGATTTATGGCATATATTATAGACATGAACATCGTGCAGGTGATTCAAAAAAGAATTCACCTAACCAATGTGGACCTTTGCAGCAAATTATGCACAGAGAAAAAAGAAGTCATGATTCTCAGAGCTGGAAGATGAGTTTAGATATCGGGTCTCAGATAATGACATGGAAGAAATATAATTAAGGTTTTAATGTTCATGAAATTTGAAGAATGAATTTTTCACAATGGTAATCAGTCTAGTCACATGCTGTATTCATTATTTGTGGAATATAAAGTTTTAAAAGAACACAAACACCTTACAGGTCCCCACATAATATGTTATCGTTGTTTCAGAAGTTTAGATAAAATAGATTTACCCAGATAGTTTCGCTTAAAAAGAGGTAATGTTACTTTTGAAATGATGCAGACCACATTGTTATAATTCTCTTTCAAATATCTAAAATATTCAGAGGGTTAATTTTCTCTGAAATTTCTTTATTATAATAATAAGTTACTATTATATGTCCACCTGAAATGTCTTTGAGTAAATACCACAGTTAGGTTCTGTTACTTTATTTGGATACTTATCTTACAGTATTAGTTTATGTACTACTTACATTCTGATTATAACCACCCTGGTCATTTTGTTGGACCAATGTATTAAGTTTATTTAATCTAAGTTTGGTGAACATCATACTATCACTGCCTATGTTCATATAAATTCACTTTGCATTTGAGGGAACAGAGCAGTTAATTCCTTTTAATATATTCTTTGTGGCCTTGTTTCTGTACTTTCAATTGCAAGACCTTCCCCTCTCCTGTGCTTCCTTCTTCTTTTTTCAAGGCTTTTCTAACTCGTGACATTTCAGAATCCCACTTGAACATCCAATCTTCTAAGGCATTACTCTGTCTTGTGCAAAGTGGATTCTTGAATGCATTCAGCATTCAATTATCAAGATGTATGTTCTGTGAAATACCAAGGAGACCAAGATGATGTCATGTGTCAGAGCACTCTATGATGTAGTAGATGAGATTTATACCACTTGAAGATACGGTAAATTCTATAGAAAGTGAGTATTCTAAAGATGGAACTTTGTGAAGCATGTTCTCCATTACTGGAAACTCACTGCAGGTTTTTGTCTTTGTTATAGTAATAATTTTACTGACTTGTAAAGTACAGTGAAAAGGGATGGCTTCATTAAGCTTAATTGTAATGAAAGGCTTGTGGCTTTGACATTTCAATAATTAGTTCTAACAATTTATTGTAATCTCTAATTTCTTTTTATTATTTTATTATTGTAATTTATGTGTGTGGGTGTTTTGCCTACATGCATGTCTTTGCACAATGAGCATGCAGGTTATCTAAGGGAGCTAAAGAGAAGCATTGGATCTCCTGAGACTAGGGTTACAGATGGTTTTGAGCTACTATGTAGGTGCTGAGAATTGAACATAGGTCCTCTGGCAGATTAGACAATGCTCTTAACCGCTGAGCAACCCCTCCAGACCTATATCAAATTGCTGTAATAAAAATACAACACAAAATTTAAACATTGTAAGTATGTTATACTTCAGTGTTTTCTATACTCACATTATGTACAAATCGTCTCTAGAATATTTCTCTTTTGGCTACTGGGTACCTTTTAATGATGTGAATGAAAAGAGTTACACGTTCTTTTGGGAAATACACAGATATATATTAGATATTATACAAACACAAAATATATATGCATGTTATACACACATACACACACACACACATATATATATATATTGTATATATATATATATATATATATATATATATATATATATATATATATTATATACAATTTCATCCCATGTAAGTCTTTTTTAGCACTATGTCCAATGTACATACCAGAGATTTCTGGTAGATATTTTAGTAGAGTGATTAAATAGATATATAATCAGGGTTGAGAAAGCAAATGGATGAATCAATATAAAGACCTAAAGTATGTTCATAGCAGAAATTCCAAACATAACTGTTATAACAGAAAGGATCAATAAGATGTACAACCATTGTAAGACAGGTATATCTCACAGACTGTGGGGCTGAACCTTGCTGAATCAAAGAAAGTTCTAAGGTCTTATTTTATTAAAATACCTCCTCTATGACAAATATCTACAAAAAGTGACATCATTAAATCCAAGACCAGAGTTAGCGAATGAGGGCAAAAGTGAAGTGGATATTCAAATGCAACCCTGCTTCCTTCTAAAACCATTTCGCCTCAACACTTCTTCCTTTAAACATTACTTAGTATTTCTTTTTTTAAATCTCAATTTTGGCTTTAATGTTTTAAAACACATTACTATTACAGACATTTAAAAGGAATGCTATAACTACTATCATTTCTTCCATTATGGTTATTATCCAATACGAAGGTAGAAAACACTAGTAATTAATTCTTCCTCTTCCCATTTCAATACTATTGAAATCAAAGTAAAAAGAATTTTTTTTTTTTAGGAAATTTCTTGTCTTAAAAATTTCTCACAGAACTCCACATGAGTTACACAAGAGAACTATTCAGATCCTGCCCAAACTTTTTGATTGTGTCTTGGTGCCTCAGTTTGTAAGAAATATGATAAGAAGCTGGGGATGTAGCATCATAGAATTTGTATTTTAAAGAACTCTCTAGCTCAGAGTAAATGAAAGGAACAGGGAATCAATTATATGTGGGCATGCAATTTGAATAAATAAAAATTCCAGAATGATTGAAGCTTATATAATCAGGGTTGGAGAACATGTCTGATAGTGAGTGACTCTATTTTTTTTTTTTTTTTTGGTTTTTAGAGACAGGGTTTCTCTGTGTAGCTTTGCGCCTTTCCTGGAACTTGCTTTGGAGACCAGGCTGGCCTCAAACTCAGAGAGATCCGCCTACCTCTGCCTCCCGAGTGCTGGGATTAAAGGCGTGCGCCACCACCGCCCGGCGTGACTCTATTTTAATATTATGAGTACAGTAGAACATGAAGAAAGAATGTAATGAGATTGTAAAAGATAAATATTTAGCTCAGATTGTGAAGTGTTGATGTACAATTCCAGACAAAATTATCACTGATGGTTAATTGGAAACTGACTTTAATTTGCCAGGCTAAGGCTGGAATTTAAATAAATTTACATTTGACCAATGTTACTTGAATTTACAGGTGACATAACCCTTTCATGTATATGAACTTAGTTGGAAATACGCAACCATGTATTAACAAATTCATGGGAGAACTCATGAAAACTTGAATAGCAACCATGATCTTTGTGTTTATTTTTATATACAACTCCAAAATTTACAGTTAAGTTTCATTGCTGTCTTCACACACACAAGATACAATGCACTTGCCACTTGACTCGCATTTACATACATAATAAACACATGTATATCTATTAGAGTCTTACACATGTACACAGACTTCATTCATGTGTATATATACAGTATACCTTTTGACTCATGACAGGTTATAATGTAATAAAAATACATATTGAAAATACTATGATAATAAATGTATTAAATTGATAATACATGTGTTTACCCTCTTAACTGATTAGGATAGATAAATCTGTTCAGAACAGTCATCTAAAATTAAACATATTGTAATAAAGTGCTCGGAATGTTGTAGAATATCTGCTGTTGACTATAACTACTTTCTCACTGTGAACCGAATCTTGTTGCCATTATCCAGAATCACAAAATACTATTGTATTGGCCCAGGTAAATATTGAAATCCAAATTTCTTAGTTTCATTTTACATAATGGTTATCAATTTCATGCCACTAATATAGTCCCTTGCTAATTAAAAACAGGAAAAATGATCCCCCTTTAACATGGTTCTCCTGGGGGTTTGATTAGAATATATACCTAAAATGACAATAATTCAAAGGAATTGAGGAAATGTCCACATAGAGAGTGTAAAACAAGGACTATAGGATTATATAGAAGCATATTATTAAGTATATAAAACAAGAGACTACTACTAAATGTCAACTAACTTTAATATGGGAATCAAGGCCATAGAAACCTCACAAGGAAGGAACCACAGCATATCATGGCCTAATAAAAGGAAGATAGAAAATAAACTTTAATGTAAACTCTATGAAAACATATTAACTTTGTTACTACATCAAAAGATTAGATTCAAACACTATCAGTATCACATGGAAAAAATACATGCAAGACATTAATAAAACATAAAGGTTAGTCCAATAAACTCAGTAGGAGTTATCAGATTATTGTGTCCTGGTTAAGATGGGTATATGAAGGAGAAATAAGAGGCGAGTCAACAAGAAGAAGAGAGTGGAGCTTTGATTTAGGGAACAGTGCAAGTGGAGTTCTTACTTACACTGAATATTAAGGCAGTGTATTCTGTTTTGCTTAGTTTCCATCCTTATTATTTTATTTAAAACAAAGGAACCCTATTGAGCTAATTAAAAAAAAAACTCACAGTACTAAAGTTGATAGAGTGTACAGGTTGTGGGGCAAAGCAGGGAAATCCTGTTATGAAGTACCTACAGGCTAGGAGAGATGAACATTTGGGCCACATGCTGTCATTTACAAGGGATTCCGGGAGATAAGGCACAAAGATCAGTGTGGCAGAGCCTCGGGTAGGGCATCTGTCTGCTTGTTTTCTCCTTAGTGCCTGTAGGCTTTACGAATCTAGCCTGTCATACACTGCTGAGACCAAGAAGGAACACTAGCCTGGCATACAATGCTCCAAACAAAAAGGAACCCTGTCTCAAGTGGGTGGAGATTGAAGACAGAAACATGAGGTTCTCTTCTGGCATCTTCATTCATGCTATCATGACACACACTTGTCCACACTCACACACAGAATAAACACACACACACACACACACACACACACACACACACACACACACACACACAAACAGGCACAGTCTCTCTCTCTCTCTCTCTCTCTCTCTCTCTCTCTCTCTCTCTCTCTCTCTCTCTCTCTCATGTGTATGCATGCAAGTGTGCATGCAAAGAGAGGAAGGAGAGTGGGAAGTAAAGGAAGAGAGAGGGAACTAGAGGGGGGGGGCTCCTCTTGTATTAGTATTCAAACAAATTGTTTCTGTAAATAGGTCCTGGATAATTTTTTCCCTAAGACACTACTTGTTTTAATTGCAGATCCTCACAGTTCTCTACTTAGTATCATTCTCATTGCATCAGGATATATGGACTCAGAGGTCAGAAATTTCTGTCCTTTGACTTTTTGCTCTATCCTAGTAGTTAAAGTGTTGTCAGAAGTTAAAATATTCAATATTCAATGGCTTTGTGTTACAGGATCATTAGAAAATTTGGAAACACAGTGACCAGTATTGTTACTTCCACATGATGAAATACTTATTATGTGATTTCACATACTTTCAATATTTGGAGCATACTTATTTTTTAATGTGGCATACTTGGTGTGACAGAATTTAAACAGGCATTCATAGCAAAATGCTGAAAGTCAGTGAGAAGTCTGTCTTCAGTTTGCACAACCCTTCTTGTCCTGTCACTTCTGCAAATAACTTGCAAGCCTTTACCTAATAGTTATAAAAATATGAGGGCCATTGTTTATATGGGTATCATAAATGCATTGTTCATTATATGATTGATATGTGAATTTTAATATTTTTTTTTACTTTAGCAAGTAGCATTTGCAAAGAATGTTGCAAATGGGAGATTATTGTGCGGATTTAAATATTCTGGAAAAAATCTAATTTATTTAGGCAACCAAATACAAATAGAACTCAGACAGTAAAATGACTCTGGTAAAACTTCTCTGTAATTCTAGTAAGTTCTGTTTAACATTTAATGCACTGCCTGGTTCACACAGTACAGTAGTGCTTAGTATCCATCCCACTTATACTCTTTGTATATTCAATTGAGTTGCTAGAATACATTATGAAGATTAAAACCCAAATGTAATCTATTTTGGGAACTATTCATAACCAGGAGCTCACATCTGCATAAATTAGAGCTCCAAAACCATGTCATACATATTTTATAGATAAGCTATCTTTTCTCAATACAATTAAACCCACTAACTCAATGAATAAATTATATTTGATTTTTGTCATTTTTGACCTATGGGTAAATATATATGTGTAGTTAAGTCATAATTTAGCTATGCATTTTTCTTGTTCATTTCCTACTTTATAATCTTTTCTCTTATTTGGCGAAATGAAGATTATGTGATGTGTGCTCAATGGCTCTTTGGCCAACTGTCTCATTTGAACAAACTGACAAGGGAGTATTTAAAATTCTAAAAGTGTCATTACTCATCGGGCCTAACAAGTTTCTGTTTCCATTTACTGTAAGAAACAGAAACTTGATTTCCTGTTGTGGATTCACTAGCCATATGGCAGTTCTCAACAATTTTGGAGGATGAGTTTAACATTCTGGCCACAAAAGTTGTCACATACCACAGGTCAGGCCAGTTAGAGATTCTATAGATAAATATAATGGAATCTAAAGCAACCCCTTGACCCAAGCTGACCCATTGGAAATCACTTATTGGAAACAAGATCTTTTGTTCCCACTCATATCAATAGCCAAATAAGTATGCAGTTGATGGGTGCAGTCTGTACAAAAGTTCATTGAGAATGAAGGTAATAAAAGGGAGAAGCCAATTACCAAGGCTGTTGGTTAGCTTTTTTTTTTCATTTTTCTTTATTAAGAAATTTTCTACTCACTCCACACACTATCCAGAGAGCCCCACTCCTCACTCCTCCCTCCTCCCACCCCAGCCTTCTTTCCCAAGCCACCCCACATCCCCCAAATCGAGGTCTCCCATGGGGAGTCAGCAGAGTCCAGCACACTGAGCCTAGGCAGGTTCAAGCCCCTTCCCACTGCACCAAGGCTGTGTAAGGTGTCACACCACAGGCACTGGATTCCAGAAGCCTGCCCATAGACCAGGGACAGATCCCGATCCCCCTGCCTGGGTGCCCTCCAAAGAGTTTGAGCCAAACAACCGTGTTCCGCATCCAGAGGGCCTAGTCCAGTCCTGTGGGGGATCCACAGCCACCAGTCCACAGTTCATGGGCTTCCACTAGTGTTGCCGATCATCTCTGCACATCCTCCCATCATGATCTCCACGTCCCTCACCTGCAGTATCTCTCCTCTCTCTCATTAATTGGCTTCCTGGAGCTCAGCCTGGTGCCTGGCCTTGGATCTCTGTATCTGGCTCTATCAGTCACTGGACAAAGGCTCTATGATGACAGCTAGGTTATTTGCTAGGCTGGTCACCATAGTAGACAGGTCTAGGCACCTTCTGGACCACTGCCAGCAGACCAAGGTGGAGTCAACCCTGTGGATTCCTGAGAGCCTCCCCAGCACCCTGCCTCTTCCTATTCCCATAATGTCCTCATCTATCATGGTATCTTCCGCCCTGCCCTCCCACTCTGTCCCTGTTCCAGCTCGACCCTCCCATTTTCCTATGTTCTCAACCCCTACTCCTCGCCCTCTGCCACCCCCCATACACCCAGTCCACTCATGTAGATCTTATCCACTTCTCCTTCACAGGGTCATCCATGTGCCCCTCCTAGGGTCTTTTCCTGTTAGCTAGCCTCTCTGGAGTTGTGGGTTGCAGTCTGGCCATCCCTTCCCTCCCATTTAGTATCCACTTATGAGTGAGTACGTACCATGTTTGTCCTTCTGAGTCTGGGTTACCTCACTCAAGATGGATATTCTAGTTCCATCCATTTCCCTGCAAATTTCATGATATCATTTTTTTTTTTTTACTTCTGAGTAGTACTCCATTGTGTATATGTGCCATATTTTCTTTATCCATTCTTCAATTGAGGGACTTCTAGGTTGTTTCCTGGTTCATGCTATTACAAATAAGGCTGATGTGAGCATAGTTGAGCATATGTCCTTGTGGTCAGATTGAGCATTCCTTGGGTATATGCCCAAGAGTGGTATAACTGGGTCTTGAGGAAGACTTATTCCCACTTTTCTGAGAAACTTCCATACTGATTTCCAGAGTAGTTGTACAAGTTTGCATTCCCACCAACAGTGGAGGAGTGTTCCCTTTGCTCCACATCCTCTCCAACATAAGCTCTCTTCAGTGTTTTTGATCTTAGCCATTCTGACATGTGTAAGGTGGTATCTCAGAGTCGTTTTGATTTGCATTTCCCTGATGACTAAGGATGTTGAGCAATTCCTTAAATGCCTTTCAGCCATTTAAGATTGTTCTGTTGAGAATTCTCTGTTAAGCTCTGTAGCCCATTTTTTTAATTGGATTGCTCAGTATTTTGATGTCTAGCTTTTTGAGTTCTTTATTTATTTTGGAGATCAGCCCTCTGTCAGATGTGGGGTTGGTGAAGATCTTTTTCCATTCTGTAGGTTGTTGTTTGGTTTTATTGACCATGTCCATTGCTCTATAAAAGCTTCTCAGTTTCAGGAGGTCCCATTTATTAATTGTTGCTCAGTCTAACAGTAAAACCCCATTGCTGAAGATACCAGTTACTTATATCATCAAATGGAGAAATTGAGATGTTGCCCAGTTGAACTACAAGCTTCACCCCTATTGACTAGAATTCATGATGCCACAATGTACTTTTATTTCCACCAGAGAAAATTAAGCATCATTATCACTCCAATACAAAACATGCAACCTACAACAAAGACCTGTCTGTAAGATGTACTAGTGCATAAATAGCACCAATGTTTTGTGAGTATCCAACCCCCTTTTGATCAGACTTAAGACTCATCCCATGAGATCAAACACATGATAGATGCTGCTAAAGTGACCAAGATCCTGAGGCTAGATAGGTCATGAGACCCAGAAGATAGGAAAAAAACCTAGTACTATTTGTCTGCTGAAGGAATATATCAACAAAATGATTCCTAATTACATTTTGCTATGCCCATAGATTAGTACCTTGTTCAATCCTCATTGAATTTTATGTCATGCTTTTCATTTGTTTTGATATTCACTTTTTAAAAGAGAGAGAAAGAAAGCATGAATTTAGGTGGGTGGGGAAGCAGACAGGGTCTGTGAAGAGTTGAGGGAGGGGAAAGAATATGTTCAAAACATACTGTATCTGTTGTGCTTAACCTCACCACATGCATTAAAACACTTAGTTCCCAGACCTTAAACTATATATTGCTATGGGATTGTGTGTGCTATAGAATGCCATTAGATGGCATTAATGGCCAAGTATATGGCCACATGAAGACATTTTAAAGGGATTTAATCCTGTAATAATTTTTCATTTGTTTTAAACACACACACACACAAATTTCTAAATGAATTCATAGGCAGAAACCAGAGGTGGAGAAATGTTACTATCTCTGGCTTCTATATGGTCTACTGTAGTTATATTTCCCCAATTACTACTCTTCAAGCATGGAGGACCAGCTTCCTCCTCCAAGGCTGTGCACTATTTGTTGTTTTAGCTATGATTGCACTCACTAGGCTATCTATTTAGCTGTTCTCTCAATTCAGCCAGGTCATTATTTAAACTTCATAGTTAGGTTTTCTGGTTTTAATAGTGAGTACACTGATGCCCCTTCCCATCATGCTGAATGGATTCTTTGTTTTTGGGTAGTTAACAATTTGTATACAAAATATAAATGATGTACTAATATGATATATCTATGTGAGTTTGTGTGTATTGAAAAAATCACCAATATGCCTTTTCTGTGTATGCATCTAAATATTTCCTGTACATTGACTGATATAATGAGTGAACATTGTTCCTTTCATCTTTCACTTAGTGCACTTCAGAAGTTCATTCTTGCAACAGACACAAAACTTCATTTTCCTTAATGAGTGGATAGTATTATATATAGAAAATAAAATTTGTATTTCTTTTCACCTATAATGGCTATTTGTATTATGTAGTTATTTTTGTCTTTGATTCCCCTTTTAATCAATCTAGCTGAAGCCTTACCAATTGCATAGATTTGTTTTAAGAGTTAACTGTTAGATTTGTCCATTTGGCTAGGTACAAAGCCCATGATATCTTCGCTGCCAAGGTCATGATAGGATTTCTCTATTTCACTCTTCTTTTTAACATTGCAGATGAGAAAAATTACAGTTATGCAGTTGTCCATTTTAAATGTCCTTCTACAATTAACATTTTCTTATAGAGGTAATATTAGGATTATTTATCTTAAATGTTACTTTGTTTCAGCCACTTCCAGATTTGTCTCTAAATAATGTTGGTGGTAATTCAAAATAATATTGTGCTTAGAACAAAGACCTAATAGTTTCCAGTTTTAATACAGTTTGAATCTTTCTTCCAGTGTTTTTCAATTTCTGATATTTTGTTGGCTCTCTGGATACTCTATTTTATTGTTTGCCACTTTTATTACATTATTAAAACTCATTTTGTTCTCCTGAATTTAGGAGAAGTACAGAAATGTACACCTTTTTTGAATCTCTCACTAGTCTTATATTATTAATTTATATTTTTTTGCTGCCAACTTTTTCTCCATTATGATTATCTTAAATAATTCTAGTATTGGTTGATTTTCAATTAATTACATATTATTTATAAAGATAAGATAATCTTAGATAACAACTATATTCTATTTTCATTTTTTAAAATTTTTTAATTAATTTTACATAACAAACACAAATCCCCTCTCATCCCTTCTCCTGCTCCCCTCCAGCCTCCCTGACCCTGACCCATCCCCATCCCCTTCTCCAAAAGAGTAAAGCCTTCAGTGGGGTGGCAGTAAAGTCTGGTACATTAAGTTGAGAAGGACCAAGCCTCTCCTCCCTGCATCAAGGGTGAGCAAGGCATCCCACCGTAGGTAATGGGCTCCAGAAAGCCAACTCATGCACCAGGGATAGATTCTGATCCTACTGCCAAGGGCTTCTCAAACAGAACAAGCTACACAACTGTCTCCCATATGCAGAGAGCCTAGTCCAGTCCCATGCAGGAGGTTCCACAACTGTTGGTCTAAAGTTCTTGAGTTCCTATGAACTTGGTTCAGTTGTCTCTGTAGATCTCACCATTATGAACATGACCCCCTTTGCTCATAGAATTCCTCTTCCCTCTCTTCCACTGGACTCCCAGAGCTCAGCCTGATGCTTAGCTGTGGATATCTGCATCTGTTTCCATCAGTTACTGGATGATGACCTAACAGATATGTTCTTATATAAATGCATTCAGTAGTAAATGCTAACTTAACGGTTAAAATAAAATCATTTTAGAAGTTAGAATGCCATCTGATTTTATACCCAAGCACAAGCTTTATGACATATTAATTGAGGAGCAATATAACAATTTTTATTTGTTAATGATAAGATGTGACAACTGAAATATGTAAGAAGAATATGAAATATATGAAAAAGTCAAAGTTTAAAATTTCCTTTTAAATTGTCAAAAAATACACCTGAAAGCCCAATAAAAGGAACATGGAACAATTGCTTACATGCCTCCAAATGACTTAATAATATAAATAAAAATCCCAAAACTGTATGTATGAGAATGTACCATTTTTCAATACCAGAAATGTGACATTATAAATATTGGTACATTATGTGACAAAGCTATGTTGTTCAATACAAATCATTCTTTCTGAATTCCTTGGTTCCATTTAAGAAATGTAAATACGAATAGGTATTCAAGTGTTTTGATAGGCTTGTGCTCTTTCACTTTTCTGTGCTTTGATAGTCACAGTACTGTGAGAATAAGGGGGTTCCATACTTATGTTGTATTTATGTTGTCTTCAAATATACTTTCCCTTTTTACTCTGTGCAAAGTCACTAAAAAATAAAACCAAAAAAAAAAAAAAAAAACACTTAAAGTTTATTTAAACCTGCTTCTGAAGTGTAACTCCAACTGAATGAATTATCAATTTCTTCCTCGTGTGACCGACCATTCATTCAGTACAGGGACAAAGGCAACAGGTTCACCATTAGTTACACTGCTGGAATACTTGAGTTCATCTGAATTTGAGGCCTAATTCTAAGTGATGGCCGAAAGCCATTAACTTACCTGTTTGACTTGACATATCTGGGGGAGAGATCATGGTAATGTGCAAAGAAAAGTTGTCTTCAACCTCACAAGAAATTCAGAATTATGGCTGAATAGATAATTTAGTAATTAAAATAACTTGCTGAGGACCCAGGTTCAATTCCCAGTATCCACATCTGAGTGCTGACAACTGACTGCCACTCCAGTTACAGGGCATCAGACCCCTTCTTCTGGTTTTGATAGGCATTGTACGTAGTGGTGCACAGACATACATGCAGTCAAAATATCATATACATAAAGTAAAAATTAATAAATCTTTTAAAAATGCAGAGCTACTTTAGAACCCATACCAAATTAAGACATTATATGTCCATTCAGAGGGTAGACAACTCTGCAGACAAGCACATTAATAAAATAACAATACCTGTTCCAATATAATCATAGTAAGCACAATGAGATAATAAAGCTATAGTCCTCAATTCATTGAACAACACTGCCTGCATCCCTTAGAATTTATAATTATTAATGATCATATAAAGAGATGTCCCCATTAAATCCATCCCCTCAGGGCTCAGGGAACTCCATGGAAGAGGAGGCAGAAAGAATGTAAGAATCCAAAGGGATGGAGGACTTCAGGAGAACAAGGCCGTCCAAATCAACATGTGCAATGCTCATACAAACTCATGGAGACTGAAGCAGCATGTGCATGGGCACACAGGTCAGTTCCAGGTCCTCTGTCTATATATTACAGCTTTAAGTTTAATGTTTTTATAAGATTTCTGAGTGTGCAAATGAGTAGGTCTGATACTTGTGCCTTCTCTTGGGCTCTTTTTTTTTTTTTTTAGTTAAGAGATTTTTCTATTTGTTTTACATATCAACCATGGATTCCCCTGTCTTCCTTCCTCCAACCCCCAGACTTCCCCCAACCCATCTTGAACTGTTTAGGGGGCTCCCAGGCTGTGAGACCGGGACCTGTCCTTAGTGCATGAGCAGGCTTTTTGGAACCTAACGCCTATGCTGAGACACTTTGCTCAGCCTTGGTGCAGGGAGGAGGGGCTTGGACCTGCTCTTCGTCTTCTGTAGGTATGTCCTGCCCAACTTTGATGTGATAGATTTTTGTTTTATCTTCTTATATTTGATTTTGTTGTACTTGAATATTGTGTCTTAGAAATCTGTTGTTTTCTAATGAGGGAGAAAAACGGGAGTGGATCTAGATGGGAAGGAAGTGGGAGGCACTGGGAACAGTAGAGGGAGGGGAAACCACAATTGGGTTATATTATGTGACAAAAGAATCTATGTTTAATGAAAGGAAAAAAATAAAGGAGAGATTAACTGCCACTTAAAATGAATTCATAATTATTGCTCATCACAAGTATTTAACACTAAAGACTATAAAAGAACCAAAGAAACATTGAAACATACAGTTCCAAAACAATAGGTTTCAGGTAATACATACAGGTAGATAATGTAGGCTAGGGGTCATCAGCTCTCCCTAAGGAACTAACTTTCTCAGTGCTGTTCTGTTTTCCTTGTTTGCTTAGTGAGTAAAAACTAGCAAAATTAATTTAGCCATTTTACATATGCAACTCCCTGGAGTTTAGTACATTTATGATTTTGCTCAGTTTTCCTTCTGGCATTAATTAATCTCTCAAGCCTAAAACATTTTGATTAGCCACCAAGAAACTCCAGTAGCTTTTAAGTAGTCACTACTCTCCACTTTCTCTCTCCAGAGCCTAACTATCACCATGTGCTTTTTGTATATATTCATTTTCAGATGGGTAGTCTCTATCCACTGAGTTGCATAACGTATACTTTGTTCCTGACATCTTTCATGTAGTGTGTTTTTGATATTCCTTTGTATGTGCCTGTGCGTGTGTGTGTGTGTGTGTGTGTGTGTGTGTGTGTGTGTGTGTGTATGAGTGAGTGAGAGAGAATGAGCTAGCAAGAGAGAGAGAGAGAGGGACAGAGACAGAGAACTTTACTTCCTTTTGTGGGTGGATAATATTTATTTCATTATGTTATTTTGTGGTCTGTATTCGTTTCATCTATAATAACCACTTGGACTGTGGGATTATTTAGATTTTCAGTTCCCTTTGAATTAATCTAGCTAAAATTTATCAATTTCATGGAACGTTTTGAGAGCTAACTATTGTTTTTCTACTCTGTCTTTTTAAAATCTCTGCTCTAATCTTCACTCTGTTTTTTTCTTTTTCTGTCCTTGACAATAACTTTTTAATATTTTTCTGGTTCTTTACTATGTCATGTCAAGTTATTGATTTAACATTTATCTTTTTAATGAAAACATTCATAAATGCAAATTTCCCTTTAGGCTCTACTTTTCCAATATTCAGTAAGTTTTGATATGTGGCATTTTTCTATCATTCATCTTAAAATATTTCCAAATCTTTCCTGGTTTATTCTTTGACCCATTCAATGATTGACTATTTTGTATGATTTCTATTTCCTTATAAGTTGATGTTTTCTTTTGTTATAATTTGCAATTCAGTTCTCTTGCTGCTAGGAAAAAAACCCAATAATGTGGTGGTAATCTAATTGTACTGAAATGTGATTTTGATTGTATGTTAATAAATAAAGTTGCCCGGGGGTCAGAGCTATTAGAGCCATAGCAAGAGTGTGGCGGTGGTGGTACACGCCTTTAATCCCATAGATATCTGTGTGTTCAGGGATATAGCCAGCATTGGAGACATATGCCTTTAAGACCTAGGGGACTGTACATTCAGACAGTGACGAGGCAGTCACGTGTTTGGGTTTGCAACCAATGAGAAGGCAGAACAAAATACTTTAAATAGACGAACCGACAGGAAATAGAGTCTCCTTCGGGAAGCTGGGACACCGCAGGCGGAAGGGTGAGATTTTAGCTCTGAGCTCTGACCTCTCGGCTTTCTCTTTTGCATTATTTCTGTGTTTCTTATTTAATAAGACGGTTGGTTACATCTATACAATAACATTTTAGTGTTTTAACGCTGAGACATGTTATCTTATGTAACACAGGACTCATACTGGAGAATACCACCTGTACTCAAAAAATGTATATCCCTCCATTTAGGAGCAGAACACTCTTTGATAGGGATAGATGGGTTCAAACATTCATCAAGAATTCTATAAACTTATTCAGCCTTTTGGAAATCAATATGACAGCTTCTCAAATTGGGAAAAAATCTACTTTAAGACCCAACTACACTACTCTTGGGTATATACCCAAAGGATGCTCAATCATACCACAAGGACATTTGCTCAACTATATTCATAGTAGCTTTATTTAGAATAGCCAGAAGCTGGAAACAACCTAGATGTTCCTCAATCAAAAAATGAATTTTTTTTTTTTAAAAATGGTACATTTACCCATTGGGGTATTAGCTGTTAAAAACAATGACATCATGAAATTTGCATGCAAGTGGATGGAACTAGAAAAAAATCTTACTGAGTGTGATAACTCAGACCCAGAAAGACAAACATAGCATGTACTCACTTAGAAGTAGATATTAGCTGTAAATAAAAGGATAACCATGCAACAATCCACAGACCCAGAGATGCTAGGTAACAAGGAGGGCTCAAAGGGGCACACTGGGGGGTCTCCTTGTGATGGGAAAATAGAAGAGATTTCCTATGTATACTAGGGTAGGTGGGTATGGAACATGAGGGATCAGGTGGTGGAGTTGAAGGGGAGAATACTGATAGAGACTACTGAAAGGGGCGGTCATTTCAGGATCAAGTAGAAACCTGGTGCAAGGGAAACTCCCAGGAATCTAGAAGAATGACCCCAGTTAAGACCACTAGCAATGGGGAATATATAGCCTGAACTGGCCATCTCATGTGACCTGGCAATAGTTTCAGTGGAAGCACTGAAATGCCAACCCAGCCACATGACTTTCCACCTATAGTCTGTCCTGCCTATGGTATGTGCTGGGACTCATGCCTAGCCCAGTTGTAATCAGAAAGGCTTCATCCAGCAACTGATGGAAAAAGATGCAGAGACCCACAGCCAAACATCAGGCTGAGCTTGAAGGATCATAGGAGCCAAAGGGATCAAAGACATTAAAAAAAAAAAAAAAAAAAAAAAAAAAAAAAAAAAAAAAAAAAAAAAAAAAACAGATTTAACTAACCTGGCCTCATAGGAGCTCACAGAGCCTGAACAAACAATCATGGAGCCTGCTTGGGATTGACCTAGCCCTTCTGTATAACTGTGACAGTTGTGTAAACAATACTAAGTCTCTGTGCAGTTATTTGGGAGCAGGTAGCAGGAAAGAGCTGACCACTGGTTTGATGAAAAAGTCCACATACAAGAAGTGGATTTGTGAAAGGGATGGACAGAGGAGAGGTGCATGGGAGGGCGTGAGAGGAGAGGAGGGAGGGGAAACTGCAGTCAGGATATAAAATAAATAAATATTTCTAAATGTTTAATTAATATTCATTATTTTATTGACATATATTAATGGCTATCAATATTATAAGTAAATGATAAATATAAAAACAAACAAAAAAGAATTCTATTTATCCATTGATCTTTTGTTAAGCTGTTCTATCCATTATCAAAGCTGTGATAATAAAATGTGTCACTGCCAGGCTGTGGTGGCGCATGCCTTTAATCCCAGCACTTGGGAGGCAGAGACAGGCGGATCTCTGTGAGTTTGAGGCCAGCCTGGGCTACCAAGTGAGTTCCAGGAAAAGGCACAAAGCTACACAGAGAAACCGTGTCTCAAAAAACCAAAAAAAAAAAAAAAAAAAAAAAAAAAAAAAAAAGTGTCACTATTATTGTAAAATTATCTCTCCTTCAGTTTTAAAGTGTTTATTTTATTAGTCTATATTCTAAAGCACTTGTCTTAGATATGGATGGGCATACATGGAATGTACATTCTTTTTTCTCAATTCACATAAGAATTTTATTTAAGAAAAAGATATTATTGCTTTACCAATTATTTAACTAGAGTTCTAGAAAACTTAACCACTGCAGAAAATAAAGTAGAACTACTTGATCTCTCTCTGATAACACTTAATAAATTGACCTTTTTGATTTAAAACATGTTCTTTATAATATTAATATGCATAACCCAGGTCCTTTGTGGCTATTTTGGAAGGTAGCAATTCTTAAATTTGTAATCATTGTATATCTTGAAAGTCCAAAAGTATCCCTTAAAAAATAGTTGTACCATGTTTAATTGTGCATTCTTCAAACTGTGAGCTTTTTGTAGGTGAGAGTTGTGTAAACTTTTAAAGAGAATTTGATGACTTATCTTCTTTTGTCTCTTTTTGTTGTTGTTATGTGTTTCCTGTATTTTTTTCTCACTGTTCCTAATTAATTTTATTTTTCTACTAATTTTTATTGTTTTATGTATTTGTGAAGCTTTTCTTGCAGGTTAGCCAGAAACAATAGTTTTTTTTTAATTGTTAAATGTAAAATTTAATTTTGAAGTTTGAAATTTAAATAAAATTCAGTTGTATAAACCTATTAATGGTATATCATTGAAATAACACATAGATTTAAAATGATTTATTTAGTTTTAATTATGTGTATACTTGTGTGGGATGGCATTTGCTCATGGGTTCATGGGCCTGTGAGGCAAGAAGAAGTCAGAGAATCCCCTGGAGTTGCAGGCAAGAATGGACTGCCAATATGAATGCTGGGAAACAAGTGCATAATCTCCCTCTGCAAGAGAAGGATGTGCTCATAGCTGCTGGGCTGTCTCCAGACCCAAATCATGGATTTTTTTTTTTTTGCTTTTTCCACAGTTTCCACTCCCTCCACTTTTCCCAGCCCTCCCTCAACATATACCTCACCTCTCCTCCAGACTCACTCCCCCTCCATTTCCCTTCATAAAAGAGCAGGCCTCCCAGCAATATCAACGAACTGATCACAGCACAACAATAACAATAAGACTAGGCGCAAAGCCTCATATCAAGGCTGGACAAGGCAAAAGTGGGTCCCAATAGCAACCAAATGAGTAATAATATGTAGATTGTAAAAATATGAGAAGCTAGTAAGGATCATGTAACACATAATTCAGTGAAAAACATAGAGACTGGCAGTGCAGTTTGCTATCAGTGGCTCACAATATGAACAAGAAAATGTGTATATAGGTAGTTCTAATGAACCAATCTTGAAAAAATTAAGATCATAGTAATGATAACTGTTTGGAGTAGAGAGTTGAAGAACTTAGGATTCAAATATGGGCAAGAAGACCTGCTGTTCATACTACAAAACTCTGGATCATGTGATATTGACATATCACTTAAAATAGTGCAACTAATAACAAATACCAAACTCATCTGTCCTAAAATTCCATGTGTGTGAATATGAATAAAACTTTTATTAATTTTCTTCTTTGACATTTTTGTCTGTGAATACAAACATGGGTCTATATAACACATTCTAGTATAATGCCGTCTAGTTATCTACTGCTCACTCTAGCCATGCCCCCACAAACCAAAAATTCACTTCCCCACATTCACATGTTATATTTTTTCCTGTGTTATGATCTGCTGGGTGTGCTTATAGATTTGGAAATATCCTTTGAGCCTGTAGGACTTACCTGTGGGTATACAAGGAAAAGACAATGAAGGCATCTCTTCCATAACCCATGAGAATCCAACAGTTCATCTGGAAGTGATACAGTCTTATGTGTCCCTCCCTAGTCCATAATTGACTGATGACTACTTTAGGTTTGTGTAGAAACATTACTAGCAATTGCAGTTGCTAGAAGACTATGATCCCAATGACTGTTCATGCCCCAAGAGAAAGCATTTCTCAAACTTTCACCTCATTTCTGGCTCCTATTAATTTTCTTTCTGCCTTATCATCTGGGGGTGTTTCCAGATCCCTACAGTGGGTGGTATAAATGCCTTGTTTGGGGCTAAGCATTCAATAATCACTTACTTAGTTTCAACATATTGAGCAGCCAGATTTCTGTATTCATTGGAGTTTATTGCAAAGAAACACTTCTCTGGTAAGGCTGGAAGTAGCATTTCTCTGGGAAAAAAAAACATAAATATTTATGAGACGTTGGGGTGTCATATCACTTTAGATAAACAACTGATGTAAGTTTACCTCTGAGCCTAAATGCCCCCAAATACATTTTAAAAAACTGGATCTATAGTAGTATGCATGAATCCCATTCTGTGAACCGTGCCTAAAATCCTTCCACATCTTCAAATCTGCTACTAAAATTTTCTAGTAAATTTTCACTTCAGTTTTTTTTCATTTTATACCTCCAGAATTTCTGAAATACTTGATACTTTTGTGTATTCATTGCCCCATTTACTCCTTCCAGCTGTTCTTACATGATTTGTCTGTTGGAAAATACTTCATTCCACTGATCATAAACATTTTACATAGTAAATATCATGCACGTATTTATTTAAGGATATTTTCTGTTAATTTTTCTGTGTTTGGGTGAAATTTTCTTATTCTTTGAATTTCCTATTTTTGTAACAAACTGAACTTTTTTCAACATATTTAATTTGTTTTTAGTTGATACATGTAATTGTTGTGGGATATTAGTTCCCACTGACACTGAGACTGGTAATAAAGTTTACCTTGAATCAGAGGGCAGAATCAGCAATTGGCTGACCAGAATTAGTCATAGAGGTTTTGGAGGACCCTGATGGCAGACATGGAAAAATATAGGAAGAGGCTTAGAAAATTTCATGGCCATTTCAATCTGGGAAGCGTGGAAAGTTAGGGGAAGCTGATCATGCCTCTGCTGATCTTTGGCTATATCAGACTTTTACCCCAATATCTGACTCCAGAGTTTTTATTAATAATAGAACAATGTAAGTAAACACACCACATAATAACTGTACCTATTAATTTGATGAGTAATGTTTTGATGCATGTAACCATTGTTCAGTGTTTAATTTGACTAAACATGTTTTGCAAAATCCTTTCTTCTTCAATTTTTGCATGTGCATTGTTGTCATTTCTAGTTACTCTAACTGTGAAAGAGAATACCCAAACTCCCTAAATTGAAGCTTAGTAAACTTGGTACCCACTGATCAAGCTCTGCCACACCCCATTATCTGTTGTCACTCTTACCAAACACTGCTCACCATCATTCTATCCTCAATTTCTATCTTTTAGAGTCTATAAGATCAACTTTATTAAAGCTGTACTCTAGGAAGATCGATTTGTTCTTTTCTTTCTGTTGTGTTTACTTCACATTGCATCATGATCTTCAGCTCCAGCCAAGTCACTACAAATGACAGGATTCTATTAGTAACAATGACTGAATACTATGCCACCATTTTTTTTTTTATTCATTCATTTAACTATAAACACTTCAATTGCTTCCATTTCTTAGCTATTGTGAATAGCACCCCTGAGGCACATGGGGGTACAGATGTTTCCTTAACATAATGATCATGTTTCTTTTAGAAGTATACCTATTACTAGAATTGTCAGATCATTTGGTAGCTCTGTTTTTAATTTTTCAGCAACTTCCACATTGTTTTTCATAATGACTATACTTACATCCGTACAAACAATGTGGAAGGGGTTCTTTTCCTCTGAGTCTTGGCCATTTTTGTGACAGAGATTTCTGGCATGAGTTGGTATTTCCTGATTTTCTTGATTAGATTTGCATTTACTGGATGATTAGTAGTGTGGAGCAAATTTTCATGTGCCTATTGTACACAGGACTGCTGCCTTCATAATACCTTCAAGGTTTTGTTCTTAGTTTCTCTTTGATTATTTATTGTGGATTGAATTAATCTGTTAAATGACTTTTTAAATGTATTCATAATGTCAGTGTTCTTTGCCATGCACAGCTTCAGGATTCTGTTTCTTTAGCTCCTTGAGTGACTGAATATTTTGACATAGATTTCCTTTATCAACTAACTTCAAAAGGAAGTAAAAGTAAAGTAGAAAGAAAAAGAAATCAAAGAAAGAAAAACCTTTTCTATTTTGTATTTCTCAGGGCAAACTAAAGACATATACAGTTCTTGCTAATCCTTCACCCTCAGCTCTTCTGAGCATGAGGGATGAATCAGCCCACAGCAAAAAACTTGAAGTTTCTGTATTTATTTTTTATAACTGACTTTTCTTCCCCCCCCTCCATTTATTTTATTTACAATACCATTCAGTTCTACATATCAGCCACGGATTCCCTTGTTCTCTCCCCTCCTGCCCCCTCCCCTTCCCCCCACCCCCCCGTTCCCACCTCCTCCAGGGCAAAGCCTCCCCTGAGGACTGAGATCAACCTGGTAGACTCAGTCCAGGCAGGTCCAGTCCCCTCCTCCCAGACTGAGCCAAGCGTCCCTGCATAAGCCCCAGGTTTCAAACAGCCAACTCAGGCAATGAGCCCAGGACCTGGTCCACTGCCTAGATGCCTCCCAAATAGATCAAGCCAATCAACTGTCTCACCTATTCAGAGGGCCTGATCCAGTTGGGGCCCCTCAGCCTTTGGTTCATAGTTATAACTGACTTTTCTAAGAGAGATCCTTAGTATTTAGACCAGACTGGACTCTAACTCACAATCCTTTATCTCCACCTCTGAAGTGCTATAAGTTCTTAAACACCATTTCTGTACATTATTCGTCATGTTTGCTTGTAGAAATATCACTTACAATATTAAACAAAGCCAGCATTTATATAGCAGATTCCTTTTACTATCAGAGCCAAACTAGGTATCTTTTTACTCTACCCAACACCCACCACTCAGAAGGTAGGGTCTTCTATGTGAGAAATGGCATGTGTGTTTACTTTCAGAAGTCCTTGATATATGGAGGTTCTTTTTGGTGGTACAATTTCATAAATATATCTTAGAATTTTAGCCCCTAGAAGTAACTTCTTCTGTTGTTTTCTTGCCTCATTTATCCACTGAAGGTGCTGGGGGGTTGTTTATTTCCTTTATAGAGTTTGGAAAGAATGTTCCGCCTGTCATTGTTTCTGTAACAGGAGAATTGCAGCTTAGAGGAAAGAAAACATCTAATGATATTTTTACTCGGCCCTTAAACAACTGAAAAGAGGAACACAATTCTGTGCTAAGAAGTTTCACTTTTCTTGATCTACAATCTGGGTCACTTTTCCATACTAGGAATACAGGCTACTGTTCTAATTACCACTTTTAGAGAGTGGTACGTGGCATGAAGGAAATTAAAGGTCTCAAATAGCTTTCAAGTTATTCTTAACTTTAATTTTGAAATACCATTTCTTAGTTCTTTTGCTTAACAGTATGATAATTCGTTGGAGACACACGCTTTTGCTATACTACTTGACCATATGTGCTGACATAAGAGACTTAATTGGGTAAGACAAACACACTTTATATTTTTGCAAACAATCTGATTTTCTCTTGAATTGCCAAGGAGAAGCTGAGTAGTGACAAGTGGGACTGTATGAATTGTTAATGCATAAAATATTACTATCTGACTATTTGTAGGAAAATGTGTACTTTCCTTGGCTCTGTGGTAAAAGTGTCCAAAGACCTTAAAATCTACCTCAGTAGTGGATGTTGTGCAGAATTAAACAAACAAAACACTACATAACTTGTCAGGAATCTGTCAGATAAATGATACTTTGTTTAGAGGATATTTCCACATGACAAATGAGATTACAGTGGGTTTCTTTAACTTGGTGGTTTCATATTATGTGCTTAAAACTCTATATAACATTTAGGTTTTACCTTAGGTTGACAGCAAGAATAATACTTTTATCTGTCTTTCATTTCAGAATGTGTATGAATTTCATTTGTAAAAAGGACTATTTTTGATTTTTAAAAGATTAATTCTTGGACTGATTAATTTATCATTATTCCCATAAAATGTATACCTAATTGAAAAACTGACATAATGGAATTGATAATTCCTACAGCAATATTTTACTGCATTGCTGTTATGAGACCCCACAAATCATTTATAACGTGTACAGTAATGCATGTGTTGTCACCCTGTGTAATAGAATGTTTTGATCAAAAATCTAAATTACCAGGCTTTTTTGAAACAATGACTCGTGAGTCTTTACAAAATGAATAGACTGTGTCTTTACTAGTCATAAATTCATTTATTTCACTTCTATAATTAGACATTGGTAAATTTCAGATTATTCCAAAAAGAATTTTTCAAAATTTTGCTTTGGAGATTGGAAGGTAATTTAAATACACACACACACACACACACACACACACACACACACACACAAAAGGGAGGTGTAGGGAAGGGAAGAGAAGAGGAAAGGAGAGGAGAGGATGTGCCAATGTCAAGTAGGCATGATCATGATCATCATAATTCTAGCAATTAGAAGATAAAGACAGGAGGATCAGAGGTTCAAGGCCAGCCTCAGCTACACAGCAAGTTTGAGATGAGCCTGGGCTTAAAAGTCGAGACAGAATGAAAACAGAAACAAGATAGGACAGGGATCTGTCAGGATATGAAAGCAGGTAGCATTAGGCAGAATATGCAGACACTCCAACCTTTTGGTCTTGTTATTTCAGCCTTTGTGCCTATGAAAACGTGAAATTTTGGCTGTCTTGGATATTTTTATACGTTTATATGAATTTTAAGATTGTTTTTCTGCCGGGCGGTGGTGGCGCACGCTTTTAATCCCAGCACTCGGGAGGCAGAGCCAGGCGGATCTCTGTGAAGTTCGAGGCCAGCCTGGGCTACCAAGTGAGCTCCAGGAAAGGCGCAAAGCTACGCAGAGAAACCCTGTCTTGAAAAACAAAAACAAACAAACAAACCAAAAGATTGTTTTTCTAGCTCTCTAAACAGTGGCACTAGAATTTTATTGCCATTGCTTTATTCTGTACATTTCTTTCTGTGGATGACTGTATAGTTAATCATACCAATTTATGAGCATGGAGGTCTTTCTAAAGATTTAATTACAGTGGTCCTTCATTATGTTTGTAAGGATTATACTGAGGTATTAAACATTTATTTGTGAATGTTTTTGTTTTTCTCTAATTTTTCATTATATGTTGTCATTGGCACATAGAAAGGTTACTGATGTGTGTGTATTAATTTTCTATCTTTCCAAATCAAATGAAAGTATCTATCAGCAATGCAAACTTTGAGTACAGTCTTTGGGGTATTTTGTGTATAAAATCATACCATTTGCAAATACTGATATTTTGAAATATTCTTTTTCCTGTTTGGATTCCATTAATTTCTTTCCTTGACTGATTATTCCAGATAAGACTTAAAGAATTATAATTAAAATTAAAAGATGAAGACAGTGGCTATCTTTTCTTTTTCTTGATATTAATGAGAAATGTTTTTGAGTTTTTCCAACAACTTAGCACTGATCAGTGTGGAATTTTCTTAAAAAAGCTAAATATAGCTCTATAATAGGGGCCAAAATACAGCACTTTTGGGAATATCACAATGATTCTATATATTCTAGTATAGAGATATTTATACATCCAAGGTCATTGCTTCTCTATTCACAATAGCCAGGAAATTTAATCAGTCATCAGACATCAGGTGATAAAAGGATAATGAAATTGTGGTATATACACACAATTTAATTTAGAGGAAAATTAATAGAACTTAAAAAATATATACTGAGGAAGGTAACCCATTTCAAATAAACAAACAAGAGCATGTTCTCTCACAAATGGGGGCTCTTACTTCATGTTCTTTTTTTTTTTTCATTTTTCTTTATTAAGAAATTTTCTACTCACTCCACATACTATCCACAAACCCCCTCCTCCCTCCTTCCACCCCCAGCCCTCTTTCCCAGGCCACACCCCACAACCCCACATCCCCAAATCAAGGTCTCCCACGGGGAGTCAGCAGAGCCCCAGCACACTGAGCCTAGGCAGATCCAATCCCCTTCCTACTGCACCAAGACTGTGCAAGGTGTCACAACACAGGGATCAGATTAGAGAAACTTGCCCATAGACCAAGGACAGATCCCGATCCCCTGCCTTGGTGCCCCCCCAAACAGTTTTAAGCCAAACAACCATCTTCCGTATCCAGAGGGCCTAGTTCAGTCCCATGGGGGCTCCACAGCCACCAGTCCACAGTTCATGAGCTTCCACTAGTGTGGACAGTCATCTCTGCATGTCCTCCCATCATGATCTCTTACTTCATATTCTTAAATTAATGTGTTTCAGGATGCTAGAAAAGGCCCATTGGAGAAAGAAGGCCGAGTGAGAACTTAAGAGATGATAGCAGAACACATGTTTTATGAGACTAAAAGGGGTCTACTGGGGATGATGAGGCTTAAGAAAAAGACCTACGGTGTTATGCAACTATATTTTAAAAACATAGTTTAAAACTGTTCTAATGGGGACACCCTGAATGGAAGGATGATACTATTCCATGTGACCTAATTTAATTAAACAAAAATTCCATTATCAATTGTGGAAGAATTTCCTACAAGATGTTGGTTAAGGAGACCCCTACACAGCTATAAACCTCACAAACTGTAATTACCTGCCTGGCAATATATGCCTAATAGTACATGAGTGATATGAATAATGTATTGTTTGTCAACAACTTGTTGATTGGATTTGAGGTCCATTCAAAAGGAACCCATGCCTGGTACTATAAATCTGGTCAAGATCCCATGACTTGAGTGGTCTTAGACACTAGGGGATAACTTATTGTTTTGCTAAATGGATATATTGCAAACTGTCTTCTGAATATTTATATTTACATACATAAACTAGTGAGGCTGACAGCTACCATCAGAAAAGCTTTGTTTGTAGTAGGCAGAAGTTAATAGAGAAATTCAGAACAGGTGAAAATGCTCAGTCATACATACATACTGTATATCTTATATCTGCCTTCAATGTTCAGAGAACATTACAAAAGTGGAGACAGAAAGAATGCATTAGCTATAGATTGTGAAAGAGAATTGTCAAACAGTGTTATCTGGATATGGTTCCCTCTGTTCTCAATAAGTCACTTCATTTGTGAAGATACTCACAATATTGAAACTATCAATAGCTAGAGAGATGGCTCAGTGGTTAGACTGCAACCTGCTCTTACAGAGGACTCAAGTTGGGTTTGCAGAAGCCACACTCCTTTGGACTGTATGAGACCTTCATGTATATGTGTGCATACACATAGAGACATAGGTCCTCCCTCCCTCCCTGAGGAACTATTGTCAGATAATGTGTGCTGGGACGAGTTCTGGCATTTTCTTCAAGGTGTAGCCACTGGTAAGTTGTCCCTGTTCTAGTAAACAGAACCTCATACAAAACACATACATACACACATAGTCACATAAGCCATTATAACTAACTCAGAGGGTCGAAAAAAAAAAGACATGAAAATATGAGGGGGCAAGTTGAGGAGAGGAAGAATTCTAGGATGAGATATAGAAGGTTGAGAGAAGAACACGGGGTTAAAATGACCAAAATTCAGTACACATTTATAAGATTGTCAAATAAAGCCTGGCAGTAGTGTTGCATACTTTTAATCCCAGCACTCCAGAGGCAAAGGTGGATGGATCTCTGTGAGTTCAAGGCCAGCCTGGTCTACAGAGCAAGTTTCAGGACCAGTTCCAAAGCTACACAGAGAAACCCTGTCTTGAGAAAAAAAAATAAAAAAAGAAATGAATGTTTTCTTTTTATTTCTTTTCTCAAATGTTATATAATTGAAGATGTGTTCAAATTTCAGAAGTAAGTACATAATTTTAAACAAAATTATGTGTCTTAATCCCAAACTTTGTGGGTATTAATCATTTAAATTGTTTGTTCAGTAAGCCACTATATATCATTTTCTTCTCTACTAATCTTTGTTAAATAAATTATATTATTTATAATTAAAGATATACATAATATGAGAATTGCATAGAGAGTAAGACGGTCGCTATAGATAAGCAAATTAACATTGCATAAAGGATATTAATGTTGACTTAATTTTGCTACTTTTCCAGGCTTGGATTCCTTAGAAATTAAGAATAAAATTAATTCTGAGTATTTGGGATGGCCTTGGTGATATAGATCTGTAATCCCATCTCTTTGGGAGATCTCAGCATGGAGGATCATGTCCTAGTTTGCTTTGTGCTTCTGTGATAAATACCAAGTTTAGGGAAGGGTTTATTAGGCATATATGTACCAATCATAATCTGTCATGGAGGAAATCCAAAGCAGGCACCTGGAGGTAGGAACTCAACTAAGGAATGTGGAGGACTATTTACTAGCTTGCTCTCATGACCTGCTCAGCTTGTTTTTATTATATGTGTGTGTGTGTGTGTTGTGTGTGTGTGTGTGTGTGTGTGTGTGTATATGTATATATGGTGGTGTAGACCCTCTCACATAAGTCATTAATCAAGAAAATGTGCCTGACAACATGCTCAGAGGACAATCTTATGGAGAATATTTACCAATTGAAGTTTCCTTTTCCAAGAATGCTCAGTTTATGTCAAGTTGACAGAAAAACCTAACAAATACAGATCACAAATGCAAATTTTCCTGTGAAAATTCATGAGACATTGTCCCAAAATAAAAAGGAAAATGAAGCTGAGGATATAGCACATGGGGAGAGTGTTTGTGTAGCATGTTTGAGGTTAGATGTTCAGTACTCAACAGAAAAAGAAGGAAAATGGAAGGGGAAATGAGAGTTTTGAGTTTTCTCACACTCTAGCCATGCTACTTACACTTTAGTGATCATTTTTTGCTTTCCAAACATAAAAAGGATCCAAATTGGAAAAATTAGAATATCTCTGTATAATACATATGAATAATTACACAAGGAACAATGGACTTCAATGCAAACTCAATTAAAAATCGTGTAAAAAGAGAATTAATTTCTTATTCTTTTGTCTTTGGTACATGAAAGGTCTTATGTCACCACTACTGGTTTCTGTCTTATCAGGCCCTTAAACTAGACTGTCTAGACTGTACATAATCTTTGTAAGGGTCTATGATCAGGAACTGTAAGTGACCCTGAGCTCTAGAGCTACACTGTTTACCACAATTATCTTTCCCATGTGGGATTAATCGAAGGGTCAATAAATTTCTTCCATAAATATTTATTAAACACAATAAATATTTTATTATTTGTAAACCAAAGACTACTGACTACTGTCATTCAAATCTGGTGCTTAGTACAAAATTAGTCACAGCATATAAAATATGCTTATATTCCAATATATTTATTTATGAATACTTATATTTCGATTTTATATACCTTTTGTGCATCACAGAATATATTTCTTCTGAATATTTTCAATGATTACACAGTATAAACATCCTTCTTAGCCAATGGGTGAATAAAAGTAGGAGTAGGTTGGATTTAGTTCAAAGCCCCATAGCTCATTCACCACTTTCTCATATTTTCTTCTAGATACAGTGTAAATTTATCACTTACTTCAAACGATTATTTCTTTTTGATAGGAACACTAAAATTTCTCTTTGCCAAGGATTTTCAAATATACAATACTAGCCAATTACAGTTCTTAGGCTTTGCTCCACAACTCTCTGAGAATGTCTGGTAAAACAGCATAACCAAAAGTAAATTGAGGCGAAAGGGTCTATTGAGCTTGTACTTCCCACATCACAATTTATCAAGGAATCAGGGCAGAAATTCAAGACAATAACTTGGTTGCAGGAACTGAAGCAGAATCCATGGAAGAACGCTGTTGCTGAACTGTTCCCTCAGTTTGATTTCTTACACACCTCAGAACCATCATCCCGGGCTGACAGCACCCACTGTGATCTGTGTCATTGAATGTCAATCATCAATTAATAAAATGCCCCCACAGAGTTGCCTACATAGCAGTCAAGGAAGACATTTACTCTATTATGGTTTTCTCCTCTCAGATGACTCTAGTTTTCCCAAGTCGACAAAACAAACAAACAAAAAACCCAAATAAACAAATGAAACTACCCTGTACTAGAACATTGCAAATTATTCTTTTTACCTGGTTCTACTCCTGTACCTGTCAAACTCTCTTCATTACCCTTTCTTCACTCTCTCCCCAGCTTCTGATTATGTTTATTGTACTACATTCTTCTAATATTATCACATTAGCATTTCTATTTAGGAAGAATACATAGCATTTATCTGTTTGTGCTCAGTCTATCTCACTTGACATATAACCTATAATTTCATCCCTGTTGCTGCAGGCGAATTTTCTAATTACCTTTATCCACTCATTATATCTTATATCCGTATGTCAAAAACACTATATTCTACTTCATAAACTGTGTTAAACTATTTTGAAGAAAACTATTGTCACTGGTTTGATGATAATACTTTCTACAATGATGGAGTGTGCATATCAGCAAGATATTAGTTACTAAAACTCTTTGGAAGAGGACTCCATACTGTTTGTCTGGCTATATTAAAAAAAATTCAACAAAATTATAAACCAATTCTTCATTTTTTATTTTAGGTCTAAAATGATATATAGAAGCATAAATACTGTAGATACAAATTACTTTACAGTATGGTGACTTTCAGTGAAATTTTGTGACTCTTAGTTGTTCATATATTATAATAAAATAAAACTCTACGATTAGGGAAAACTGACTGACATCAAGTTGAACACCGCTACAATTCCAAAATAAATGTGGTTTTAATACATTTTAAATATATTAAATCTGGCTTACATAAACTGCATTTTTGAACATTCTATTGTCACTTATTCAGTACTTTCCACTAATGGATTAAGTATCTTCCATGTAGTGGGTTTTGATGTAGGAACAGAGAACCCTGTTTTGTTCTTTTTTGTTACTTTTCTATTACTGTGATAAAACACTATGACAAGGCGACTTATAAAAGAGTTTATGTTGCCTTACAGTTCCATAGGAATAAGGGCCCATCATTGCAGAAAATTGTGCCATCAGGCAGTAGGCATAGTGCTGGGACGGAACAGCTGAGTGCTCATTACCCAAAACTCATGCATGAAACACAGGAAGAACTGACAGTCTGTTTAATTCCCAAAGTCTATCTCATTTCAGACTTCAACAAGAACACATCTCTAATGACCCCCAAACAATATGTGCAAGTAGGTGCCAGGTATTCAGACATTCAAGGCTATGAAGGATATTTCTCATTCAAACAACCACAGTTTTAACCAGTGCTTTATCACCTCCTCCTACTCTTTTTCCTCCTCCTCTTCTTTCCTCCTCCTCCCGCTCCTCCTCTTCTTCCTCTTCTACACCAGATCTGGAACTCAGGGCATCAGCAATGCTAAGGAATGGCACTACCATGGAGCTGCACCCCTGGAGCAGAAGCTAATTTGTGATGAAAGGAGCTTAGGAAGAAAGGAGAACAAAGGAATAAAAGGAGAGGAGATGAATTAAAATAAATCATCTACAATATTCATTAATTAAAAAAAATCAAATGGCTAGATGCTGTGGGCAAATTGAATAATGACATTAACAGGATGGCAAGGTTGAATAGAGTTAATTTCTTGGCATTTGTAAGTGTGGGATGTGTATGTATGCTCATATGTATATGGACATACCTGGGTGGGCTGTGTTTGCATGTGTTAGATGTATGTTTAAATGCCAGTTGTTGAAGTTGGGGTTACTGGTTTACATGGATTCTGGCCATCTGAACTCAGGTCTCATGCTTGCACAGCAACTGCTTTATTCTCTGAACCATATACCCATCCCTTATAAGCTATTTAATAATTGCCCGGATCTTCTATGTGGAGAAAGAAAAAGAGACTTGAAATAAAATATTGCACACACTTCTGAGTAAAGATTATCTTCTAATGATGATAACATTTATAATGGCTTGCATTACATCTCTTTGCTTCTCACAACACAGGAAGACCATGGCAGAAGAAAATATTAAAAGCCCAGCAAGCTGATTGAATACTTTCAATACCACAGGGCATCAAGGAGCATGCAGATCATTAATTGAACCCAGGGAGATGTGATTCCAAGTAGGAATATTTTAGATGTCCCACTTTGCCCTGATCTTTCAACAGGACATAGATCAGCCAGCCATAGACGACTATATAGCAATGTTTTTAATGAGCACTGTAATTTCTTTTTTGTATGGCTACCATTCTTTGTTAAACTACATGTTTCCACAATAAATACAATGTCCACTTTGTTAAGTTACAGACCCAAACTCAAGAAACTTAGAACATTTATTCTATAAACCATGGTTTGCTTATTTTAAAGTTTAAATTTTGGAGGACAATCTCATGTGCCTTATTTACAATATTTTGAGAGAAGCCACAGTAATGAAAAATATTTTTCCACATTGTTTAAATCCTGTTCTTCTTGCCAGATGCAGTTCTAAATCTATGTTCTCATTTATTTCTGTGCTTGATACTGTGTTCATTGCATAGAGGATTCTTAATATAGTTGCCAATACAGCATACCAGTCATTGTCCTCAAATTTACTGCAGATGAATCTTAATGCTAACCCAAATATTGTATTGCTTTTTATTATTTGTTTGTGTTTTTCATTGATTCTCCCTGCAGTGGCAAAAGCAAGGATGCTGCTTAACTCTCCCTGGGTTACCATTTAAAGTTGTAGTTTTATCTATTTTGTTACTCCATGGTTTGAATACACATTGATTTTTAAGTAAGTTCACAGCTTCCTACAATTCTTCTGGTTTACTATATGCGATGCTTAGTGTAGCAATATTGATTTCCTAACCAAACATTTTAACTTCACTATGTGAATGTATTGAACAATTGGCTTAGGAACATATGTTTCTCTTATTTCCTTCAGATAGTAGGCAATGGAAAAAAATCAGTACAAACTCTAGGCTACCACTAGTAATTTTATTTATATGAACCACCTGATACAGAATTGAAGCAAGCAGTAGTAGCCGTGCACATCCAGAAATATTTCAGAAAGGGCTAAAAGCTGAACAACAGGGAAGTAATATGGGATTCTGGGTCTTGTCAGGTTATAGAATAGTCTCTCTGTAAGGCAAACTCTCCTTGGTTCCTTGAAAGGCTGAAAGCTGAATACATGCAATATAATACATAAGAGTTTACTGCCTTCTTCCTGCATGGACATGTCCTGTGAGATTGCAAGCAAGAATTTCAGGACTGAAAACCTTATGTGAGAGTGAGAGTTGGCAAGGGTTGCTTCTTGCAGATTTTCCTTCTCTGGAAATAATAATGAGTGAAATGAAGATGGAGTACTTTTTTTTAATACTATTTTTTTTTATTTCATGCTTAAAACAATTGCTTTTGCCTTATGTTACATACAAGTTGTTATAATGTGCACTGGCTAGAAAAACACGTAAAAAAGGCAGAAACAGGTTCATCAGCTCAAGACCAGCCTGGGTTATATCTCAGGAGATATAAGGAGAATAAGAGCCCTTATTGTAAAAGCATAAGAACCTGACTTCGGATTCCAGTACCCATGTATAAATGCCAAATGTGCCCATGCCTGTCACCCAGTACTGTGGTAGAGTGGGAAGAGACAGAATGTCATTGCTAACATCACAGTAACATAGTAAGAGGGTCATAAGTAATATCAAGATGACTTACAATACGTTTTGTGCAGAATTATGTGCAAACAAAGAACCATTTTATATAAAGTACCCAAACATTCATAAAGGATAATCTCTGTGAGAATCTCAAGAAAAGTCTCTCACAGACAACAAGGGAAATTTACTTTGAAAATGTGATCCTTTGGTAGTTCCCTGTTGTGAAGTTAAAAAACATACATTTTAAAATACTTTGTTGTAGCATGAGTTAAAGGATTTTAAATGTGTACTGAAACTATTTTGTAAGGCTGGGGAAGGCTCAGAGGTTAAGATCACTCACTACTCTTGCAGAGGACCAGAGTTCAATTCCTAACACCCATATGGCAGCTCCCAAATGACTATAATTTAGTTGCAGTGAATACAATTCCTCTTCTGGCCTCTGATGGTATCGTATCAGACATGCATATAATATATCTAGTGTTGTGTGTGTTGTGTGTTGTGTGTGTGTGTGTGTGTGTGTATGGCAAAAACACTTTATACATGTAAAATAAAAATGGTTCCTGAAAGAGTTCAAAAATAACATAGCTATGTTTCCAACACTCTTAAAAGCTTTAATTGGTTTCTACAAACAATTGAAGCGATATAAAATATTTTTATATTGTTATGAAAGATCACATTGATGGCATATAAGCAGACTGAATCTTATCCTCACCAATTCACATTTTCAGCCTCGTATCCAGTTTTTTGTGTTGTAATTGGATCTTATGAAGTAATTATATTAAAATGAAGTCTTAGGGAAATCTTAATCCCAATCCGATTGTTGTCCTTATAAAAAGAGACAATTACAAACCGTAGGAACCAGGAGGCTGTATGTGAAAACCAGCCAGGACAAAGCCAGAGAACAACCATCTTCAAAACAAGAAAACAAAGCTTGACAGATTGAATTCTCTTTACCCCTTCGTCTTAAAATGCCTAGTTGTCAGAGCCATAATGAAATCCATTTCACTTTGCCTAAACCATCTGGATCACAGAGTTTTGTTATGACAACCCAAGCAAAAAAAACAATATGGATCTCAAAACTGATCTCTAATAACATCTCAAGAAGAAATGTTATATCCCTGGAGCCCATCCTGGAAAGGGAAAAAAGCCTATGTTGGTGAATTGGGAAATTGAACTTACCGGCCAACCACCAATAAACCAATCCAGTGCAAATATGGGGTCCAAATCTCCTCAAGAGCTGAGGCCAGGACAGGACCTTCTGATTTCCTTTATGTTCAACCTTTCACTATTTCTCATTGAAGAGCTTTTTCTCCTTCAGGTATGCTTTGTGTGATCTTATTTTTAGCAGATTATAGTGACTCGTTTATTGTTGGCTCTATTATAAATAATTAACTCTGTGACAGCAAAACTACTACTGGTGCTTTCTTATCTGTGGTCAAATATTTAATAAACTCTCCAGAGAAAGAAACTTTGTAAAGACAAAGATGAGAATCTCCTTTTTCCTTTGGTTAATTCCTTAATGTTAAGATTTTTCAGAAGTATTACTTTCATGCTTTGATGCTGTAGTCCAGTGGTTATCCACACTCCTGTATCACGACCCTTTAGGTCCCATATCAGATATTTACATTATGATTCATAACAATAGCGAAATTTCAGTTATGAAGTAGCAATGAAATAATTTTGTGGGTTGCAGGGGGGCAGTGGTCATCACAGCATTAGGAACTGTATTCTCTGGTTACTAGTCTAGAAGGTCTGTCTACAGTCGTCCTGTAAGAATGTGTATTTTCAAAGACTATAAGGAAGGTTAATATAGTAATGGAAAGGTAGAAGAAGGAAGGAGGGAAAAGAGGGAAGGAGGAGGAGGAAGAAAAAAGAGAAATAAGGAAGAGAGGAGAGGGGGAAGCAAACTTATTTTGAAATTGACTGGGGTCCTATTCTTATTCAAGGCCTTGTTATTGCATGTTTCTCAAGAATTCTCAGACATGTTAGTTTTAGTTCCCCTAACATCTTTTAACATATGTCAAACCTTGAAGTGACTTTTAAATCTGTGTTTTATAGCGAGTGCCATACCAATCTTCAAAACTCTAGACTATGAAAATAAACAAAAATAGTTCGTTACATATTAATATTATAACTTATTTTACGAAACATTAACTTATAGAGAAAAAACGAAGGTGCCATGGAGTCATGGGTTCTGGAAATTTCTGTGCCCATTCTCTTGAAGCTCTACATGGATTTATGAATCATCCAAATGTTCTTAGGAAACTGTCCTTTCTAATGGGTTACAATTGCTGAAAAAGCCCTTCCAGTGATTTCTCCCCACCCCCATCCAGATCACCTGCATTGCTTTTGTTGTTCGAAGCTGAATATAATACCTCTATTACTTAAAAGTTTCCCAAGCACCGTAGAGGAAACTAAATTGTCATGTCGAATAAAGTTCTTTACTGTTTCTTGTGGAGCTCTCTTGCCTTGTCTTTTTGGCTGTTCATTTGTCAAACATTCAATACTGAAATAGTAAAGTTATTTTAAAAAATATTGATTAATTTATATCCCAACTGAAATTTTCCCTACCTCCTCTCTTTCCCATTCCCTCTCTCCACCTTTCCTTCTGCCATCCCTCAATCTACTCCACCTATGTTTCAGTTCAGAAATGGACAGCCTCCTATGGTTATCAACAAAACATGGCATATTAAGGTGCAGTAATACTAAGCACCTCCCCTTGTATTAAGGCTGGCAAGGCGACCCAGTTTGAGGAGAAGGTTCCCAAGAGTCAGCCAAAGCATTTGATAGCCCCTGCTCTCATTGTTAGGAGTCCCACAGATTGACAAGCTACACACACAGTCACATGTATGTAGAAGGTCTATGTCGGTCCCATGCAGGCCCTCAGTTCTTGTTCCAGTTCTGTGATTCCTCCTGATGAACCAGGTTAGTTGTTTCTGTGGGTTTTCTGTGATGTTCTTGACCCGTCTTCCTCCTCTCTTCAACAGAATTCCCCAAGCTTGGCCCAATTTTGGCTGTGGTCTCTGCATCTGTTTCCATCAGTGACTACATGAAGGCTCTCTGATAACAAGGAATAGTCACCAATCTGATCAGAGGAGATGGCCAGTTCAGGCTATATATCCACTATTGCTAGGAGTCTTAGCTAGGGTCATCCTTGTGGAATATTTATCTCACTGTGAAAATTAAGACTTGTTAATAAAATTAGTTTTTGATCAAGAGGCCAGAGAAAGACAAGAATTAGCCATAAAGAGTATGAAGGAACCAGGAATATGGATAGAAAAATTCACAGGAAGGAGTAGGAATGACTTAGAGAGATTGTGGTCTTTTTGGTTTGAGAATGATAAGAGAGATCTCTCTTGCTGGGTCTCTGGCCAAAAAATGGCAGGTCAGCTAGTTGCTTCTCAGCTTCTCTGGCCCAGCAAGTTTTTCTATACCAACATCTGACTCCTGCGTCTTACTGGTAAATAGAACAACTTAGATGAAAAACAGCATTTGTAGTCCAACGCTTGGCATAGCATCATGCGTGTGCATCTTGAAGCTGCCACTTCTCCCTGCTAGTCAGCACTCCCCCTTACTTCTCCTGCTGCATTCCTCCTGTGTCTGAACCCCTACCAAGAGTGCCTCATAGACTCATAGACTCCACTCTCATAGATTGCTCCAGCCAGGACCTTCAGATAAGCCCCTGTAATTTTCCATAACAGAGAATGGACAAAAAACGATAGCTAGTTCTCCCAGGACATGACCATATCCCAGTTTTCCCTAAGATGCCATCACTCCCAGACAACAGGAAGTAATTTTGAAAACATGATGTCTGCATTCCCAAGAGACAGAGGGATGATATTTGGACATTCAGTGGGTTATGGATATGTGTATTGTTTAGGCGAGGGTTAGTTACAAGCTGTTATTGGTCATGGTCAAGGAGGAAGCTAAATAAAAAAGGGTTAGATTATGGATTTCTTTCTCCTTTTTCTTTCCTTTATCCTTCTTTCTCTTTTAAATAGTGTTTGAAAAAGGGGATGGGATGAAAAGAAAGAAAAAAGGGGGATATTGGAAATGATAGATAAAAGGGTAAACTATTGAATCTACTTTTGGAGTAAAAAAACAACTACAGTCTCCATATTTTACTATTTGGTAAGTGTGGTGATATATTGTTTTACTCAATATACTGTGCACACTAATAAACTTATCTGGGTCAGGGAACAGAGCCAGCCACTAAAATAGACATGGAGGCCAGGCAGTGGTGTCACACACCTTTAATCCTATCATCAGAAGGCAGAGATCTGTCTGAATCTCTGTGAGTTCAAAGCCTCACTGGTAACAGAGCCAGGCAAGGTGTCATACACCTTCAATCCCAGCACTTGAGATCTCATGTCTTTGCTTGAAGGACCCATACCTTTAATGCCAGGAAGTGATGGCAGGAATCAAAAAGTATACAAGCATGAGGCCAGGAATTAGAGGCTTCTTAGCAGCAGTTCAGCAGAGACACTTTTTTTGGAGAGGACTCAGAGGCTTCCAGTCTGAGGAAACAGGATTGGCTGAGGAGTTGGTGAGGTGAGGTTGGCTGTGGCTTGTTCTGCTTCTCTGATCTTCAGCATTCACCCCAATATCTGGCTCCAGGCTTTGTTTTTTTTGTTTTTTATTAATAAGACCTTTTAAGATTCATGTTACATTATGAATTTTTGTATATTGGTACAAATTTAAGGTTATTTTTGTTGCAACATACAGTAAAGTATAGTATCTATGTAATTTATTTACAATTTAATGTAAAATTCTAGTTCTTGAAAGCTACATAAAAGGAGCAGGATGGACTTAGAGATTTGTGGTCTTTTTTTTTCCGTTTGGGATGATAAAAGAGATGCTCTCTTGCTGGGTCTCTGGCCAAAAAGGAAAGTCAGATGGTTGCTTCTCAGTTTCTCTGAGCTAGCAGGTTTTCACCCCAGTATCTGACCCCTTAGTCTTCCTTTATTAGTAAATAGAACAGCTTAGATAAAAACAATGTGTTTTTTTGTAGATTCCCTTGTGTCAGGTTTCTATTTGATGCCAAAATGCCCCCATTTTTAGATCATCTCTTTCAGTGTTCTCTCCCTCTACCCACCTTCTTGCCCAGTTCCTCAATTTACCATTCTCACCCACCCGAGTCCACCTAGGAGATCTCTTTCATCTCCTTTCTCAGGAAGATCCATGCATCGACCCTTGAGCCTTACTTGTTACTTAGCCTCTCTGCATTTGTGAATTGCAGCATGATTATCCTTCACCTAACAGCTAATGTCCTCTTATAAGTGATGTGAATACATACAATGTTTGTCTTTTTAGGTCTGGATTACCTCACTTAGGATTTTTCTTTTTCTAATTCCTTCCATTTGCCTCCAAATTTCATGATGTCATTGTTTTTAACAACCGAGTAATACTCCATTGTGTCAATGTAGCACATTTTCTTTATCTATTCTTTAGTTGAGGGCCATCTAGGCTCTTTCTAGGTTTTGGATACTACAGATAAAGTTGCCAAGAACATAGTTGAGCAAGTGTCCGTGTGAAATGATTGAGCATCCTTTGGGTATATGCCCAACAGTGCTATGGCTGGCTCTTCAGGTAGACTGATTCCCAATTTTCTGTGAAACCACCACACTGACTTCCAAATGGCTCTATTAGTTTGCACTCCCACCAGCTATAGAGGACTGTTTCCCTTGCTCCACATCCTCTCCTGCATGAGCTGTCATTTGTGATTTTGAGCTAAGCTATTCTGACAGGTGTAAGATGGAATCACAGAGCCATTTTTATTTTAATTTCCCTGATGGCTAAAGATGTTGAATATGTCTTTAAGTGTTTCTCTACCATTTGAGATTCTTCTGTTGATAATTCTCTGTTTAGGGCTCTACCCCATTTTTGAACTGGATATTTTTTGATGTCTAGTTTCTTGAACTCTTTATATATTTTGGAGATCGGCCTCTCTCAGTTGTGGGGTTGCTTGAGATCTTTTTACACTTTTGCTGCAATTGTCCTGACTTTTCTCTTAGTGCATTTTATTTTATTTCAAAATATTTCTTAAGTATATAGGATGGTAGCTGACATAGAATAGACACTCAGTAGACCTGAGTGAGTTAGATGAAACAAGATACTTTATTGTGAAGAAAAACATTTTTTTTTTTCCGAATCAGTTCAAGGTACCCTAGATGAGAATGATCTTCCAGGAAGTAAGAAATACATAGAAGTGAAAGAATTTTGTGGAAAAGGTCAATGGTTTTGACTAAATGAGTCAAGAGAGAATTATGAATTGAAATATTCAGAGCTAAATTTAATTCCAGTTTTAGATGACACAGCTTTCAGTGCAACAATAATAGTGACGTATATTGATCACAGAAGTCACTTTTTAAAGCAGGTGCATTACCAAACAAGAAATTTTGAAAATAAGTTTAAAACCTGAATAACAAATTTAATTTTTGATTTTCAATAAAACATTTGAAATAGTTTTTAATGGCTTTTTGAATAAAATAATTTTCAAATAGAAAATGGCTATATTCACCATAAATGTGTAAGCTAAAGATTGTAATTAAAAGATCCAGGCTTTTTAAAATAATTGGTCCAATAACTCAAAGCCTAAGGGGAAAGTGTTTAGTCTGCTGGGCAGTTGAATGAAAAGTATTTTTAACTTTCCAGCACACAATACTCAGCAGGTGATGTTGGGAGGAGGTAGACATTCAGAGACAGAAAGGATGAATGTACATGTAAAAAAAGAAGGTCAGGTAGACTGACCAGGCAGGCAGTTCAAAGCCTGGCTACTCATGTGCCTTGCCAATTTTTCCCCAAATCTTTCAAGTTTAAAAATACCTTACAGAAACATATTGGAAAAATATAATTAAAAGAAATGATCCCTCACTGGCCCAGAACAAGGCAATTGTGAAAGATAAATAGTTTACTTGTTGAATAAGAATTAAATGTAACTACAATGCACATCACAGACACTAAGATTTCAAAGACATACACAATAGGCAGGCAAGAACAGTCATATATATATATATATATATATTATATATATATATATATATATATATTCAGATAAGATAAGTTTAGAACTGGTACTCCACAAAGAGGAGGAACAGAATCATCTTTACACATCCTAGAGCCATCCTAGAATCACCTGGTCAATGGAATGATCATCTCCAATTACTGGCTAGCTTTATTCAAATGAGAAATTAAAATTTTGAATTTTTATGAAGAACTTAATTTTTGACCTTTGGATTGAAGTGTGCACTGAATTCAGCCTAGTATCCTCCTATAGGAACTACATGTATGATCTTCTTTGATATTTACATTTCAAAGACATGGCTGCCAGGTACTTGGGAAAGAGATTTTGTAAAGGCTTATTTAATTTTCAAAAAGATTTATATACATCTCAAAGAGAGGAAAAAGGAATCATAATTGTAACTTTTTGTAAATAAATCCGCTAAGGGAAAAGGAAAGTGGAATATCCTTGTTTATAACACAGAAAGTTAAGCTTCTCATTTTTTAATTTTTATTCACCTTACAATTATACCATAACACTGTTAATATAGTGCAACATATGAAAAAAATGAACCTACAGGCAACATATCACTACTGAAATGCCTTCTTTAAGTATAGTTCTGTTGCCTCCTTACCACCTCTTTTAACAGTAGACTTATGGATGATCCACATTAACTTTTAAACGTGTATTATTGACATAAATATGCCATTCAATTCATAGAAGAGTTAACCAGAATATCCACAGAATCTTGGTTTGAAAGGAATAAAGACAAACCAGGAATATTTGTTTGATAGAGAGGGTTGTAGAAACTTAAAGGAAGTCCGCCAAACTAGGCAATGGTAGATAACTTTGCAAAGACTCCTACAGATAATTGTGATTTCCATATTTTTTCTTCAGGATATTGTATTTGTGGTTGTCATTTAAACAAGCCCAGCACTCACAAAATGCCACAGTGAGTAACAGAACTTGATGACCTGAATGTAAGCCTCGGAAGCCATATAACCTCCAGACATTTACCAGGCATGCTATGCACACATGCTATTTAAAATAAAATTTTAATTACATGAATAAATAAGTTTATAAAATTGCATTATTTTAATGCATGGCAAAATTAGTATGTGTATACATGTTAATGTGTGTGTTGTGAGTGTATATATGCGTGATTCATATATTTAAGAGTGTAAGCATTCAAACTAATTTTAGCTTTATGCTAACAGTGTCCTACGTCTTCCTAGGTAACTTCCTATAATTATCATGTTAGTTTCTTCAGTATAGTTCCAAACAACTCTTGGAAATGTAAACTATATCTAACCCATACCTTTAATTGTTATTGACTGTTAATTCAGAAAGCTCAATTAACATCCTATCTAGAGAAAATGTAAAATGAAAAGAGTTGAGTAGAACTGTGTTAAAATTCTGCTCGTACAACTTCATTATTTTAAAACAAATATCTATTTTCTTATAGAAACAAAAACAAAACAAAGGCTATTACAACTGTTTCACATCTTTTTCCTGATTGGACCAAATAAAGGCATGATTCAGAGTATAATTCCTTTCTTACGTTGTCCCTCATTTTTTCACTTAAGCATGAACAATGCAGCAGAAATGAGGAAATGTTGATGAGAGGCAAGGACAAAATGAGACAAATGGAAGTCTATCACCACTGTTATTCCAGAATCTTTATACATTAGAATATTGATTGCTTTTGTAGAGTCAAATTTTTATAAAGTTAAAAAAAGAAATTCATCAAACATAGGCCTAAAATATTTTATGTATTTCTTTTAAATTTGGCTTTTCATGGAATACCTTGTTTTCTCCATCTATGACAATTGAAAGTTTTGTTGGGTATCATAGTCTGGGCTGGCATCTGCGGTCTTTAAGAGAATGCACGACATCTATCTAGACTCTTCTGACTTTTAAGGTCATTTTCTTGTACTTCAGCTATGTTGGAATGTTAGGACCTACTATGGCAGGGTTGCTGGGCTGTACTGGACATGTACTGCCCTGGCTGTTATTGATTGTGTTTTTACACTGGCATCTAGGCATCTGGGCTTGGGATGATTACAGTTCTAGATCCTGAATTCTGGATTTGTTTTTGTTGGGTGTCTGTTTTTTTCTTGGTTTCTGTTTCCTTTCTGGGTTTTAGAAGAATGTGAGGGCTGTGTATTGCCTGGTAGGAAATTTTCTGTGGATCTGATAGATGTGGCCACCGGGGTTTCCAGGTAAAATGTATTTCTGGGTATTGGGAGCTGACACTTAGTAAGGCTAAGTAAGGAATAGGCTAGATGCCAGAGGGGGTTCATAGAAGGGAGGAGAAGAGCTGAGTGTTCAACCAGGTTCTGCTTGTTTAGTCTCCTTGGAATAAATCGGGTAGACAGTGAAGAACAGTCACTCGAGAAGGTCTGCTATAGAGCTGAGGATGAGACTGGGGGATTGTATCTTAATAACAGAAGAAGAGGTGAAGAGCTATAGGCAGCCTACCTGCTTTCAAGGCAGGAGTGGCCTATGGATTACAGTGGGTGCCTGATGGAGTACAGGCTGGAAAAAAGCAACAAGTCAAGTTGGGGGAGGAAGGTTAGGAAAAGAAAATCTGTGGGATCCATGGGAGATTTAGGCTGGTGGGGGGTAATGGGGAAGTCTGCAACACAGCAGGTGCTCTGTTTCTGAGCTGGAGTTGAGAATGGGGATTGTGTTTAAAGGAGAAGAGGGAATGGTGAAGGTCTTCAGTTAGCTTACCCTTTTCCTGGCCTGCTCAGCTGGGGTGTTAGCAGGGAATGTCTGCTGGTGTTGGAGACTGGAATAGTGGGATGAGTTTGGGGAAGGAAGGTTGGAGGACATCTTTGTGATTCCTTGAGGATGGGGTCAGAGAGGAAGGGGAAACCTCAGCATGTGTTCTGCTACAGAGCTGAGGATAAAACTGCAGGACTTGAGACTAGAGGAGCAGAAGACAGGTGACAGTCTGTAGCCAGCCTATCTGCTTCCCTGACAGGAGTGGCCTGAGAGATTTTAGTGTGTTGAAATATAGTGGGCAGGAATATTTGTAAAAGCACAGCACATAACAAAGATATGAACTCAGTTTAAGCATCTATCACTGTGTAAGTTAATGAATAAAATATGGTAAACACACACAAAGGAATGATATTCAGAAATACCAAATGTCTTGTGACTTATGGCAATATGGATCATAGTGTTAAATGAAATAAGTCAGGTGTAGAAAATCTCCTAGCACAGTTCACTGTTATTATGGAATCACAGGCATTGATCTCATGAAAGCAGAGGATAGAATAGTGCTTGTCAAGAAGTATGGTGATGAGAGAAGCGTGGGAAAGATGCAGACAGACTGCTTAAGAGAGATCGTTAGGTAAGAAGAACAAACTGTGATGTACTACTATCCCAAAGAGTAATTGTAGTAAACAACATTATATAAAGCAAAATAACTACAGGAGAAGAAATGGGAATTGTTCGAGATGATGTGTACCCACAGTATCCAAAGCTAGACATTATACAACACATGAATAGTTGTATCTATTTATTTTCATGAAGTTGAGCCTATGTGTGCAATCCCATAATCTCAGAGGAGGCTGTGACACAACAATGGCAAGTTCAAAGACACCTTGGGCTAGAGTTCAAGGTCACCATGCCAGCCAGGCAATAAGTAGGTTCTGGGAATGAGAATTCTGGTTCTTGCATTTGTGTAGCAAGCACTTTATCCTTTGAACCATCTTCTCAGTCTATTATACTTTTAATACCTTCCTAAGTAGGATAACAAAAATGTTATACAAATTTGGATTCACTTATTTAATAAAATCTGTATTTTAATTAGAATTAACCATTATTTATATTGTCTGCCATGTTTATGTAATTATGTAGAGCCTCAGGTTTTAATGAGTCAGTGAATAATGGACATTTTTTTTGTCCTTTAAAAATTTACTGCAGAATAGCCACAAAATTTAAAATAGAAGTGAAACCCAAAGGGTTTTTTCATTACAAATAATAAGTGTTGTGTGATGACAGGAAGATGTGTTTAGCCATCAGGAACTGGATATAAAAAATTTTTTTCCTGAAGAGCTATTTATTCCTCCTCATTGGATATTTAAATGTATTATTTTGTGAACTTGCATTTCACTTTCTCTCCCTACTTTTCAGTTGGAGTGTTTATCTTTTTATAGTTAAAGACATTAGGCAAAATTTAAAGGCAAAATACACCCAACATAATATTATACCCAAAAGCAAAGGCTAAATTCCTTCTTGTGAGCTGCCTTCAGTTCAGCCCATACGTACACATTTTACAAGTGCTTGTTTCATGTAAGGATACCATTTGGAACCTAGTCTTTGTCTTCGGCAGCAATCTGTAATTAACTTTTTTAAAACTTATCTGTTGTTTCTCTCTTCTTTCAAATGTAGAATTTTTCTATATGATGCTATTTATGGTTTTGGTTAAAACTGTCTATTAGTAAATCATACATGGCTTAATGAAACATTGATATCCTTTGTGTTTACAATTCTGACACATCTTGGTGGCAACATGATTATATATAAACTGGATAAATTACTAATCAAATTTATTTTACTTGTTAATGGTTTCATATATGACCTAATTAATATGTTAGCCACAGGGTTCATATGGATTTTCTATCATATTCTTTGCTATGATCTGTTACCATTTCCCACTGTGGAAAAACTAAATCAAATGAGGTTTCCAGTGGGGAGGGGGAGTGCAATTAAGCATAGTTTATTTTGCCAAATTCTGTGGCAGATTTTCTCATGTTCTCCACCACTTGCCAGCCACACAGCCTAGTTTCCGTACATCCTCATTTATGAAATAAAATAATACCTGTAAGACCATTGGGAGAATTCAATGAGTTTCTCTGTTGTAGGAATTTTTCTGTTTTGGTTGTTGCTTAGCTCTTTTGTTTGTTTGTTTGGGACAGGGTCTTGCTCTGTATCCTAGGCTGGTCTCATAATTACTATGTGGCTTATGCTGGCATTATATCTGGCATTATATTTGTTATCCTCCTGCTTCAGCCTTCCAATTTGAGATTACAGATATGAGTCACCACTTTCAGCTAGTGTTATGATGTTATGTTGCTTATAAAAAATTATATATGTGAATAATTTGTTATATAGTATAATTTTATATGTAGTTATATACAGTTACCATTTTGTTGCATTTACTTTTTCTATTATATATATTTACTTTGTTTTATACATATTTATATATTAAACGAAAGTATAAAAAACAAACAAACAAATAAAAAAAAAAACCTTAGTAATCCCCAAAAGTAGGATAACATTGTAAAATACTTGGGACTGTTTTAGATTACAATAATTTTAGCAAGATACAAAAAGAAACACAGAAGCAATCAAATTCCCAAATGAAAAGTTAATGCTCAACTACATGAGATAAAGCCCTCCACAATGCTGACAATTTCTTGGAGAAGTGTTAGACTAGAACCAATTGCTGAGAAGGCTCTGGAGCATAGCACCAAATACAAGCTCAATCAAGCAAGCTGGACAGACAGTGGCTTCTTCTCTCATGGTCTCTTTCTGTTAATCCTGCGTCTGTCTTCTTTGGCTGGTGCCCATTATCCAATAAGGCTTATTTGACCATGTCTGAGAATTGTGCTAATTTTTGGGTACAAAAATAGTGAGAAATAAGCCCGGCCACATGTTCATTTAACAAAATTGCAGCAGTATATTATCCTGTAGGACTTGGGATTTTTTTAACCATAGGCCTTTGACCAGGTTTAAAGCAGTAAGCATGAGTCCTCTCCTGAGGAACAGGTCTTACATTCAATCACGCAGTAGTTACCCCAGGAATATCTGTGCCTTGATTGTACTCATGGGTATATCTTTCAGGCAGGTTGGTACTGTAGCATGCAGAGTCCATAGCTATCAGAGATTCCTCATGCCCTTTTTTTTTCCCAATGGCCCACATAGTGTCTTCTGGCTTGTGAACACTACCCAGAAGGGAGGAAACTTCTGGTAGTTCCAGTCAAATTTCTATCATGTATTGAAAATGTGTTGCTTTTGTGTTTGTATGGTTGTTTGGTTTGGGGGGTTGATGTTTTTTGCTTATTTGTTTAATTTTTTGCCACAAGGTTTCATGCATCCTGGACTGGAGTGGCTTTTGCTCTAGAGTCTAGGACCACCTAAATTTTAGAACTTTTGATTATTAAGCCTCCACTTCCTGAGTGCTGGACTTAAAGGCACATGGCATCATGTTCTGTGCAATTCTGAGGGTTGAACTACCACAGTCTGAATATTAGGCAAGCATGCTAACTACTCAGCTATATCCTCAGCTAGATCTATTTTCCTTGGCATGATGTCTTTTCCGGTTTGATGACCATTTTTTTTAAATATATTTATTTTCTTGTGGCTTATCTTCCACATTTTTAGTACTACTACCTTATCAGGAATGTGGTTGTGAATAATTTTCCCATTGTATAGATGCATTTTTTTATTTTTTTATTCTTTCTTTAGAGAAAAAAAGCTATTGGCTCTGAAATTAAATAGCTTTGATTTAAGTCTAGTTCATACACTGACATAGGAAATTAGACAAAGATATTAACAAGGCACTACTGTGTTATTTATTTCTAGTATGTCCTCAAAGTGCAGAAGGAGTGTCTCACTATCCTTTTCAGTGAGACAATGATGTCAATCATTTTAAGCCAATTAAACACTAGTACACTTATTTACAAACTCCTGCTTCCCAGCATGAAAATCCTGCAATGAAGGGGAAACAAAGCTTGTAATCATCCAGTGTACAGGAAGGGATAGCAGGTTTGGGTAGATGTATTTGGCTGTCCTGGTTGACATAAATCTACATCCCCCAAATTTGAGTAATCTCCAAACCTTAGTAATTTTTCCACATAGGTGCCAACCAATTTACTGGCAAATATCAGTCTTGATAACTGATTATTTCTCCTCGAACAGTTTCTTCCATGGGTTCAGAAAATGACTTTCTTCAGCTACTATTGCTCATATGTAAAATATAAATATATAAATGAGTCTTGCTTGGTACATAACTAGTGTTACTAGTATGTATATGATTTCAGGGCTGACCAATTTGTATTGGGTAACCAATTGGGGATTCATCCTTGGGAAGGATTTTTCTGACACTGTCAGCATTCCTTAATTGCCTATAGTTCTTCTTTTAGAAGTGGGACCTCATGAGATTTCCTCTTTTATTATTTGTATTTCCATTGTTGTATCTTCTGTCTGGTCTGTTAGGCTATCATGTTGTCGAAGTGAAGCTTTCCTGTCATTTCCAAAAGCCACAATCTCAAGGCAGAATTTATGTTCCTCTGGCTCTTACAATATTTGCATCCCCCTTCCCTAATGTTTCTTGAGCTTATGTAACAATTAAATAAAAGGGCAGCCTTGATTTGGAGGGAGCACTTGGGAGGAGTTGGAGGGAGAAAAAGGACAGGTATAGAAAGGATGTCCTTTATTTAAATTTCAAAATTAAAGAAAAAAATAAAGAATACTTTCAGCTGTCATCTTCTGAACTTCAAGTTCTGGGTCACTGCTCTGTAGAAATTATAGCTGATTTATAAATCTTAAGTTGGTTTCCATGGTGGCTCAACCAGCAGAACCAGAAAGAAGCGATTTTAATCCTAACCTCTTTTTGTGCTTTATTAAGATGAGTCTTTGGTCAAGACTTTTATTTAACATTGTGGTTTATCTCTTTATCTGTAAATTAGAGATGATATTAATAATTGCATATAATCATTGTAGAACTCGAAAAGTTTATGCAGAAACACCAACTGTAGTCCTGAAAAATATTAGACACTCAAGAAATAGCCTTTCCTTCCTGTCCCATAATACTGACACACTTTTATGAAGATAGATAGATAGATAGATAGATAGATAGATAGATAGATATATAAATATTATATTTATTCAAAATCAGAACCAGGGATATCATAGTAGAATGTTTACTAGAATATGCATATCATTGTATCTTCAAATTTTCAGGACCCACAAGGGATCCAATTTCCTTGTATCAAAAATATGCCTAGATTCTATGAAATCCATTAATTAACAACAGTGCTGCCTTAATGTTTAGATAAAATAATCCCACTACTGCTTTTGTGTGCATATGGTTTGGTCATTTGAACCTCTTTGTAAATTTCCATGTTGATTTCTGTCAATAGTGCCTTAAGATTTGCTGTAGCTTATATACTTTGGTATAGGAAAATGCCTTGTTTTTATTAAACTCATTTTTATTATCTCATGTTTGGTTGCCGCTTAGCTAGAATGATCTCTTTTAGGATGCATGCATTTGGAATAGATATTACACTTGATAGAAATCTCATCTTTATTTTCAATAACAGCTTACAGACATAATAGGTTTTACAAATTTGGCAGTAGGGAGTGGAAGCTCAATAACCACTAAACTGTACACTTGACATATAATTAGCTTCTTTTTCAGTGATCATCTCTATCGTTGTCTCACATTTTTCCAACTAGAATATTTTGAATGAGTGATACAAAGCATTCAGCTACATCACTTTTTATGAGTTGTATCATAAAAGTTCTAGAGCTTCAATTAATATAGGCTCTGCAATGATGTTTTTTTATCCAGCTCAGTTATGGACCATCCTAGTCCTCAACTGTAGCTTCCGTCACATGGTGAATTTTATATGTACTAGGAAAAATGTTTTAAAGTTATTCATGTCAGATAGTATTGTATTTTTTACAATGCATTTGTTGAACATGAACTAAGATTGGGTATATATAAGTTAAGGATAATCATTAAAATTATTTGGTACAGAAAAATTTCATTCCTGGTGTTTATTATTTCTGCTTAGGTATGTTAGGGAGGGCTCTGGAGAATAGAAAATTCTTGACTCAATGCTACAGAATGAAGAAAAATTCTAGTGAGATAGGAATACATAAAAATAAGCAGGTAAAAGAAACTATGGTGCATTTGGGAAGCTATGCTAACCTGTATATTTGTAAGGAAATAGCTAGCACCAAAAAGATGTGGCAGGCAAGAGCCCGGTTATAGAGTACCTGTATAAAATGATAAGAAATTTAGATTTCATGGCTCATGCAGTATTGAGATATTCAGAGCATTGGCATAAGAAGATAACATGAAGTTTTGTTTAAACAGATGACTGTAAAGCTATAAGAAAGATACCATGAAGGAGAGATAAAGAAACAACTCAGTCATTCAGAAAAAAAGACAACACTGGAGCCATGCTGGAGTACAGAAGACACGAAGGGCACTGCGCAGGGAGTGTGGAGGGAGAGTGAGTGTCTTTTAATATAGGAAAGACAGTGAAACAGGAGACCTTGGGTCCCCAAGTTGAACTACATAAAAGAGAGAGGACAGAAACCTGATAACACTAGAGAAAAAGCAGCATTTTGCAAGGTTTTTAGTTCTGTTGTTTTTCTCTTGTGCTTCTTGCTCCTTTTCTTTCTGTAGTTGTTGGTTTACAGGCAGGGCCTCATGATTCTTTGCATCTCTGAACAAACAGACTGTTATTCCTGCCAAGCAGGGAATTTATTTATCTCACTCTTCTTCGTCTGGGCTAGCCTGGTGGCATGCTCTAAATTATGGAATGAGGCCGAAGTGAAAATATTCTTAAGGAGCTAAGTTGCTTCGGTTTTTATTTCATTTTTTTGAGCTCCAGGTTATCATAAGATAGCCCAACTCTAATGCAGAAAGAGAAGATATGATGAGTAATGTTTATGTTTGTAAAATCAAGAAGGCTTAAACAACTAACAAGTGTCCTCAAGTTAACTTATTGTTGAAATATTAATTTTACCTACCTCTTTAGTAAACAATTTAGTAAGATGTTCCTTCCCTCCCTCCCCCATTCCTCCTTTCTTCCCTTTTCCCTTGTTCTTGTTCTTAATCATTCTCCTCCTCTTCTCCTGCCTTTCTCTTCCTTCCCTCCTTCCTTCCTTCTCTCCTTCCTTACTTTCATTCTTTCTTTTTCTTCTTTTGTTTCACTCTTTAATTCTTTTTTTCTTTCACATAAACTGAATTCATGAAATATTTTCCTTATTAGGTTAATAATACTCTCCATTTTACATTTTTGAAGTAAAGACTCAAGATATTATTAAAAGTTTGTATACCTGGAAAGATGGCTTAGTGCTTAATAACAGCACCGGCTACTCTTCTAGAGGGTGAGGGTTTGACTCCTGACGCCCACATGGTGGCTCACAACAGTTTGTAACTCAAGTCCCAAGGGATCCAATAACATCTCTGTCCTCTCAGGCAGCGTAGACACATGCCGCACTGACAGACATACAAATAAATCATCCATACTCATAAAATAAAAAATTAATTAAATTTCAAACATTTTTAAAGTCTAACTTATGAATTCAAAATTTTTACCTTATCAAATCAATAAACATTTATTTATAAAACATTAGAAACTATCGTGTTTAGCAGCATAGTACATTCAAGAAATGATGTCTAATAAAAGGGTACAAATACAGGAGGTCAGTTTTATTTCTCCATTACACTGTAGGTTAACTGCTACCACAGTATTTATTAGTCAAATGGTTATATACCTTCATACACCCTATTTTCTCATTTGAAACCCTATATAGTATGTGTTTAAAAACAATTAACTAGATTTAATACTGTACCTAGAATCCCCAAGACAGGTGGTTAGGGTTGTTTCCCACTCCTGCATTTTCTTTTTTGTCAAATCTAAATGTATTCTAAGTTTTCATCTTATGTGTTCAGTTACACTCTAGCTACCATAAATTAATATTTGTATTAATTTCCTGAAAATTATTATCAACAAAATGAAATACCAAGTTCCACAAGACTCTAAATCTTTGTGCTCTATGGAATACCCAGGGGTCAGGGGTTTAGCTACATCCAGGGTGGGATATCTGAGGGAAAAAAAAAATCTAGGTACACTATGCTTTTAGGTCTGTTAACTTTATTCCTCTAAGACAAAATTCTATCAATACAGCTACAGCTCCATCGGGAACTTAAGGCAGGAATAATTCTAGATACACCTAGCCCTATATCCCTCTACTTTTTTCTCTGGAATGAAATCCTGTCTCCATAGCTTCAGTTCTGTCCAGTCCCTAGCGCATAGTACTAATGACTAAACTCCTATACTTCCAGCCTCATCTTTGTCCTTTGTTTCCTCATTCTCCATTTCCACTACTCTCTACTCCTGGCACTCAGAAAACTCTACCCGAGATCTGCTTTCCCTCAATGGAACCTCTGTCTTCCTCTCTTCTCTCTTGACATACCATTTGGTCTTTTCTACAGAAAAATGCCTGTCCTTTCTTTCCCTTGCCACATGGTTCTCTGCCTCCTCAGGAATGTTCCTCCACCCTACCTTTCACCTTGATACATAAAAATCCCTATTGTTCTCAGTCAGTTGCTCTGGAAAGTCACTAGGTCTCAATGCTAGGAGATGATTTGAGCTTCATTTGTACAAGAAACAAAGCTACCTGTCTCCCACCAGCTTGTCTTTGCCTACTTGTGACCTTACAAGTACTGACTCCAGCAGGGAAGTTCGGCAGGTCTGGGGAGCTGAACTGTAACCAAATGGTCTGGAAATATTTGGGTATGCAAGAGTTTCATAACAGAAGACAGCAAATATTTAAAGGCTGGATAGCATCAAATATTCATAATAAATGGCTTGCCTTTTGACAGACCCCTGGCTGGTCAAAGTATAGCTTTAATACACAGCTGAATCTCTATAATATATCCTTGAGGCCCTCAAGAGTGCTGTGTTGCCCAATGCTATTTATATGGGGAGAAATGCAACAATGTTTAGTGTCAAGAAAATAAAAAAGGGCCAGTGGGATCATTCAGAAGGTAAAGAAGCCTGTCTCCAAGTCTAGTGGCATAAGTTCAACCCTTGGAAGCAACATTGTAAAAAAAAGAAAACTGAGTCCCAAAAGTCCCACCATGAAATAAATAAGTAAATAAATGAATAATTTTTTCACACAAACTCATATATATTACACATACAGATTGATAATAAACAAGTTATATGAAAAGAAAATAAGTACTCAAGAATATTTGTATGATAAGATGCTGGAGTTTTCTGCCCTTTGGTGTGTGTGTGTGATTGGGAAGGAGACTTTTAGACTTATGAAATTCCAATATATGGAATCCAGCCTGATGTTCCAAGAAGCTCCTCAGTGCTAACTAATCCTTGATAGCTGATACAGATTATTGTAATTATTACTTTTTTTCTATAATTCACTGGTATTCTTTCTCCTATCAAGTCTTATTGATATATTGTGTCAGGACACATTTCTGGACTGCTTTTCTATGGAAATATAAAGAATATGAATGAACCAAAAAAAAAGTCCCCACTCTTAAAATTCTTAAATTATAGTTAGGAGTTGAGTGAGACAGATTCTAAAACTACACTGAACCACCACTAAAGAATAACAACATCAAGACTCTAGAAAGATGAACTCCAACATCAAGACTAAAGATGCCAGAAATAGGAACTCCAAGGCTTGTTGACTGGGTGGTAAGGAAATGTTTCAGACCTGGTGAGATGTCGCCAAGTTCAGAGGAATAGTAAATAAACAGAACAAACATGGAAAAGGTGCAGGACAGATTTACAAAGGCTCTAGATACAAATTACAGTGATGAAAAGAATCATCAGAGGAATGCTCATATGTGGTGTACATGTATGAAAATTCATATATTAACTGAATAGAATCATGCAATGTATAATTTTATAGAATTAATATGTAAAGATAAAATATTACTTAAAATAGTACCCCAGAATCTTGAACTTGCACTGCAATTACTGACAACATCAAATCATCCAGCTCTGTAGCGATGTGGTAGAACTTGACCTGTCTTTTCCAAATAGTGTTGAGAAGAATGGCATTTCAAGAGCATGCTTTGAGTTGTGTTCATTTCTTCTACCCCAAGGAAAAAACTCAGGATTTTCCTTTACATAAATATTAATACCTATGAGGCTTATTCTCCCACACTAAATATTTCAGCACAGATGTCTCACATCTGCAGTATATTATTAACATTTTTATCAAGTGAAACAGGGGAGAAAATGCTTAATTGTCTTCTCTTACAGATTTGAATATAAATATGAATGGATTTAAATTTTTAAATGATATCATTTTTCATACTTCAAAGCAATTTGCTTACAGCTATTTTCCACACACATACATAGCTAAACTAATGAATATTTATTTTTAGATAAATCAAAGAGTTAATTACTTTTCCTTAGTCCTCCTAGAATGCCACGTCTACTTTCTTATTTAAAAAATAATACAAGCTTCTGTTGACCCTCAGACACAAAAGATTTTATAGGATTTTTCTTTTATGTTTTAATTCATATAATCACCTTTATATTAACTAGTGTATTTTTCAATTGACTTTATAATATATACATGTCATTTTGGTAGTCGTTCTTGTTCCTCATGAGAAACATAAATTGTTTTCACATAGCAAAAATCACTCTTAGGAAGAGTCTGAAATGTTTACCAGGTTCTTTATTAATACTTTTAGCTCCTCATAGGAATTGGTTATTAAAGTTTAGTTAGGAAATTATTACAATGTCACAATGTTGAGGAAACAGTTTTCATCATTATTACATTGTTCCTATATTTGATATTTCTACATTTGCATAATAAAGACCCATTGATAACAAGACTATGTTTGAAACATATAAGAATGTATATGGTCATATTGCTTCAAATGACACAATAAGATCAACAAATTAATTTTGTTACATTTTATTCTATAATATTCAAAATGTGTTGAAATGACAGGTGTCAATATAATAATTTTGATGCTCAACATGGATTATTTATCTGCGGTGGGATGGTCTGTATGTCAAATGCTCTGATTGGTCAATAAATAAAACATTGATTGGCCATGGCCAGGTAGGAAGTATAGGCATGTCTAACAGAGAGGAGAAAGGAGGGAACAGGAAGACAGAGGGAGACACTGCCAGCTGCCACCATGACAAGAAGCATGTGAAGACGCGGGTAAGCCACGAGCCACGTGGCAAGGTATAGATTTATGGAAATGGATTAATTTAAGATATAAGAACAGTTAGCAAAAAGCCTGCCACGGCCATACAGTTTGTAAGCAATATAAGTCTCTGTTTACTTGGTTGGGTCTGAGTGGCTGTGGGACTGGCAGGTGATAGAGATTTATCCTGACTGTGGGCAAGGCAGAAAAACTCTAGCTACATTTATCCTGGTGCTTTGTGGGCTTAGAAGATGAACTGAATACCTATTTAATAAAACGTATGTTACATTGTGTTAGTGTGAATAAAACACTTGGCAAAAGAAACTAAAGAAGAGAAAAGGTAACTTTTGCTCCTGGTTTCTGAGAGATCTCTGGCTTCCATGGTAGAAAACCATGGTGGCTCAATCCTGGGTTCGATCCTTGTCACACAGATCATCTGTTTGCATTCTGGCCAACAGGAAATAAGAAGAAGAGGCCAGAACCACAGCTGAGTATGACCTTCAAAGTCTCACCCCTAGTGATATAATTCTACAAACTAGGTATCACCTCCTAGAATTCCCACTTGCAAAGGACTAAGCCTTTAAAACAGTAACAGTTCAGATTCAAGCCAATAAAACTGTTGAATGAGCATGAACACTGAAGAATTTGTGTTTAAATCACATTAATTCCCTAAAGCACATTACTAGTAAAATTTTAAAGGCAATGAATGGCTAGCTAAATATATGGGAGAAAAAAAAAATCAGAGACTGGGTACACAGAGAATTTAAAAATGCAGGCTTTAACTTGACTTTAAGTGGGTGGCTTCTACTCTTAAGTCCTCTCTTTCCAATGCTGTAAGAAAAAGGGCAAAAGTAATCATCCAATTTGCCTTCAAATGTAGTGTTCTGTGCTCCCGCAAGAAATTAGATAATACAAACAATTCACATTAATTCCAGCCCCCAGTAAAATGGTACATCTGAAAGCATCACAGATTAATCACAGAAACTGGGATGAGTGTGGTTCAAATCTCTTGCTTGGTATGTGTATACACTCAATGATATGAATGGACATACACACACACACACACACACACACACACACACACACACGTAATTGTGTCTTGAAGTACACAAAGACAAAGAAACCTAAAAAAAAAAAAAAAAAAAACCCGCAAGAGAAATTTCATTGTATTGCATGGTGGAACTGAATGTCTCAGCTACAGACTCTTGTTTCCCACCTCTCTTTATTAAAGACATCCATGACACACATTTCAAACCACTTAAGTCCAAGCATAATTGAGTGACTAGGGTTACTGGATAAAAGCTATTAAAAGGGGTAGACTGACACACTACACTTTGACCTTTAGTATTTCCTTCTTTATGTATTAAAAGACATACAAAGTGTAGAAATGAAAGACCATCTTTATAGACAGAAACTACAAATGAGGATCGAAAACTCAGGAGCTATGTTTGTTTTAAAAACATCTGTACCAGCCCCAAAGAGATGATGACATTTCTTGTTAAACAATGTATATTTTTTATTTAAACCACAATAAAATAAATTTTCTGTTATTTTTGTCACTTGCCATTGACCACAGTATTTTCTATTGTAATCCAGGAGTGAAGAAGAGATCCAGTCAGAAGGGAAATCAAATCTGGAAGTACATTAGCAGAGGACACGTTGGGGATTTTTGGAGGGAAAGTTATAACATTGCAGATTTGGCTAGAAATATCTAGAACACAGAGTAAAACATCAGTTATAGGTCATACAATATACCTGAATAAAAAGATTATTAGGTAGGGTTTTTTTTTTTGTTTTGTTTTTTGAGACAGGGTTATTCTGTGTCACCCTGGCTGTCCTGGAACTCACTCTGTAGACCAGGCTGCCCCGAACACACAGAGATCCACCTGCCTCTGCCTCCTGAATGCTGGGGAAAGGAGTGTGCCACTACCATCCAGCAAGTTGTGGTTTCTATTGCTGTTATAAAACACAATACCAAAAGCAACTACGAGAGGAAAGTGATTATTTCAATTTGTAGCTCCCAGACAACAATCCATCCAGAAGGTAGTCAGGACAGGAAGTGAAGGCAGAAGTCAGAGGCAGGAATTGAAGCATTGGCCATGGTAGAACGATGACTACTGGCTTGTTCATCCTGCTTCTCATACAACGTAGAACGCCCTGCCCAGTGTCAACATTCCCCACAATGGGCAGGCCATTCTACAGCAATCAGTAATAAAAATGCCCAATAGACTTGCCTGTGGGTATGTGCAGGAGTTTTCTCAACTGAGAGTTTGTCTTGCCAAACATCTCTAGCTTGTGTCAACTTGACACAAAATTATCCAATTCAAAGATATCCGTGGACACCTACCTATGTAATAAAATTATAATATCAAATGAGCATAAGCACCTCAGCATGTTTTTTGCTAGACAAGATAATAGGGGAAAAGTTGCACAATCCATGGATCTATACCTCCTGGGAGGCAGTCCTAACTGTTGAAATAAAGTTTGAGAAGAGTTCGCAAGGTTGTCACTGAAATGAAAAACTGTTTACTGGTGAAAAGCTGACTAATTTTTATTAAGAATCACCTGTGTTCTAAATTCCTGATTAACCCCTTCCAATCTCCCTCAAATTTATCACCGTGGAAGATGCTGTAGGCCGGGAGTGGGGAGTGGCCAAATAAGGGAGACTCCAAGGAAAGGACTAAGGCATCTCATGGAACAAGCTAGCCTGCCTGTCAGAGGCTGGATTCTTGGCAACCATGGAAAGAGGATAAGAGCCTAGCAGGTCCTTTTATCTACCTAGCCTTCATTCAGGCAGACAATTGATAGCAGGAAAAGCAGGTCAAGGATACTGATACCACGAACACTCTCACCTCAGCTAAATCACAGAGCAGAGACTCCCATTTAAGTAGAGGCAAAGCTAGAAAATAAAAAAAAAATCAAATTAAACTGCTGATCTTGGTGCCATGCTCAAGAGTTAGAACTGTCGCTCTGAAGAGAAATAGGCCTGTGTATCCATGTTGAGCTCCAGGTCAGAGGCTTATAGAATCTGAACACAAGAAGAAGTAGTAAAGAATAAATATAGACAAAGATATCTGCCTCCTTCCCCAAAAGGCATATTTTTGTTTGAAACAAATCATTGGGTATTTCAAGTTTAAGACTCCTTTTAAATTAATGGATTATTTGGTTTAAACCATTTCACAGCAAGAAGCTAAATCTGAAAATGCCTCATGTATACTAAAATCAACAAAGCAAAGCGTTGACTAAAAAAAGACCTCTTAAAGTCAGAGTACATTTAGTACATAAAAACTACCTCTGGGAGTTAATCTAGTTCACTTGTGTAAAAATGTGCAATTCAGGAATTGTACTTCATCAATAGAAAGAGCAATCATCAGGCAGCTACTGGGGCCTCATAGCTGTGCAGGACAGCAGCAAAGATAGACTGCTTCTCCCAAGACCAGTGAAAGGCAGCAGAAATGGTCCTGCTAATGCTGCTGCCACCTTCTCATTCCTGTGAGTATGATGGAAGGGAGCCATCCAAGACTTCACATGGAGGAGCAATCAATTTGCTAATAGTCCAGTCATGTCACTGGACAAGGAGAGGGAAAACCCACAAGACAAACAAACCCTGGAGCATTGAAGCATCATTATGCAGAGCACTGATAGTTAGCAAAAATTTATTTAAAAAAAAAAAAAAAACCAGAGAACATATAAATGATATTGAGAGGGCCCAGAGATTTAAGGAATTTAAAAGTAGGCAACAGAGAAGCCTTTGTAAATACATCCAAAAACTAAAGGAAACATTACAGAAGAAAGGATCCCAGGACTCAGGCAGAAGGATAGTTACTTTTCACACTTAGGAGACCTTTGTCAACAACAAAGGAGGAGGAGGAGAAGAAAAGACCAGGACCATATGATGACAATGGCTTACTAAATACAGAATATCAGTATGTGGAAAAAACAACTTCCATCTTATCTTCTCTTGTTGCATACTTACAAAACAGATAACTTCTTAGAACAGATGTGCAAAAATATTTTCTCTGAACACAAAGCCATAAGTCAGTCCTACAGTGGGCAGGTTGACGTCCTCTACTACAGTGTAATTACTATCTTTCTGGAAACAGCATTTGATCACACAAGTTGAGGGCACAGTTCCCAAGATGTTCTTCCTGCCCCTGTTAGATGCAAACTGTAAGCTTGAGGTGGTTGGACCTGTACTTCTGAGTGATCAGATATAAATTAGTCTTCCCATACCACATATTTTGATATGTTCCACTTACTTGAGTTACTTATATAACTCAGGAATTATTTATATAAGTTATGTTTATATAAAGAATTTTACTAAATGACACAGATTACTTCTCAGTGGCAGGATCCTGAGAGAAAGAACAGGGTATCAGAAGATAAAGAGGATAGAAGATAGAGAAGACAGTAAAGTTTAGGATCAGACGATCTTTCACAAGCTATGTCTTCTGCCAAGCAAACTTACTAAGAAGTACAGCATCTTACATTACTATTTCCAGGGTTAAATGGACAGAGCTGACAGCATCTATTATACACTGGGACAAAATCATCAGGAGACTAATCAGGCAACGTTGCATAAAGGGAACATTGGAACTTCAAGAGCATTACAAACTTAGAACACTGTGGTATTGGGACTGATAACTCCTCCAGTCTCTTCCAGGTGAAAGGTCAAGTTCACAGGAACTGAAACCTTAACTCCTTCAAGGTACTGCCCATTCTTCCACCTCTAGACTGGCCTTGTCAAGTTCACTTCTGGGCAAAAACACAGAACTTGGGTCCTTTCATTCTTTTGTGGGACCTTTGGGAAAGTCTTGGATTTGCCTGGCTTTCAACAACCAAGGATAAAGTGTGTGTGTGTGTGTGTGTGTGTGTGTGTGTGTGTGTGTGTGTGTGTGTGTGCAGGAGCATGTGAGCACATAGAGTTTCTCATCTTTCTCTTGATAAACTGTGCTTCAAAAACCTGTTTTATATGTTTACATCCAGACACTGACAAACTCTCTATACCTGGTCCTTTTGCATTTTTAGGAAAACTTCATTACATCGTGTGTTGAAAGCATGGGCAATCAGGTTAAAGTGAAATTTAAAATAGAAAGTTAAATCTAAGAATAGCAAACTTAAGGAAAACCAAAAAGGTTTTCCTGACATTCCAGCATTCCTTCATTATGGTGATGGGCAGGAATTCCTCAGAAAGGAGGGTATTTCACTAGTACCAGATTTGGCAAAACAGGAAATTACTGTATAGTATCTGAGGTGGCAGGTCAGAGAATTTCCTGATGGAAAGAATTTAAAAGGTTGTGGTGAGTACAGCTGATAGAGTGTCTTTGACTTGTTTTGGGGTAGGGACTATCAGCCAATTTTACACACACACACACACACACACACCACACAACACACACACACACAATGATATAGACATACCTATATATTACATGCTAAAGGTTAGAAATTATAAATCTGAATCAAGTGGCAATCATGCACTTAAAAAATCAATAGCATAGATTTTGACATAGCAATCCAGCAAAATCTCCTCAGCAAAGAATACAAAGGTCCTACAACAACTGCATGAAGGAAGCCTGAAGAAAAGCATCTTTTTCAGCATTACTGGAAAAATGATATGTTATGAACAAGAGAATTCCAGTAAGATTGCCATGTGAGTTTACATCAGGAACAGAGGATGCTGTGTGCAATAGTATGGAACAAAATGATGCATGGCATGTGAAAAGATATATATAAATATATATATATATATATATATTATATATATATATATATATATGAAAACATAAACGGTGTTACCAGCTCAGGACCTTGCATAGCTGACCTGTGAGACAAGATGCACCTACTGGTGCTGTAGTGCCACAACTGTTATGGAGAAGCTAATTTTCTGACTGGATTTGAGATCTGATTCACAAGAGGGAATTCCGTATGTGGGTCTATAATCTCAGTGAAAGCAGCGGCTGGAGTGCCTGGAGGCCTAGGCAGAACCTCCTCTTGCTATGTTGCCAAATAATCTCCTGATCTCTATGTTTATATCCACCGACCTGAGCTGCTCTCAACTTCAGTCTGTGAAGCTTCTTTGCAGTTGTTAGCATTCAGCGTAGAGACAGGAGACTGATCAAGGCGCTAAGAACAAGAAATCCAACCCTCAGCTGTCCACGGGGCATCTATCTCAACACACCTGCTGCTGAGGCTTAGTGAACATCACAAAGGAGAAGGCAAAAAGAGTGCAAGAGGCAGAAAAAAGGGAGGAGTTCTGGAAACACTGTATTCTAGACATGACAGAGCTATGGCACTTAAGAGCTCGCAGAAGCCCTGGTTAACTGTACAAGGCTGTCGTGAGATCAAGCCATCCAAATCTCCCGCATAGATACATTGGATGATCACCAGGCCCCATCCTTACCTTATCACTACTAGCTGCGAATAGTTTCTGGGGAAGAAAAGTCCATCTTTTTCTTGAGGATGTGGTCCCTGGTAGGTTATCCGTGCTGCAGTAGATTGCCCTACACTCATACACAAATGAGTAGCACTAAATGCACTTAGCAGGTTATCAAAAATAGATAATTTTTATGAGTATATGGTAACATATGGGGGAATTGGCAGAAAGAGAAGATGTTAATATAATCATATCACATTTTATTTATTATGTATTAAATTCTGAAAAATAAAGACAAATTAAAAAATATAATTTTTAAAAGACAGAAAAAATATGTGCTTTAACCCAAATGAGATTATAGTCATTGTATACTGTTGATAAGTATATAAAATGGTAAGTATATAAAATGTTAATAGGTTCTTTACCAGATGACAAGTTTCAGACAATCTCAAAGGTTTGCCTTAGAGCTATCATATGACAAATCATTCTAATTTCAGGTTTAACTATACATTGAACCCAAATGCCCACCATTTCATTTACATAAGCAAAATGTAAACAAATTCAACTGGCAACAAATGATAAATGGACACAAAGTTGGAATTTCAGTAAAGTGGAATGTTACTTGTCAATGCAAGCAGAAGTAAGCGACTGACATTAGTTTCAATATAAATCAACCAGAAGAACAGTTTACTGTCAGTCAGTCACTAAGGACCATATAGCACATGTCCCTATTGATCTGAACTATACAGAATAAGCAAACGGATGAATGCAGGAGGTGGTGTGGGGAATTAGTGGGAGAGCAATAGCTAAGTGGTGTGAATACATTTTAAGGTGACAAGTCTAAAATTAGTTTGGATACATTGAGGCTTAGACACATCTGTGAAAAGCCAAAAATATCCCTCGAATTTCTTCGTTTTAAATGGGTGAATTGTCTGGTATGTGAATTAGATCAAAATAGAATGATGTCTCAGGGAAATGATGTGTGAAACTCACAACACATTTTAAAGTTTATTAAAGAGTAACTTTAGATCAGCTACTGAAATATATCTAAGGATAGTAATATGAATGTGTCTAGTGTGAATAGTTAAGTATTTAATTATAACAGAAAAAATGTACTTACTGGCATCAAAATAAACATCTGAATAGAATAAGGTGGCATCTAGAAATAGATCCAGGTGCATATAAATATGGATATCTTTTTTTTTATCTCTTTTGGAGACAGTATCTTGTTACGTAGCTTAAGCTGTCTTTGAATTCACAAGTAACTGAGATGAGCCTGGAACTCAGGATCCTTGTGTCTCTGTCTCTGGAGAGCTGGTCATAGACATGCACCACCACATTAACCACTTTCTTAATGAAGTTAATTATGCTGATATAGTAGTCATTCTATATGAAGCAGTAAGAAATAATACAGAATTACATTCAGTAGCATATATAAAATTCTTCCAGAAGCTATTCTTACCCAGTAGTGACTCAAAAATATAGTAATGCTTCATACATAAAAGCTGAACTTAAAATATCTAGGTCAGGAAATAGTCTATTTAAAGGAAATGCTTTCAAAAATGTTTGGATGTTGATGCTTTTCCAACTATGTGCATTGTTTTACTTCTTGTTTAGTAGTTTCATTGTTACTCATTCATTCACTGAGGAGTGCTTTGAGTTTCTCCATAGATTTGGCATTACAAGCACTCCCAAACTAAATTGTTTGCAAATGAATCTCAGTTTATGGTTATAGTTGCAACATAGATAGTTGTTGAAACTAATTAACTCCCCTGAAAAGGCACAGTAAAGTGGGCAGAGAAGTCCAGATAACCAAGTCACCTACCAATCATAAGATTCCTTGGTTTTATCATTTAGTCTCCTAATCCCACCTACTCTTTGAGATGATGAATTTAAAGTAGACAAGATGCACAATCAGAGCATTAAAGTAAAAACATACATTGAAACACTAAGAACAATAGGAAAGATTTTGTTTGTTCTATTTTTTCTAATTGCTGCTGCAGTTAGATTTTATATCTAAGTTCTTTTCTCATGGTTTCATATAACCTTCCTGTTCAACATTGGCTATAATAGATTTATCTCATCTTTTGCTTATCATATCTGTAGAGTAATATCCATGCTGATAGCTGCTGAGGCAGCTTTCTTTCATTGCCCTTTTGCCAACATCTTGACTAGTTCTTGGTATGCATAATGCAACAATGTACAACATACACTCCTTGATAATAAATGATGTGAGGCACTTCTGTTGAATATGATGGGCCCACATATGTAAGTGTATTTGTTGGGTCTGTATTCTGTCACACCTATGACCTATGTCGGCCTTAAGCTAATGTGTTTCCTTAAATTACTGTAAAATTGCAAAGTGTTTTGATATGAAATTTAAGAAGTCTTCAAGTCTTGCTCTTCTCAAGATTATTTATACTTTTTCTAGTCTTTGTGGTTTTCATGTGAATTTTTAGAATTTTATTTTATTTTCTATTTCTCAGTTAAAGCAGCATGAATATTGTTGTACGGAGTAAACTGAATCTGAATGTAGCTCTGCATAATAATTTTAAGACACAATCATCCATTCCAAACATAGAACAGCCGTATATTTACATGTTTTCAGTTTCTTTTACTGGTTTCCTGTAGTTTTCAATACTCTCTTTTGTTGCTGGAGGGCTTCTCTCCAGGTTCCCCAGGCCCACAGTCCACAATCCACTTATAAAATAATCACTCAGACGCTTATATCACTTACAAACTGTATGTCATGCAGGCTTCTTGCTAACTGTTCTTTTATTTAAATTACCCATTTTTATAATCTATACCTTGCCACGTGCTGGTGCTTACCAGAGTCTTTACATGTTGCTTCTCTGGCGGTGGCTGCAGCGTCTCCCCCTCAGCTTCTGCTTCCAGAATTCTCCTCTCTTCTTGTCCACTACTTCCTGCTGCAACTACTTCCTGCCTGGTCACTGGCCATCAGTATTTTATTTACATAGAGCAATATCCACAGCACTCTTTGTTAACTACTTGAGTTTTTTCTTTAGCATTTTAATTTCAGAGCTCCTGTAATAGATTATTCTCCATTGTTCTTTGAGAGAATGTATAGTGCATAGACACACATTATTTGTGTGCTAATTTTGTATTTTGTATGTTCACTGAATTTATGAGTTGTAAAAGGTTTTTTTTGTTATAATTGAAAGATTCTATGATTTCTCCATATAAAATAATGACATGTATGAAAAGATATATCTTAAGACTTACTTTCAGATTTGACTGGTTTTTAGATACTTTTCTTGACCTATTCTGAATAACAACTCATTAAGGAAATATTACAAATTTAAACTAAAAAGAATGTGTAAGGTTTACTTAGAGTTTTTCTAGGGTTAGAATGGAGCAGACAACTTTAATTCCTACACTCAGGAGGCAGGGGCAGGTGGATATCAATGAATCTGGGCCACCCTTGTCCATATAGTGAGTTCTAGACAACCACGGATACATTGTAGACCCATCTCAAAAAAAAAAATAAACAAAACAAACACAAGGAGAAAGAATAGAAAATAAAAGCAGGAGAAAAAGACTAGGAAGAAGAAGAATCTCTAGGGATTAGGATCAGGAGTACTCCTTAGTTCTGAAATGGTTGGTGTCACTACACAGGTATTCAGGTGTGGCTTGATGTTTTGCAAGTCACTTCATTAAACAGTATCTGTTTATTTCTTACAGTGGCATAGTTTTCTATATGGGTGATTCCTGAGAAAGAATGTTTAGTATTACATTCACAATGCCAAACATTATGCAAGAACCCTTTGGTTTAAAGCAATAATTTTAATTAGTGCATGTTTATACAAATTTGACAGATATAATAGAGCTTTGAATTACAGTAAGGAAGCAATAAATTCCCTAACTGTGTCTGAAATACTATAATCAAACAGCAATTATCTGAATGAAAATAATTCACCTGACAGGCTAGCTTAAATATATTTCTTGATATTAAAGTATGTAGAAATTATGAGAATCCATCACCATTATTGTTTGCCCCAAATATGTCTGGTTTAATAAAAATTATAAGCAGAACAAATAAAAACTGTTTCTAAGAGTCACAGAGTGATAAACAGTCTTGCTTATCTCCTTAAAACATAATTTTTAAAAAAAAATTTTGAGACAGGTTTTTTCTGTGTGTTTGTTCCTTTCCTGTATCTCTCTCTGTAGACCAAGGCTGGTCTCAAACTCACAAAGATCTGCCTGCTCTGCTCCCAAGTGCTGGATTAAACGCACCACCACTGCCGCGCCATAAAATTTTTTGAGTAATACACTAATAAAATGTGTTGGAAAACTATTATGGTATGAAGGATAAGAGTAATATTATTATATTAAATAAAAAGTATAGGTCATATTAAGATATCATTGGGTTTATATATTTTATTCTTTATATATAAATACATGTAAATATATTTAAATAAAAAAAAAAAGAACATGAATGTTAGAAGGGGCTGGTCAGGAGCATAAAGGGTTGGAGTGTGGAAAGATGGAACAGACTATGCCATGTTTCCATTACAATTTCAATTACAAAATGTAATCATTGCTTAACTAGGCAAAAGAAAACTGTATGAAGTGAATGGATATATAGTAATTTTCTTACATCTACAAGTAAAAACAGGCCAGTGAGATGTAAGTTGGTAAAGGAGAGAGAGAGAGAGAGAGAGAAGAGAGAAGAGAGAGAGAGAAAGACTGAGAGTATATGTAAAAGTCCACAGAAGTCAGAAGGAAGGACATTCAATTCCCTAAAGCTGAGTTATGGAGTTACAATCAGAGTCATGAGTCACTGAACACCGGCTATAGGAACCGAGTCAGGTCCTTTGCTAGATAAGTGCACATGCATAACCTCTGAGCATCTTTTCAGCCTTAATTTTACATATAATGGTTGACACAGAGACAGAACATGTGTGGCAGTGGAGGGATGTGCTCACCTGGCCCACTTGCTCACCATGTGGTATTAGAGGCTCCAGTAAAGGCATGTCAGTAGAAGAAAAGCAATCATGTTTTGCAGACCTTGTATAGTCGTCCATGGTCAAGAGCTATATGCTGGAAAGGTAGTGAGAATCTTCTTTTGAGTTCATTTTTTTATTGTTTCTATCACTGCAGATTTGACATAAAAAATTATGATGATTCACTGCCCTGCTGCACAACAGTTTATTATGCATATTGGAAAAAATCTTTAGTAATGTTTGCAGCTTGTGAGTCTGTGAGAAACCATAGGAAGTGCTTCTGAGACCACACTGAAATGTGAACTCATTTTCAGAGACCAAAGTAGATGGAGCACTCTAGATAAAAAAAGAAAAAAAAGAAAAGAAAAAAGAAAAAGACTGAAATGCAGCGTTTAGAATGGCAGGTCATCCTAGAAGTTAAAAATGTATTTAGCTTATCCAGGTGCACTGCATTTTCTGTTTTGAAGGTCTATTAGCAAGCAAAGCACTTGCTTGTTGATGTTTCATTATTTTCTGAAGTACTAAGTGGAAATGTTTATTAAGATACCTTAAATACTTGCAAAAAATAGTAAGGTCACTCAGTAATTAATAGCCATACTGTTTTGTTCAGAGGACCCAATTCAATTCCTATCATCCATGTCAGAAAACCTACAACTGCCTGTAATTTCAGCTCCATGGGGCACCTTAGGTGTAGACACATGCACGTGCCTAATTCGAACATAAAATTAAATTTGAAAAGAAACAAGCAAAGAAATAAGCCAAGTTTAGTCTCATCTCTGTAAGGCAAATATAGGCATGCATATTTAACAGCAGATGCAGTTTAGAAAGATGAAGTACAGACATTTTCACAGGAATGGGACTTCTCTAGGCTGGAGCATTTGTTCAGAGTCCAGTTCAATGACCCACTTTAGATGAATATTTTCTGCTTAGATTCGAAAGCACAATATATAAAGTCGCACTTTGACAACAAACCATGAGGTCTGCTAAAGAACAGATAGAACCTGGTTTTCTGTTAGATACTAGTCAATACGTATTCATGTATCTACTTTTCTTTTCAGCATCCAGAGTGAAAATTGAGGATTTTTATGAAGTAGAATTGTGTAACTTGCAACCAAGTCTAGAACTGGGCTCATAATAAACAAGTCTATCCTTTTATTTGTTGTAAATGTCAAGAGGGAGGCTTTCAGAGGCTAATTTTGACCTGTGGGAACCCAGAGGTCAAATGGCTGGAAAACATATCTAAATACTGTAGGAGGATCAGACCTTTCTACTCTTTTTTCTAATTTTCTTTCTTTAATTAAACATTGAAATGCTTGGAAATTTTTATATTGAGACCTTCATATATTTATATGAAACTTACAGTTCCACTGAAGTGACTACATTAATTTTGAGAGTTTAGAGGTGGCGAGGGAGTGTTGTGTTGTTTAGCAGTAACTGGATTTGAAATTAAAAACCTCAGGAAAACTCTCTCAGTACTAGACCAATGTGGAAGCCCATAAAGGTTTCCTAGTGAGATCTGAGCTTGCTTCACCCAGCAGGCTGCATTAGAGGATTGCCTGACTATGTGCATGCGTTACAAGGCTATTGAAAGGGTCTACACTTGGCTGAGCTAGGGAGAGGCTTTTGCTCCACCCCTTGGCATTTCTATAAATAGCCCTTTAGAAGAGACAGGAGGGGCTGGTGGATAATGATCCAGGCCCTCCTTTAGGCTCTCCTGTGTTTCTGTTCTCTCCCCTCTATCTTCTATCTAATATCTCTTATCCCTCATTCTCAAGAGTACCCTGTCATAACTGTGGGAGCCAGTCACCCAGCTGGGCTTCCACAGACCAACAAAAACACACTAAACTGAAATCTGATATCAATCACATCAAAATGGGAGTACAGAAAGCAGGGAGCTCTGAGCACAAGGGCGGTACTGAGACACTACAGAGAATGGATGCAGTCTAATGGACTATGTATGAAGTATATTTCTTCCATGTCCTTGAGAAAAATTTTAATATTGATACATGAATGATACATTCAAGGGAAAACAAGTTACAGTGCATGATGATCTGTTGAGCCATCAGTTATGAAATGACAAATAGAAAAAAGAAGTCATTACAGATATATTATTAATTACATTGTGTTGTGATCCCTATTAATCAATACAGGCAGCAACGTTTTCAAAATGATCCTGACATCATTTAGAGGTTAAAGAGAAAACAGTTTCCTCCTGGAAGAGAATACAATTAATCCAGGCATGAGCCTGCAGTCTTGGGCACTTGGAGGAAGAAGAGAAATGACAGAAACTAAGAATTTGAGGCCAATTTGAGAACAAAAGGAAGACTGTCTCTCTTAGAACAGGAACTAGAGAAACAGAAAATAGAGAGGAAAGTAAAAAGGAAGTGAGAAAAGAAGAGAGAGAAGATGAAATGGAAAGCTTTTACATGATAAAAGTGGATGAACTCCACCCTTTGATTAAAAACCCCAGGACCTATAGTATGTTCATGCAGAAACTTCACCACCCACTGGTGAAGGAACAACCTCACAAAATTCCTCAATCAATCCTGAGTCATGTAATTGGCTCCACTGACATCTTAGTCCAACATGGTTCCTCTGTTAAATAGTCAACTCATATAAGGCTATGAATGAAAGAGTGAGCTGAGATAACCACTTTGTGACTCTAGAATTGTATAGAACCAAACTGGAGGGAAAAGGAGCAAACAGGAGACAAAAGAAACTAAGGCAACAAAACAACCACCACAGCTCAAAGGGGCAGATAGCATTGGGGCTATTTATAGTCCACCCACAAAATATCAAACAATGCAGGCATAGACTATGAAGTAGAGCAAGATACGAAAAATAGAAAACAGAAGGAATGCATGTATTAGAAATCTTAAAAACATGCAATTAACCAGCAAAATATATGACACATGACATGAAAAAGAGCCCACAGAAGGGAGAAGGAGTGGATGGGAGGAAGGGGAGAGGCTGGATGGAGGGAGAGTGGGGAGTGAGGAGAACCTAGGATCTGGCTGGGAAAAAAATTAATTAACCAAAAATTTCTTCATTAAAAAAATAAACCTATAAATGTATCAATTAAAAAAGAACCCATTAATGGAGTAGTCATTCCTGCAGCTTTTATTTTTCTTGTGTTCAAATTGTTATTAAAAACACAAAATGTTCAATTTGCCACCTGAATTGCTTTCCACTCTGCAGTCTACTAGTGTTAAGCATGTTCTCAGGGTCATGTAACAGATTCTTCTAAATTTTTCACCTTGTTAATCTAAAACTCTAAACCAGTTAGATACTAATAATGACCCTTCTTTTCATGAAGTCCCTAACTACCAAACCTTTCTCTTTCCATTTCTGTAATTTTAACTACTTTAGAATATTTCATGCAAGTAATCATACAATATATGTACGCAAGGATCACTTTGAATTTCTGATCCATTGCCTTTTACCTGCCAGTGTTGAGAAAACAGCTACGTGCTACTGAAACAGTGTACACAATGCTGTGAATTGAACACAGGGCTCTATGACTGCTGAGAAAGCACTCTACCAGCTGAGTTATATCCTATCACTTAAAAATCAAACAGGCAACAACAACAGTAAAAACTGGCTTGTTTTTGAGTCTGTAAAAAGGTAGTCACACAATGATTACATTGGTTTCAAACTCCCTGGATCAGTGGAATGTCCAGCCTTCTGAATAGCTGTTTAACCAAGGACCTGGCACATGCCCTAGCAAAGTCAAACTTGCTTTGTGGCATGTGTATGTTTGTGTGTGTATGTGTGTGAGTGTGCACACACATGTATGTGTGTGTGTGTATGTTGTTGTGTGTGTAAATCACTGTGGGTTGCAGATTAAATTCATAACCTTTGTACATGCTAACAGTGCTTGACTTATGAGTCCTGTGGTTTCCCAGTATTAGATTCAATTGGGGTCCCCAGGGATCCTTACAATGGGTAAGATTAAAAAGTGACCACCCCTGAGAACTATATAAATAATATAATACCCAACTAAACTAAAAAGTGACCACCATTGAGAACTATACAAATAATACAATATAAAACTAAATAGAAGCAGTAATACAGAGCAAGGAAATAATTGAAACATACATTTTGAAGTGTTGCTTTATTCAACAACAAAAAAAGTATTTGAGGGGGAGTATATAAGCCAAAATGATGGATTAGGCATTGGTGTTTAAGGGAGATTAAAATAAATATATTCTCTGTCCTACTTTGTGTGCCAGGAAGAAGCTTTTAAAACACTTTATTGACTTTAAAGGAAGCTTAATGTATTTTAACTGAGCTAAGCGACTTGAAGGAGAAATGTGACTAATGATGGATTTTTTAATAATGTTTTCATAAAACATTAAAATAGGTCTTAGTTCTCCTCATCTTTCATGATGACAATACTCCTTGCTGGAGTAATCTTAAAATAAAATAAGCTTGATGTATTTTAATCCTGTGTGAAGCTTTCAAATATGCATTGCAATGCATTTTTAATACAACATATAAATGATGACATGTCTGTAAACAGTCTTATATGCATAGAGATTCTGCTGAGGCTCATTGGCCTTTACTAGCTGATGTTGGCAGCTATGTTATAAGATAAGAAATAGTTCTCGTTTTTTATCATCGTGTACTCCTCATGTGGCAAGACTTGACTATTTTGCACACTGAGAATTTATAACTAGAATTTATTTAGAAAACACATTGAGTGTTGTTAGAACTCTTTTGGTTTTTTTTCCTTCTTTTTTTAATCCTGTTTATTATTTTTTTTCTTTTATTTTACAATACTATTCAGTTCTACATAACAGCCACAGATTCCTTGTTCTCCCACTTCCTGCCCCCCTCCCTTCCCCCTGTCACGCCCCCTATTCCACCACCTTCCAGATCAAGGCCACCCCTGAGGACTGAGATCGACCTGATAGGCTCAGTCCGGGCAGGTCCAGTCCTCCTCCCAGATTGAGCCAAGCGTTCCCTGTATAAGTCCCAGTTTCAAACAGCTATCTCATGCAGCGAGCCCAGGACCTGGTACAAACTGCCTGGATGCCTCCAAACAGATCAAGCCAATCAACTGTCTCACCTATTCAGAGGGCCTGATCCAGTTGGGGGCCCTCAGCCTTTGGTTCATAGTTCATGTGTTTCCATTCGTTTGGCTATTTGTCCTGTGCTTTATCCAACCTTGGTTTCAACAATTCTCGCTCATATAAACCCTCCTCTTTCTCGCTAATTAGACTCCCAGCGCTCCACCAGGGGCTAGCCGTAGATGTCTGCATCCAGATTCCTCCGTCCTTGGATGGGGTTTCTGGCACAACTATTAGGAGTGTTTGGCCATCCCATCACCAGAGTAGGTCAGTCCCGGCTGTCTCTCGGCCATTGCCAGCAGTCTTTTTGTGGGGGTATCTTTGTGGATTTCTTGTGGGCCTCTTAGCACTTTGTTTCTTCTTTTCTCATGTGGTCTTCATTTACCATGGTTTCCTATTCCTTGTTTCTCCTCTCTGTTCTTGATCCAGGTGGGATCTCCTGCTCTCTTACCCTCAGACCCTTGCCGTTCATTGCTCCCACTCATGTCCAGGCTGTTCATGGGTAGATCTCATCCATTTCTCCGGTCATTGGGTGATCCCAATGTCTTTCTTGGGGTCCTGTCTTCAGGTTAGCCTCACTGGGTGATGTGAGTAGCAGTCCAGTCATCCTTGTTCCACATCTAGTATCCTCCTATGAGTGAGTACATACCATATTTGTCTTTCTGAGTCTGGGTTAACCTCACTCAGGATGATTTTTTTTCTAGATCCATCCATTTGCCTGCAAACCTCATGATGTATTGTTTTTCTCTGCTGAATACTATTCCATTGTGTATATGTGCCACAATTTATTTTATCCATTCTTCAGTTTGAAGGGCATCTAGGTTGTTTCCAGGTTTTGGCTTATTACAAACAATGCTGATATGAACATTAGCTGAGCAAGTGCTCTTGTGGTATGATTGAGCATTTCTTGGATATATGCCCAAGAGTTGTATAGCTGGATCTTGGGGGAGATTGATTCCCAATTTTCTAAGAAAGCGCCATATTGATTTCCAAAGTGGTAGTACAAGCTTGCATTCCCACCAGCAGTGGAGGAGAGTTCCCCGAGTTCACATCCTCTCCAGCATAAAGTGTCCTCAGTGTTTTTGATCTTAGCCATTCTGACAGGTGTAAGGTGGTATCTCAGAGTTGTTTTGATTTGCATTTCCCTGATGATTAGGGATGTTGAGAAAATTCCTTAAATGTCTTTTCAGCATTTGAGTTTCCTCTGTTGAGAATTCTCTGTTTAGTTCTATAGCCCATTTCTTAATTGGACTGTTGGTCTTTTTTTGATGTCTTAATTTCTTGAGTAGAAACTCTTTTTGTTAATCACTAATAAATATAATGCATTTAGCCATCGTCAGAATATCAAATATAATGAACTAAGCAATATACAAGCAATGATGATGGATTGGTAATTACATAGGTTTTCTTTATACAAAGTAAATGTATTTCTTGCTATTTTGTATTAAATTGATGCTTAAGTGTTTTTAACAACAGTGGTGGATGAAAGCCAAAAGCAAACTTTCACTGGGGTGACCTTTTGGAATTAACACAAATTGTCATAAACAGGGACAAAGTCTGAAATGCAAAGTTCTATTTTTGAGTTATGTAAATGACTTTCCACAGTGTATCAAGTGCAGAGTATTTAGATGATAATGCTCTTGGTCCTTTGGATGTGTTTGTAAAGACTGTTTTAAATGAGTTTGTGAATCTGGTGCTGTTTAGTTCAAGTGATAAAGAACAGTGAAGGACCTACTTAAATGCAGTGATGAGTGAGGTGATTGCGTATGAAGATTTCATAGATGAGTAAGGTTTGAGTCACAGGAGAGTGTAGTGGGTAGCTGGTTCCAGCTTTGACCTTGAAGCATTTGCCCCTAGTGAGGCAGCCAGTAACTGCCTATGACCTGGCCCTGGGGCAAATGGCCGAGATGAGAGGCCTTAAGACCTGAGGACCCATACAGGCTGGCCCTCTTGGCTCCTTGTGATCCTGGATGCTGGATTGTAGACCAAAGTCAGAGTTTTCCAGAAAACCACACTGGAATGCACCTCACCTCTCCCAGATGTAACAACTCCTTTAATGGATATAAGTTACCCCAAAATAAACCTCCTTTTAAACTACAGAAAAACTACGTGGAGTTGCCTTGTTAAATCCCATTTTAGGAGAGGTCTCCAAAGTGGATAGGAAATGATTACAAGCTGCCTAGGTAAATCATCTTTTACCCTAAGAAGCTAAAGTCAAAATAGCAAGGTTCATTGTAAGCAGATTAATAGTGCACAGATGTGTGTGATAATCTTGGGTTAGGGAAAACTTCCAGCAAAGATAACCCAAGAACTTCAATTGCTATGGAATATTGTTCTGTATGCTGTAAATGTGTGTTTGCTCTGATGGGTTGATAAATAAAATGCTGATTGGCCCATAGCCAGATAGGAAGTAGAGGTAGGACAAGCAGATGAGGAGAATTCTGGGAAGAGGAAGGCTTGAGTCAGGAGTCACACGTCAGACACACAGGAATCCAAGATGACAAGGCAGAACTGAGAAAAGGTACCCAAGCCATGTGGCTAAACATAGACAAGAATCATGGATTAATTTAAGTATAAGAGCTAGTCAGTAATAAGCCTGAGCTAATGGCCAAGAAGTTATAAATAATATTAAGCCTCTGTGTGATTATTTTACAAAAGGCCGTGGGACTGTGGGTGAGAGCTTTGTCCTGACCCCAGGCTAGGTGGGACACAGGAAAACTTGCAGCTATATTTTGGGCGCTCAATGTGGTAACAAGAATTTCCACCAAAAATCTGAGAAAGCTTAAAAAAATAAAAAAAGATTCTAAAAGGGGCTAAAAACAGCTTCCTAGTGAGTCTCTCAGGCCAGCCACAGCCTGTGGGCTTGAGCTACATATTTGCTGGTTTTGCGTCACGTGGGGCTTGATCTGAAGCATGGTAGATTCTGGCCCAAGTATACAGAGGTGTCTCCAAGCCATGCAACATGCTGGCATGGTGGATTTAGCTTTTTGCTAGTAACAGAAAAAAGAGAAAAAAAAAGGAAGAGATTTTTGGGTTAGCACACTGCTGAATGGAAGCATAGAACCACTGCTTCACAGAGTCAGTGATGAATATGGTTTTTCTCCAGAGCTGGCTGTTAAACGTAGTTCTGCCATGTTGGATAAGTTTTGAGGTGGGTGGAGTCAGCAGCCAAAGCTGCCATTTTCAGTACTAGCAACTTCAGTTTAAAGCAATAGATTCGAAATAAAACAAATTTAGACGAAAGTTAAACCTCTAAACTCTTTACAATGTGTGTAAAAATTTATGTGAGGCTTAGAAGAGAGAGAAAAAATGAATATAGACAGTTATATAAAGAAATAGTTTTAAAAATAAAGTATTTAAAGAGGCAGTAAAAAGTAATATAAAAAAGTAAGTCCACATAAAGATCAATATTACACAAAGGATCTAGATTGTGTTGTCTTTTGGGATTTTTAACTGGCAGAAAGACATTTGCTTGTAAAAGGAGACTAAGTTATATATATTATAATATATAATAATTATATATTAATAATATATATATATATATATATTTAAAGTTATCTTGACTTCAAAATTTATGTCTAAGGATATGTTGCTTTGAAAAAGAAGTTCTGCTTTTGTTTCCACAGAAAATGAGAACCTATAGATTTGTTCTAGATTAAGATGGATCAGATTTAAAAAAAGAAAAAGATGGATCAGATTTGATCAAGCAAGAACTCCTGAACCTTAACAGATGGTATCTATCAACAAAAGTTATAGTTGGTCTTCCTAGGATTTGACCATTATCTCAAATTTTCTCAGGATTCCCATAAGACTACCAGTGCCAACATCAGCAGAAAGTAGCCTAGAACAGTACACCCACATTCCCAGAAATGGATTATGGATATTTGTCTTTGTTTAGAGATTGGTTACAAATTGGTATTGATCATACTCAATATCTTTCTAAATAAAAAAGGAAGCTAGGATATAGATATGATAGGATGAAAGGGTAGATTATTGAATCTACTTTTAAAGAACAACAACTTGCTTAAAATATTTTACATTGTTATGCATTTTTAAATTATTGATACAAATTTAAAGTTAATTTTGTTATACTGTTTGTATATTTCTACTCTTGTTTAAGGTATTATGTTGTGCAGATCAAATAAAATTGTAATGTATAATTAAGAAATACAGATTAAAAATTAGTCATCCATGATAATCAAACTTGTAGTCATATTAGGTATGTTTTCAAGGTCAAGCAGAGACATATTTTAGATAGGCAGGTAATCTTCAAACAAAGACCTATAAGATATGGATTTAAAATGTTTTAAAAACTTAGACTTTTCTGGACAATGAGACAGGTCTGCTTCTGGCAGCATCAACTACTTCAAGAGAATGATGGGCATTGAATAAACTCATGGAGTTGCTTTTTTTTGTGAAAGTTAGCCACTGGGTAAAATAGTGCCCTTGTATAGACTGATTGACAGTATGTTGTATAAACTGGACATACAGACCATAGGAAGGTGAACACTGAACTTTGCAAGGCAAGATGGTCCTTCAGATTCCTGCTTCACAGAGGAGACTTCCAGATATTCTATTGGACACATGGAGAAGTGACTAGAAATCTTTAGGCCTATAGGCTGAAGATGGATGCCCCAGTGTTCCAGAGGAACTTTGGGTGACTGTCCAGGCAGGCAGCTGTCCCTGTCATTCTAGATTTTGGGAAGTTGCTTACAATGCATTTCCTGTTTAGTTAGGTACTATTATATTCCTCTGGAGTCTTTGGTGTAGTTGAAGACTAGATAGTTATAATTTTCCTTGGATATGATAAAAGATAAATTAGATGGGAGACTTTAGAGTCATAAATATAGAATAGATAGAATATTTTCTTTAATTTTTGCCAAATATGAATAGACTCAATACTGTAACTATAATTCTTGCTTGATAACTGTTCTGTTATATGTAATTTTACTATGTTAAAGTTAAAACCTTCCTTTTTGATTGGACAGAAAGGGGAAGTGCTGTGGAATGTTGTTCTGTATGCTGTGAATGTGTGTTGCTCTGATTGTTGATAAATAAAATGCTGATTGGCCAGTAGCCAAACAGGAAGTATAGGTGGGACAAGCAGATGAGGAGAATTCTGGAAGAGGAAGGCTGAGTCAGGAGTCACAGCCAGACACAGAAGAAGCAAGATGAATAGGCAGAACTGAGAAAAGGTACCAAGCCATGTGGCTAAACATAGATAAGCATCGTGGGTTAGTAAAGTATAAGAGCTAGTCAGCAATAAGCCTGAGCTAATGACCAAGAAGTTATAGATGATATTAAGCCTCTGTGTGATTATTTTATAAAAGACTGTGAGACTGTGGGTGAGAGATTTGCCCCAACTCTGGCTAGGTGAGACACAGGACAACTTCCAGCTACATTCAATGATTGTCAAAATAGTATGTATAAGTTATTTCTATGTTGTTGTGCAAAAAAAAAAAAAAAACCACTATGACAAGCAACTTATAAAAGAAAGCATTTAATTGGAATTAATGTTCCAGAGGGTTAATGTTCATGATAGCTAAGTGAAGGCTGAAACTGCTGAGGACACACATATCATACTGCAAGCAGGATGCAGGGAGCACACTTGGAATGACACAAATGTTTTGAAACCTCAAAACCTGCTCCTATTGACAAACCTCCTCCAGCAAGACCACAGCTCTTAACCTCCCCCATACAACCACCAACTAATGACAGAGTATTCACATTTCTGAGACTTATGGGGAATATCTCATTCTAACCACCACAAATTAAACATCTCCAAATGAGATGTTTTAGCTCCAGACACTCATAGATCTCTCTAAATGTAAAGAAGTGATGCTCATTAATGTTAGACTTAAGATCCAAGCAATAACATAAGAGAAAGCCTGTTCATGGTATATAGGAGAGCACTGTGGCCAAGCGGTTATGGCATGTTTGGATTGGGGGAGCTTTATTAAGATTGTTTATTCAAGGCATTGTTATCAGATGTTATTTATCTGTTATCAGTTATTTTATAGAAATATTATGCTAAACAGACTTTAAAGTCTAGTGTATGAATCTCACTATAGGAACTAGTACTCTCCTATCCGAAATATGAAAAACCAACCCCTTTTGTTCACTGATCCTTACTCACTACTCTAAATCTCCCTGAGAAATGAAAGATAGAAAAATGTTCATGGGTTAATTGGGGACTGCATCCTATAAAAACTCCAGGTTTTAAATCACATCTTGATGTAAAGAGAAGAGATGCACATTTAGCCAATGGCTCAAAATGTTAAATTAAATGTAATAGAGAAAAGAACAATAGAAAACTTCTTTGAAGTGGGAATTATAGAAGAATGGAGTTATTTTGAAAATGTAATTTTGCAAGGTCAAAGTAAACCATTTACTGAAATACTTATTTAAGTAAAATCTATATTGCAAAGAAATTGTTCAGGTTCAAAAATGTGAATTGAGTATGTGATTTAATTGCTCGGAAGATAAAGAACAATATATTGGCAAAAGTGAAATAGAAATTATAGACCAAGTTGAGCACCCTGCCACATGCTGATAATCCTAGCACTTTGGAGCTCTGGAGTACCGAGAATATCAGGAGTTCAAGGATTTTCTCCGCTATCTTGCAAGTTTGAAGATAGCCTTGGCTGTATGAGACCCTATAACAAACAAACAAACATTAAACAGTAACTAATTATCTGCCTGCCTGCCTGACTAAACAAACAAATAAACAAATAAATAAATCAAAACAACATTGTTTTTAGTAATTGGGACACTACAGAGACAAGTTTGATAATTGTGTCTTCTATACACAAAGCTACTAGTTATCTAAAAGTAAAACTAATAGTCCTAGCTCACATAAGGTCAATATAAACCCAAGTTCTCTAGAATCAATCATACTCAATCCAACTTTGTCAGACTGTTTTCTTAAGTGCAAGAGAAGTAAAGAAAGGAAGAGAAAACAAAGGCATAGACTGATGCAGACACAAGTGTAATTCATGGTTAAGAATTTGTTAAATTTTGTTCAGCACAGGAATCATGAAAATATGTTTGAAGAAGTTAAAACTGTCCCAAAAGTTTTAAGTTGAATAATAAAAACAATATAAATATTATATTGCTAATAATAATTGCTATTAATGATAATATATTACATTATATAATATATGATATAATAATGATAATTAATAGTAATTACTAGTAATTCCTAATCTGTAAATGGAATGCATTTATAAATGTCCAAAGTTTGGATTATTTTTATTAAAGCATGAAAAAGAGCATACTAATAATATACTTACACCATAAATATTTATGTTATAATAAATCTTCTTTACTAATAATAAACTATGAATATATTCAGGTATTGAAAATAACCAACTATGTATAATGATTTTCTTTTCTTAATGTATTCAATAATATAAGACCATGTATCAAAATCTTTTATTTTTGTACTGGATTAAAAAAAATCTATGCATTTCTAAGACAATTATGAGGACTATCTTGCTTAGGTTTAGCTATAAAATCTGAAATTAAATGTCACCTATCATTTTGTTTGTGCATTTTAAAAGGGCATTAATCATTCATCACTACATAGGACTTTTTTGTTGTTGTTGTTGAACAGATTCTAATCTAAAGCTTTCAGAATGATCTTTTGTCAGGTGACTGACTCTTTGATGGCTTACCTGTAACAGACACCAACAGAACTATAACAGACAACATACTGATGCTAACACCATCACTTCTTCACCTATAGTCAACAGTATAAAACGAAAATTTTGAAAGGTTGTGGTCATTGAGAATGTAGTTAGGGATTATGCTGTTTACTCAACTTGTGAGTGTAGGTTCTTTGGTAAGGTATGTATGCCATTACTGTACCCTGGGGGTTATTGTGTCATACTAGCTGTTCTTCAGAGGTGTTTTATCTGGGTTAGGATTGTTGGCTGTTTTTCTCCTTCAGAAACTTGCATGGTGCCTTTTGATACCATGAAAGCAAATCCTCAGGGAGGATTCATTCAGGTCAGGTCTAGCCCAGGGACATCTGGACCCTGTGTCTAAAGTGCACATTATCTTCAGCAAGAGGGATTTACTTTATATCTCTGAGGATCAGCCAAGGGCAATAACAATAGTGTTGTAAAATTTTACAAATATCTTGGATAACTGTGACAAACTACTCAATAGAAGGCTTCTCATGTCTAGTGTTGGGAGTTTAGATAGATGGTTTTTGACTCCTGGAGGAGTGTTGTCAGCCCAGACTGAAAAAAAATTCATTTAAACTATTTATGTGTATTTATACTCTTACTTTTATGTGTTTTTAGTCATTTTTTAGTGATAGTTAATAGTGTGATTCCTTATGACCTTTTATGACCCCGGTGTTACTTAATTCTTCTCCCTCATTCTGCATCTATCCTCTCCTCCCTCCCTAATTACAACCCTCATTTTCATCCCCCATCAGATCATTTTTACTCTGTCCTCTTCTCTATTGCTCTCTCCTACACCTACCCCACCACAACCACAATTTCTTTCTACTTTCCTGGTTTCTGCAATTATTCCAGGATATTTACTCTATCTGAAGATTTAGAGCTAGGAACCTCAATGAGAGAAAAAAATATGATATTTGTCTTTCTGGGTGCAGGTTACCTCACTCAATATGATCTTTTCTAGTTCACCCATCTGCTTTCAAATTACATGATTTTCCTTTTCTTTAAAGATGAATTGTATTCCATAGTATATATGTGCCACATTTTCATTATCCATTCATTAGTTGAAAGATATTTAGCTTGTCTCCATTTACTAGCTATTGTGAATAATCGAAACAATGAACATGGCTGAGCAAGTAATGTTGAGTCCTTTGTGTACATGTGAAGGAGTGATATAGTTGGGTCATACTCTTTGTAGCAGATATAGAAATTTTCTGTAATGATAGCCAATCTCAACCAAAGTGCAGCATAGTAGAACCCAGTACCAAACACTACAATACAACGTATACTATGTCTACAATACAACTCCTACAATCCTACTTCTTGGCTTTTTTTTTTTAAATAAAAAACAGAAAATTGAGAGACAGAAGCACAGGGAGTTTTGCATTGAGTCTGTGTCTTCTAGAAATGCCAGAATCTACATCCATTTTTTTTTCAGCAATAAATGTCTAAACACGAGCTGAACAAAAGTAACACCAAAAGATGCTAATCTGGACAAGGGTAAGCACAGGAGACATATCACCCCTACACAAGGAACTACAGATACTAAGGAATTCTGAGAGCTGGAGAAATAATCTTCCCAGGGAAGAATATGTCAATTGTTTATCTAATATGAAGGGGTCAGGACCTGAAAACACAAATAAAAATAACATTATACAGACTAAGCATGTAGTAAGTTGTACTTACATGTTTATGATATATATATATATATATGTATGTACATATATATATTAAATGTATAATATATGCATGCATAATTGAAATTTTTTCAGACACACACAAGTTTTCCTCAAATTTGAAATAAATACTCTTTGCTGGGCAGTGGTGGTGTATGCCTTTAATTCCAGCACTTGGGAGGCAGAGGCAGGAAGATCTTTGTGAGATTGAGGCCAGCCTGTTCTACAGAGTGAGTTCCAGGACAGACAGGGCCACACAGAGAAACCCTGACTCAAAAAACAACAAAAAAGTACTTTTTCCACACAGGGGTTTATATGTTCAATTTTAGAATTTGATTGACTGAGACAGAAAGATAATACATTCAAAGATAAATTAAAAAAATAATAAAGTAGACCATTTGCCTATTGAATGCAAAATGAGTTATATACTACCTGTTTGAATCAAAGCAAAGAAATATTCTATATGAAACTTTTATATTCAAGACAAAACCCGTCTAGCGATCTGTGGGTGGTTTAAGCAAGTACATATCTTTTCAACAACTAATAATTTTCTTACAATCCATGATCAGCATTGGATTATGCTTCTGTGGCATTCCAAATTGTTTCCTTATTTTATTAAACTAATTTTTTTGTGGGAGTATTTTTAAAGCACTCAATTTTTTCTTTAATTGCTGGATATTTGAAGCAATTGCATCAATCTTCCCCCCCCCCCCGGATTTCTGAGTGCCACGGACGTTCATGAAGACAACTTAGAAAACATTGTAACACTGTTTGTTTACACAATAAGAATCTATGTTATTTTAGTATGATTGACAGAGCCTTACCTGACAGATTTATAAAGGGAAATGCTAAGAAGGGGCATGACTCAAAAGACTAAAGTTAGTGAAGTCTTCTATTATGACCTATTCGAATTCAATGATGCAGGCAACAGTTAGGAGTACTCATTAAAAAAGTCAAAACACTAATTTTGAGAGTTTGTTAGGTCACTGTTTTCAGAACAGCTGGGAATTTTTATTTCACTCAAGCATTTTTTTGTATGCCGTTTTTATTTGCAAACCCAAATTATATAGCTGTGGCCTCGGTCTGTGTGACCCAGAGTCTACAGAGCCTGAGGACCAAGTTTAACTTTGATCAAATAATTCAACCAAGGTAATTTATTTTCCTCAGTGGGAAAATTAAGTAAAAAAAGTGATAGCGCACCAACATATAAGGCCATTATCAGCCGCTATAATTATATTGCCTGCATTGATTTTGTTTCGGTAGGGTGCTAACACACAGGCCTTCCAATTTAGCAAGAGGACTTTTAAAGGAAATATAAAATCTACAAAATATATATCTCCATGAAATTTTATACCTGCAGATGCAAGAGCACTGAACCAAAAGGAAGGTATTCTATATTTAAGTCTTCCATCAGCTTTAACATATAATCTCATCCTTCAAATCTAATTTCCCTGTTTCAATAATTTTAAATTGACGAGGAACAAAAAGTTACAACTATTTCTATTGCTTTAAGGATAAAAATCAATTTTCTCCAGTCAAAGACAATGTAACACTAATTAATTGAAATACATTTTTTTGTAAACCTAGAGTAGCAGCAAATGGGTTTGCAAAAGGATAATTTCTTTACTCTCTGATAACAGAAAAATGAAATGTCACCTTAAAAATGGTTCTATGTTTAAAATTTTTAACAAAAGTAATGTGTAAAGCATACAAAAGATAATATTATAATAATACAATAAAATACATTGGAATATAAACACCAGGTTTGACTATGTGTATTAATAAAAGATGGATTTACTTCTATTCATTTAAATGTTTTATTTTGATTGAATGATAGGTTAATTACTATTCAAGACTCTTACTTAAAATATGCACTTGGAATTGGATGAAATAGAGTTTATTGCAAATGATGGGTAGACAGAAGGAAAAGGAATTACTGAACTACTTCTGAATACTGTTGAGATGGTTGTTCCTAGGTGACCAAACATGGGCAACTAATCTAATTTCAGATTCAAATTTTGACATGCGTCACTATCGATGTTGGTGATATGCATCATCCTTCAACCATAGAATTGTTTAAAGTTCCTTAGCTGATCTGTTTTCATTTTATGGCACTGACATAATTTTTCCACTGACTGATCCAATTATACTTTAAATTTAATGCTTGATTCCACAATTCTAACCATGTATAAATATGTTCATTTCACTATACTATTTCATTTTTTAACAGAAATTGTATGTCATTAAATTGGGGTATTATGCCTCAAAACCTATCTACCTCTCTTTTGTTTTTATTTTGAACAAGGTCTTTACATAGTCTTGAAGCTTACCAATTATGCTGGACCGGCTGGCCAGTGCGCCTGGTAGACCTACCATCTCCATTCCTTCAGCACCATGATTACAAGTGTGTACCTCCACTCCTGGTTTTTAACATGAGTGCTGGGGACCTGACTGAAGTAGTCCCTGTGAAAGGACTTTCATTTTATCATCAATGTTAACTAAATTATCTGTGTCACGATTAAGTATTATGGAGGGCAACATAATCAGTCAAATTGTTGAACTATAGTGACTGTGTTGTGGCTTTCAGATTAATTGTAACAAATCTTTGGCTTTGTTATCAGGACTTGTTAGCTAAGGGAACATGTTTTAGACCATTTTACTCTCTGGTAAGTTTGTTGATAGGAAGATGCAAGCAAGGACCTTTTTTGCCGCATACCTGCTAATAATGCTGGTGTTCTTGCAGCAGTATGATTTTCTGCCTTAAAAGTATTATGCAAATCAGTCTCATGCAACTTTTAACATCATCTCTTACTCTTGTTAACTAGACAGGCTTTATGTAGAAACAAAACAAATGTGTGACAAGAACACCAGAGTTTCATTAAAATGGTAGAAATTATCTATAATAAAAAGCCTAACTCAGAATGACAAAAAAGCAATACACTGTCTCCCAGATATAGATCTCAGCCTGATTTTTGTGTGTGTGTGTGTGTGTGGTGTGTGTGTGTGTGTGTGTGTGTGTGTTTGTGTGTGTGTTTAAACAAATAAGAAAGCAGACCGAGAAAGTCAAAGATGGGACAATGATGAGAGCAAAGAGACTTCATGGAACATGGAAAAGGGAGACAACCTGGAGGAAGAGGTGACAATGTGAGTCAGCATATGAAACCAGTTAATACAGTAGGTATAAGTTGAACAAAGGAATTGACAAATCTAAAATACAGATTCAAGAATAGTTGTTGTCAAAGGACAATTTATGGGTATATGATACAAGTTGAGATGCATAAAGTATAGTCACTACCTCTCAAGAGCTTGTAGTCCAATACTTGCATATAAAGACCTAAATCACAACATAATTTGCAAGGCTGGCTTTGGAGTATGAGGTAATAGTGTCTCTGGAATATTTATAAAAGCAATTCAAGATTTCTCCATGATAATTCTATAAATTCTTACATTGAGCCAAACGCTGTGTTGTAAAGATGTTCCTGATAGAAAGATACAGATGCAAGAAGAGCAGATGAGTTCTGAACTCAATGCTAAGGTTGTACATAGAGGAGGAAGAGGAAAGAGGATACAAGTCAAGGCAAGCAGTGCACAGTCTTAAAGCAGAGATAAATGTTGGAAAGTTTGGTTTAGGAAACAAGAATAAAAATGCTGCATGGAGTTGAGGTCTGATGTTTCAACTCATGAAGGAGAATAAGGAAAAAACACTGCTTGCCTCAGAATGGGGCTGTAAGTACCTGAACTGACAGTTATTCATCTCCTCATGGTGTGAAACTTACAGATGTAGAAGAGCTGTTTGGGGTCCAAAAATACCACAAGAGTAATTTGAGGTGACTAGGTTGTATTGGAGGTAAATGATGACCATAAAAAAGCATTAAGGAATAAGCCAGCAATGAGAAATAATAAGAATGAAATAATACAATGTAAAATTGTTTCTGTTGCTGGGTCCTAATGGCTTGCTCAGGGAGAGGGTGAGAAAGGCACTGCATCAATGACAGAGACACCAGGAGTCAGATGAAAGGCAAACAGCAGAACTGTTTATTCAGTAGCAGGAAAAGCTTTACTATACCCTCCTCCCAGCATCCAAGTTGAGTCCCTTTCTGAATCAGAACTCTGACAGTGCCTGTTTCAAGGCCCTCAGGCAGACTCCAGGTTGGCTCATAAAGAAGTATGATATATGCATGTCTTTGCAACTGGTTTGAGCAAATTTCCTCACCCTATGGGCCTGTCCTACTACAGTTTCAAGATAAAGTTGAGACTAAAGCAAACATTCTGATATGTGTAAAAAAAAAAAAAAAAAAAAAAAAAAAAAACACTAAGAAAAAGATTTAATAGCCAGGGATGAATTTAATCTATATTAGTTAATAAAAATTCTGAGGAATAATTCATAACTTTGAGGAAAACAATAGAATGATAAAAATGGTGAAGAAAATTTAGGCGTAGTTGGGAGCTGCAGAGAGAAATGTTGAAAGCAATATTTCTTCTCTGCGTGCATTAAACTTCTCTGTGCGCTTGAAATTCATTATGCTTTTGTAATGTCACAGAATTATTTGAGAAGCAAACTTTATCAGATGAAGCTAAAAGTCAGATTTGGCTGAAAATCCAGCATCATCCTCTTTAATGCCATACTCCTGTAGATTAAAAAGAGTCAAGCAATTAGGAATGAACTTGGAATTACAGCTTGGAAACCCAGTTTAAAAGACAGTCAGAGGGAATAATAGGACATATGTGATGTGGATGAACAAACGTAGACTATTGGGAGCTAAATGCCTAAGCTTGGATAGGGTCAGGCTCTTAGAAAGAAGGGGTAGGGGAGTTTAAACTTAGAAAAAATGAAGAATCTTATGAAACACCACTAATTTGTTGTTTTTTGTTTGGTTTTTTAATGTAATAAAATACAGTTGACTTTTATTTATTGGCTTTGGATTCAACTATCATAGTGAGTTCAGTTTTTCTTTTTTCTTTTTTTGTTATTAAGAAATGTTCTATTAATTTTACATACCAAACACAGATTCTCCTTCTCCTCCTTCCTCCAGACTCCCACCCTTCCCCACAAACTACCTCCTATTACCACCTCCTCCAAGGCAAGGCCTCCATGGTGAGTCAGCAGAGCCTGGTACCTTCAGCTGAGGCAGGTCCAAGGCCTTCCCCCTGCATCAAGGCTGTGTAAGGTGTCCCACCATAGGCACTGGGCTCCAAAATCTCTCTCACATGCACCAGGGACAGATCCTGATCCCACTGCCAGGGGGCCCCTTAAGCAGGTCAAGGTACACAACTGTCTCACCTATGCAGAGGGCCTAGAAACACCACTAATTTGTAAATATATATATATTGTCTATGTGTGATGTGTGTGCATATATATATGTGTGTGTGCATTATACATATAAATATATGATATGATATGATATGATATGATATAATATAATATCTAGCCAAAGTAACCCATATTAGTGGACAGAACTGCTCCAGGAAAACGTGTTAGTAAATGAAAATTTAGTATATGTCATGGATTGCCTTCCTATGAGTTATTAACCAGAGAGGTCCTGGTTGTCCACCATATCTAGACAGTAAGACACTATTGCTGAAGATCTCACACCCCTTGGTTTAGGACACCAAAAAATAATCAATCTTGAATTGATGAAAAGATTTTTTTTACTGACTATTGTTCATGGTACTTGATGGTGCTATTCAGATTGCTAGGGGAGAAAATAAATCTAAACTCTTCTCTAGCCCTGGACCCTATATGCTACATTATTGATCTGCCAGGCACGACATGTCTACTGGTGCAATAAGTCAAAACTGTTTATGAGGTAACCAACTGTCTCTTAATTTGATTTGAGGCCTGTTTCACAGGAAGAAATTTATACCTGTTACTGTAAACATGTTAAAAACCCATGGCTAGAGACCTTTTAGGCCCTAGGGGAGAACTTACTGATGCTATTTCTAATATTTACCTTTATGACCTTAGATTTGTGTTGCTCCCAACTTTGATCATTGATGCTTCTTATTACAGTGGACAGTGGTTAATTCAGAGATGCATTTCTGTTCAAAGGGCTGATAATAGGTGTCTGTGGGTGCTTTGTTGTAGTAGGGGAAGCTATGCCATTCCCCTACGGGCTCAGGGAATAAACAACCAGAGGTGTGGGAAAGACTTCTATGAAATGCTGTCCCCAGGACATGACAAGGCTGTTATATACGTGAACCCACAGCAGCAATGGTTACCTACACAAGACCTGCACCATATAATGCTAGTAAACTTTCCAAGTGGCCATGAGCTCCCAGGGGCCCATCCCTAGCTGAGGAGTTATTGGCAGTTGACGACTGCCATAGGAAGAAAGAATCACTTTTTCTTTAGGAATGTGGTCACTGGAATGCTCACCAAGTCCCAGAGGATAACCTCACATAATCCACTCATGAGCAGAATTGACTGGACTCAGTGGGTTCCATAAATAGTTTAAAAGGAGAACATAATTTGGGGAAAATGTGATAGGGGAATCTATGGAACAAATTGGAAGTTAGGAGGTGCATGATTTATATATGCATGAGGCCTTCAAAATGCCATTTTTTAAAATATCATCATTTTTAAGGCTGGTAACCAGGTAGGCAGTAAGCTTGGTTAACAAAAACAAAAAAAACAAACAAACAAAAAACCCTGAAGACAAAATGAGAACAAAATTCTCTCATTTCCCAAGATTACAGTCTCTCTGCCATGTCATTATCACTCATGCTCCATCTCCCCACTGGGAAAGCACTGGTCTTTCACCAAGTGACAAATGTCAGAAATTACATTGCTAATGTGTTGTCTTTTTACCACACACCCTGGACCAACAGTAAAACTGGTGGCTTCTGCTTAATATTGCCAGACTCTGGCATGATGATTTTGGGCCCACATGATGTAGATATCTCATAAAAACTAAAGAGACATACACTCTGAAACCCTTTAAAGTCAACTATATTCAACAACAAAAACAATTACTCACCTCCTCTTATTTTGGTGGACGCTTTCTAAGTTCATCATATACAGTTTTGAGCCCTCCCAATGACTTATGTGATAGTTTTACATAGTTTTATGCATTAACATAGGAATTTAAATCACCACTGCCTAGCATCCTCCCCTTACCTTCATCATGACTCAGTTATTATCTAATCAAGGAAAGACAGCACAGATGTGCATACATAAGTGATGAAAATGAGTCCAGTATGGCATGCTGCCTTGAAAATTGTGTCACTCACATGACTCAGTGAAAGAAACATCTCCTCTCTTTTCTCTCCTCTCCAACTGTCTAAAATCATAACATTGATGCTTGGCGAATCTGTTAATCATTAGTGCATAACCTAGAATTCATGAAAATTGTCCTTCTCCGCATATTTTTGCCTCTCCCCTCTCTGTTTGTCTCTCTCTCCCTCCTCCCCTCTCCCCCCCCCCCGTGTGTGTGTGTGTGTGTGTGTGTGTGTGTGTGTGTGTGTGTGTGAAAGATGCTAACATTCTGTTTTATTTCCTTTGTGTCAGGTAGAAAGGAACAAACAAAAAAAAAACACAAATGTATGTAAATACCCATGTGTCCCACTTTCTTTTAGTTTTGAATCTAAATAAAAAGGTACTCATTCATTAAGATGGTCAAATTTTCAGTTGACCTAGCTTACAAACTTTGTCCATTCTCACATCAATTATTTTATTCTCCTGAATAGAACACACTCTAATTTCCTGTCCCATGTCATCTACCTATGATCACAAGTCACTTCTAAATCATGAGGGAGAATCCTTCTCATGATAAGATGTGAAATGAGATTTGAGAAAATCCAAGACCCTTCATGAAGAAAGCCCTAGAAGACTGGGATAAAAGGACACATACCTCCTCACAATAAAGGCAATTAATAGCAGGCCCATAGCCAACATTAAATTAAATGGAGAAAAACTCAAAGCAATTCACTAAAACCAGGAACAAGATGAAGTTATTAACTCTCTCTGTATATTCAAACATTATAATTGAAGTTTTAGCTAAAGCAATAAGGCAATGGAAGGAAATTGAGGGTAAAAAATTGAAATAGAAGAAATCAAGTATCATTCATATTGAAGATGATAGTAATATATATATATAATTTACCCTAAAAATTCTACCAGGGAACTCCCACAACTGATAAGCACTTTCAGCAATGTGCTAAATGCAAGATTACTAGAAAGAAAGAAAAAGAAAGAAAAATAAGGAAGGAAGGAAGAAGGAAGGAAGAAGAAGAAAAAAGAAAGAAAGAAGAAAGAAAGAAAGAAAGAAGAAAGAAAGGAAGAGAGAAGAAGAGAAAAACCAGTAGTCCTACTACACACAAATGAACAAACAGACTCAGAAAGAAATCAGGGAAACAACACTTCACAATAGCTACAGATTAATATAAAAATACCTTGGGGTAATTCTGAACAAACAAGTGAAATACAACAAACTTCAAGTCTTGAAGAAAGAAATTGAAGAAGATGTCAGAAAATGGAAAGATCTCCCATGATCATGGATTGGTAAGATTAACATAGTAAAAATGGTCATCCTACCCAAAGCAATCTGTATATTCAACATAATCCTCATAAAATTTCCTACACAAGTTTTTTATAGATCTTGAAAGGAAAATCCTCCTTCATCAAAAATAAAACTGGGATATATAAAGCTATCCTGTACAATAAAAGAACATCTAGAGGTATCATCATCTCTGAGTACAAACTGTACTACAAAGTTATATTAATAAAAACTAGGTGACATTGCATAAAACCTCACAGGCTGATCAATGGAATCAAATCAAAGAGCCAGATTTAATCCATACACATATAGACACCTATTTTTTTATAAAGAAGCCAGAAATATATGGTGGAAAAAAGAAAGCATCTTTAACAAATGGTGCTGGTCTAACTGGATGTCTGCATGTAGAAAAATGCAAATTGATCCATATCTATTATCTTGCACAAAACTCAAGTCTAAATGATTCAGATACCTCAATATAAACAAGACAAATTGAAGCCAAAACAAGAGAAAGTGGGGAAAATAGCCTTGAACTCATTGGCACAGGAGACAACTTTCTGAACTGAACACCAATAACACAGGCATTCAGAACATCAATCAATGGGGACCTCAAGAAACTGAGAAGATTCTGTGAGATAAAGGACACCATCAAAGGACAAAATGGCAACCTACAGAATGGGAAAAGATTTTCACCAACTCCACATCCAACAGAAGGCTAATGTCCCAAATATATTTAAAAAAATTCAAAAAACTATTTTCACCCAATTAAAAATTCAGGTACAAATCTAAATACAGAATTTTGCAACATAGTAATCTCAAGTGGCAGAGAAATACTTAAAGAAATGCTCAACATCCTTAGGCATCAAGGAAACACAAGTGACAGTGACTTTGAGATTCCTCTTACACTCTTCAGAATGGCTAAGATAAAAAAAAAACAAGTGACAACTCATGCTGGTGAGGATGTGGGACATGGTGAACACTCCTCCATCACTTGTGAGAGTGCAAACTTGTACAATCACTGTGGAAATCAATATGGTCATTCCTTAAAAAATTGGGAATTGATATTCTTCAAGACCCAATTATACTATTCTTGGGTATATACCCAAATGACACCCCATCCTACCTACAAGGACACTTTCTCAGCAAAACTGAAAACCATGTAGATGTCCCTCAACTGAAGAATGAATAAATAAAATGTAGTACATATACGCAATGCAGTATTACTCAGCTGTTACTAAAAATGACATCAGGAAATTTGCAGGCAAATGGATGGAACTACTAATATCATCCTGATTGATGTAACCTACATTCAGAAAGACAAACATTGTATGTATTTAATTATAAGAGGACATTGGAAGCTGGAGAGATGGCTCAGAAGTTAAGAGCACCCACTGTTCTTCCAGAGGTCCTGATTTCAATTCCCAGCAATCACATGGTGGCTCACAACCATCTGTAATGAGATCTGGTGCCCTTTTCTGGCACACAGGAATACATGCAAGCAGAACACTGTAAACATAATAAATAAATAAATCTTAAAAAAAAGAGGACATTGGCTGTTTAGTAAAGAATAATCATGCTACATTTCACAGACACAGAGAGGCTAAGTAACAAGCAGGGCTCAATGGGGATGTGTGGATCTCCATGGAAAAGGGAAATATAATAGATTTGTGGATGGACTGAGGACAGGTGGTGATGGAACACAGGAATCATGCAGGGAGTGGGAGGGATGGAGGGGGAGTAATAGTATAAACTACTAGAATTTGGGGATATTTAGCAGGCAATGTGCAAACCCAGTGCAGTGGGAATGGATATACAAAAGTGACCCTAGTAAAGACTCCTAGTAATAGGGGATATGGAGCCAGAACAAGCCATCTTTTATAACCAGGAAAGACTTTCTGCAGTGGGATTGGGACACCAAACCAGTCACAAAACCTTTGACCTGTAATATGTCTTGGCTGCAAGATGTGCTCCGGTAATGGTGGAGCAAAACTTTTAGGAGTGGCCAACCAATGACTGGTCCAATTTGAGGCCCACACTATGAGTAGGAGCCCCCACCTGCCACTGCCTGGATGGCCAGTAACCAGAGACTGGACAGCCCAGAGAACCAGGATAGAACTAAACATGACTGGAAAAAAATTCAATGAAATGATTTCTAGTGATATTATGCAATATCCATAGATTGATGCCTAACCCAGTTGTTATCAGTGGTACACCATGAAGCAACTGATGGAAGAAAATGCAAGAGACCCAAAGCCAAACCCTAGGCAAAGCTAGGGGATACCCGTAGAAGTGGGAGGAAGGATTGTAGGAGCCCAAGGGGTCTAGGACACCATTAAGTGACCCATAGAATTAACTAAGTAGACTCATAGGGGCTCACAGAGACCAAAGCAACAAACTCAGACTCTGTATGGGTCTTAGCTAGGTCCCCTGCATATACCTTATGGTTGTGTAGTTTGGTATTCTTGTGGAATTCCCAACAACGTAAGTGGGGGTTGAGGGAACCTCTGACTCTTTCACCTTCAGTTGTGACCCTTTTCTTTCTACTGGGTTGCCTTGCCCAACCTTGATATGAGGGTTTGTGCCTAGTCTTATTGTATCTTGTTAGGCCACATTCAGTGAATATCCCTGGGAGACCTGCTACTTTCTGATGGAAAATTGAGGAGGAGGGATCTTGGGGAGATGAGAGTTAGGGAGAGGGACTTGGAAGAGTGAAGGGAGTTGAAACTGCACTTTTAGAGTTTTTTTTAAACAAGAAATGGCTAACATTAGATGAAAAACATTTTTAGGATATGAAAAGATAGTCAACATCTGATCTACAATGGTTTCCAAATTATTGTGTGTATAGTAAGCAATTAGTAGATACACATAGGAAGGAATGTGACAAATTCTGCTACCTGTTGTGTGGACTCATTTAACTTCAGGAGATCCATGAGAATTAATAGATCATAAATCAATATTATTTTGCAACTCTTGTCTTTGAAAGTATCTAGATACTGGCAAATATCTATTATAGAGAGAATTGCTTGTTTTATGTTATCTTTTTTATAGATAGTATAACAAACATGGGGGGGCCTCATGTCTTTAATCTCAGTACTAGGGAAGTCAAGCCGGCAGATATCTATGAGTTCAAGGGCTTCTTAGTCTGTATAAGTGGGCTCCATGCCATCAAAGGCTACATAGTTACACTCTGTCTCAAAAACCAGCTATCCAAACAAAACAAGCAAACAAACAAAATGAAAAAAAATATAAAATATGACACTCACAATATTAAAAATATTAAAGCAAAAAAAATCTGCCAAGATGTATACTAGTTTTAAAAGTTAGATTGTATTATTAATAGTTTATGCTAATTACTTAGAATTTATACTTTAGAATGTCTTATTTTCTTCTGAGTAAATAATCAGGTCATCATCTCATAAAAGTAAATATTTTGCATTTTTAAAAATCATTCAAATATGTTGGAACCAGGCCTGTCCCTATCACCTAATTGTAATAATAACTTTTAAAAATGCTTTTATATCTCATTGGAGAAAGTTATTCTATTTGCATGGATTTTCAACTATGTGTGAATTTGGTTCCAAGGAGCCATTTTTGGCTATCACAAAGGCACAGATTGTACTCTGCTATGTCAAAGATGTAGAGGCCACAGATGTTGGCAACCATTACAAGGAAAAAGAAATTCTCATCCTTTTCAACTAAGAATTTTATCCCAAATATCAGATGTCTGATATTAGAAATGCTTCTGTGGGAATAATTACACAGGAAAATTGCTCAGACTTGGCCCAGGAATCCTCACTTCATCAGTAGCTGAAGTAAATGCTGATTTACCAACATTAATGCGTGTCTTTAAAAAAAACTGTTTTTGTTTGTATTTTATGGATAGAATTTTCCCACAAGTAAATTCTGGGTCATAGTAATATCATTGAAAAGAAGTAAATATTTTATAAGGAGATCTTTATGTTGGCATATTCCTAACATCATTTTGAAAACCTGAGATAATATTTTGTTAATTATCCCTAGAAAAGGTTCTGAGTTATAAATCCAACTATGATTGTGTGTGGGACAGTCTCAAAATCTTAAATATAAAGAGAGCAGTTGGCATCTAAGGTGTGGGTGTGGGCAGGTTAACGTACCCATCCTGCCATCAGTCCCCTACCCTACTCCTCTCAGAGTGTTTCTTCTTAAAGAATGGATGGCTCTCAGATAAAAAACAAAAACAAAAAAATAAAAAACAAACAAACAAAAAAAAACACCACCTTTCTTACTATCCTTCTCTAAAAGTGAGAGGTGGTGGAAACAATTGTTCCACAGGTCTTCCCTTTCTACAAATGAAAGTTAGTTGAAAGAGGAGTGCTGGAGATCCAGGATCTCAGGCTAACATGTACCAACATACACACCATAGGTGCACAAACACAAATGTAGAATAGTCTGCAGCATTCTTGATTTTTCTCCCATGCCAATGTCACTTACCCATAACCTTTTGGCATTCCTTTTATTTTTTATATATTTTTATTTATAATTAACTTAATTTCACATATCAGCCATGGATTCCCCCGTCCTCCATCCTCCCACCACTCAGCCCTCCTCCCCAATCCACGCCCCCATTCCCACCTCCTCCAAGGGAAGGTCTCCCCTAGGGAGTCAGCTCAGCCTGGTAGACTCAGCCAAGGCAGGTTCAGTCCCTCCTCCCTATACCAAGGCTGAGCAAAGTTTCCCAGCATAGGCCCAGGCTCCAAAAAGCCAGCCCATGCACTAAGGACAGGTCCTGGCTCCACTGCCTGGGGCCTCCCAAACAGTTCAAGCTAATCAACTGTCCTACTTATTCAGAGGGCCTGGTCCAGTTCCATGGGGGCTCCTCAGCATTCACAGTTCATGCAAACAGTTTCCACTAATTGGCTATTTCTTTAACAATCTTATGAGATTTTTTCCTTTCTATGAATACATGAAAGGAAGTCTAGTTAGTTTTCTTGATCATTCAGAGGATTTCATTATTACTATTTTCTGATATCTGATATCACTTTAGCTCTATTATTTCTTGTCTTTTAATTTATATTTGATTGTATTCTAATATTCTATTGAACAGATAATTCTCAGTTCTTATGATTTTTTTACTATAGATTTAAGTTATTGCTTAAATAGTTTTACTTGATAGATAAATGAAACTACAAATTACACATTTCTAAATTTAATTCTCCAAATATTATCTTTTTAAACAATAGTTTTATTCAATATCTGAATAAGCAACCAACTAGAAATATTCATTTCTAAACATTTAATATCCAAAGTACCATATTTTTAAAACCATACATGCTTTTAAATATATATTTAAAATTTCCCCTGAATTTAACAGATTTTTATCATTTGTTCTTTTACTGAGAGTTTAGGAAGCTACAGAGATTTTATATAGAAATCTTTCTGTAGGATATTATTTTCTGTTTTGATATTTCCTCTGTGGCCCAATAAAAGTTGAAATTTGTAAATAGTTAACATTTTTACCTATAAAATTGAGCATTCTCCTATTACTGAGCTAATATATACATATTAGTCCATATGTGTGTATGTGTGTATGTGTCTGTGTGTGTATACAAATGTGTGGAAAGATGCACACATACAAAGGTAAATGTAATATAGCTATTTAAGTAATTTATGATCATCCTAATTGTTGATCTCATTTAGATGTTATTAACTTAGATAAGATTTTCTAGTGTAATGTTAATGTTTATCATTATAGTGTTATCATGTTTCCTCTTATGTATTTAGAAACAATATTATATGGCCCATACAAACTGAAGCTTTCACAGTTTTTTCAGTGTAATATTCATTCATGCAAATGAGGAAATTAAAATACAAATCATAAAATCAGTCTATTTTTCTTGAATTTAAACAGCCAGTCCTGCTTGATTTCATTCATAAATTTTTCTATCACTTTACTTTCATCTTTTATTTCTTTAGATTATAGCACTGCATACCCCACGCCACATGGAAATAGATCTTACTTGTTTAGAATCACATGAGCATTCATGATATTTCATTAACACCAATTGCTTATTTATTGATAGACTTAGAATTATTTTTGATCTTGTGTTTACTCACTTTTGACTACTATGTTTTATTTTTATTCATATGTTTATTTTTGTCTCCTTCTCTATTCAGTTTCCATTATATTAGTTATTAGCTATGCATTTTTTCTTATTTTTTGACATTTTTATTCAATCTGTTTATGTTGGTCCTGTAGTCCTTTGTTTTCGCTCTTTCTCCTCCCTAGTATTACCTTCTACATCCCAAATATTCTTCATCATTCAATTTTCATGTATTTTTTAATCTAGACTCTTCATATGAGAGAAAATATGCTATTTGTCTATTTTGAATCTAGCTTACATGAATCCATCTAACATGATGATTTCTGGTCCTATCCATTTTCTTACAAGTTGCAGAATTATTATATTTTCTAGCTAGATAGTAATACTCTATGTGAGTGTGTGTGCATGTCTGTCTCTCAATGTGGGTATTCATAAATGGTGTGTGTGCATATGTGTGTGCATGTGTATAGTGTGTGTGTGTGTGTGTGTGTTGTGTTTGAGTATATGAATCAGTGTGTCTGTCTATCTGTGTATGACACATATTTTCTGTACACTCACACACTGAGAACCAGCAGTCTGCTATTTTAACTTTGGTAATTGAATAGTGATGTAGTAAATATGGCATTTCAGACATCCCCATCATTTGTTCAGTTTAATCTACTTTTTTATACTCAGGAGTAGGATCACATAGTTGTTCAATCTGTTGTTGTTTGAAGAACCTCAATACTGACTTCATAGTGACTGGCTTTATTTACCCTCTTGCCAACAATATTTAGATATTCTTTATCTTTTCTTTTTAATAGATTAATTTACTTATTTATTTTTACATCTCCACTACAGTTTCTCCTCCTCCCTGTCCTCCCAGTCCCACTCCCTTACACCCCACTCCCCCTGTGTTGCCACCGCCTAATTCACTTCTCCACTATTTCTGCTCAGGAAAGGGCAGGTCACCCATGGATATCAACAACACATGGCATATCAAGTTTCAGTAAGACTAAGCACCTCCCCATGTATTAAGGCTGGCATGGAGACCCAATATGAAGAGTGGGTCCAAAAGCCAGCAAAAGTGTCTACGACAGCCCCTGCTCCCACTATTAGAAGTCCCACAAGAGGACTAATCAACACAACTGTAACATTAATGCCCAAGTCAATCCTATGCAGGCTTCCTCATCATCTGTTAAGTCTCTGTGAGCCCCTTATGAGACCAGGTTAGTTGACTCTGGGTTTTCTTGTGGTGTCCTTGACCCTTGTGCCTCTAGAATCCTTTCTCCCCATCTTCTACAGGATTCCCAGACCTCTGCCTATTGTTTAGCTGTGGTCTGCATCTGTTACCATCAGTTGCTGGATGAAGCCTCTCTGATGACAATCAGACTAGGCACCAATCTAGGATTACAGCAGAATATCCTTAGCCATCATTACATTGACATTTTTCTCTCCAGTCATGTTTGCTTCTATCCTAGGTCTCTGGGTCATCCAGCATGTGGGTCCTAGTGCTCTAGCTAGTGTCAGGTGTGGGATTGCTCTTATGGAATGGGTATTAGGCTAGATCAGCCATTAGTTGGCCACTCCTTCAATCTCTAGTCCACCCTTATCCCAGCACATCTCATAGACAGGACAGCCTGTAGGTGGAAGGTTATGTGGCTGAGTTGGTGTCTCAATCCTTCCACTTGAAGACTTGCTGGTCGCAGGAGATGGCCAGTTCAGGAGACATATCTGCTATTGCTAGGAGTCATAGCTGGGGTCATCTTTGTAGATTTTTGGAGTCATCATTCTGTAGATTTCCCTTGTGTCAGGTTATACCTGATACTAAAATGTTCCCCCTTTCTAGTAGTCTCTTTCAGTACTCTTCCCCTCCATACCCTGTAACCTAGTTGCTCATGCTCATGCTCCCAATTCCCACCTTTCCACAGGTCCACTCACAAAATCTTTTCTATTTCCTCTTCCCAGGGAGATCCAGGCATCCCTCTTGAAACACTCCCTGTTACCTAGTCTCTCTGGTTCTATGCTTTGTAGCATAGTTATTCTTTATTTTAACAGCTAATATCCACTTATGAGTTAGTACATGCCATGGTTTTTTCTTTTCTGAGTCTGAGATACTCACCCAGGACGATTTTTTTCTAGTTCCATCCATTTGCCTGCAAATTTCCAGATGTCATTATTTTTAATAGCTCAGGAACACTCCATTGTGTAAATGTCCACATTTTCTTTATCCATTCTTGGTTGAGGGACATTAGGTTGTTTCAGGCTCTGGCCATACAAATAAAGCTTCAATGAAAATAGCAGAGGACATGTCCCAGTAGTATGACTGAGTATCCTTTGGATATGGCTAAGCCTTTAAAAAGCTAAGCTCACATCCAAAAAAAATATGAAGGGTCTTCCTTTTCAACCACATTTGTTAGCTTGTATTCCTGAGGTTAGCCATTATGACCAGAGTGAAATGAGAAGGCAGAGAAATTTCTCTGATGACTAAACATGTTGAAATTTTTTTTACACATTTATTGTTTATTTGTGCTTCTTTGAAGAGTGTCATTTAATTTAATTGTTCAGTGATTAGATTTTGATTGTAATATTTTCTTTTAATTTTACTTATTTTCTCCATATGTATTCTAGATATGAGCTGTGTCCTGAATTTCTAAAAAATAAGAGTTTATATTCTTTAGTCTTTGTCTTCTTTTTTGGTATTTTTTCATTTGCTGCACAAAATCTTTTTCTTTCAATGCAATCCTATTCATCCATTTTTTGTTATATTTTCTGAACTATTGGAATTCTATTCATAAAGTAATTACCTATACTTAATTTTTAAAGTTGACAACCAAATCTTTCTGTAGAAAATGTCAAAGATTCAGAGCTTAAGCTAAGGACATTGTTCCACTTGGTCTGATTTTCATACAGAGGGAGAGACTGGTTTCTAGCTCTACCTTCTGTGTATTAGCACCCAGCTTTCTGAGCACCATTTGCTAAAGAGATTATTTTCCTCCCATGATTGATTGGTTTTTGTCCAATTTTATCATGAAGGGAAGTTAATTATCTCACTTGCCTTCTACACCCATCAGTATAATAGTGTTAAATGCAGAAATGACTTTTGACAAATCCAGATCCATTCATCATAAATGTCCTGGAGATAGTAGGGGTACAGGAGGCATACTTCAATGTAAATCAAGGCAATTTACAGCAAGCCTAGAGCTGACATCAACCATAATGGAGAGAAACTCAAGAACATTAACAAGACAAGAATGTCCACCCCTTCCATACCTACTCCTTACATCATCTTGAAGCTTAGCTAGTGTAATACGACAATTGAGGAGAACAAGGGGAAATAGGAAAGGAAGAAATCAGTTTCTTTATTTGGAGATATGGTAATTTTATGCATAAAAGAGCCTTAAAATCCACCAGGATGGCCCTGTACATAGATAGACATGGATGTAAATGTTGATGTTAAAATTCTTCTCTTAAGATGTGAAGTCGTAATTTTTATTTGCCTTTCTGTTGTTTCTTTTTTATGAAACAATTTAAATTTACACTGGGGTAAACAAATTCAAAACTACTCTTGAAGGCAAATATCTTGAAAATAAATACAATAAAATCCTTTTGCAATTTAACCATCTCATAGACATCCCCTCGTTTATTTGATTTATAGACAGGTACGTAAGATGGGAACAAAAGGTATCATACCTTTGGTGTGAATTGAGCCTCAATAAAAATCCAATTAAAATTGAGCTTAAGGTATAGATAAAAGGATAGTTTAAAGTATGACTGTGATGATATGTGATTGATTAAACACAAGTAGTTAAATATTTGGAATAACTTGAAATCGAAGAGTTTCAAATGAAACGTGTCTGGTGAGTTGTTCTCAGTTTCAACTATGTTAAGATTATATCTCTCAACTGATGTTCATTTTGTATTTATGCATGTTAGATTTAAAGAGGCAATGTTGATCTTTTCATTGACCATTAATAGGTTTTTATAGAAAACATTAATGTGAAATATTAGCAATCTTATATATATTTTGGAATATGTTGTTTTAATTAGCTGCTATAATTTTGTAAAAGTTGACATCAGAAGATTAAAAACATGACAGTTATGTTAAAATTAAGTGAATTTGCAAGTGCTTGATAAATTTATTAAATATCAAGTGCTTAATAAGGATTCAATTGACAAAGTAATATGTGTAAAAGGCATGAGGCAGTGTGGATGAATGGAACAGAGACCTGTCTCATTTGAGACACTTCCTCTTAATGTCGTAACCTTAAGCTTTCTGAATTTTTTTTAACAAGATGAACAATAAATTCTTCATAGAATTTTAAGAATTTGAACAATTTTTACATAAAGTTCCTGGTTTATATTAATTTATAACTTCTTGATACTACATTTTTAAGTTATAGATGTGGTATCCCTGAGTTTTGAGCCCTCAGGTCATCTAGCATATTATTAGATAAATGTAGGATGGTTACTCAGCTCCTGTGGGTTTGTGTAAACATTAACACCTGACTCTCATGGTGGCCTTGTGACCCTTTAGATGAAGATGGTGTTGATCATTTGAGAGAAGGAAAGCAGAGGGTTGCACTTTTAAAACCAATTTAACCAGTATAATTGGGGAAAACCCTGAGCACACAGGAGACTTTTTGGAAAAGCCTTCACCAATATACAGGTTACATAACCCAGTCTCCTCACTTAGAGATAAAAGGATGTCATAGTCTTCAGAAGGAGTCTAAACTGACATGCTTAGCCCACTTCTCTCACATCAACTGCCTCTCCCTGTAAGAGAGAAACTAGCCTTCTATTTTGTAACAGCAACTACCTATGATTTTTAATTAGAATAACCATGCTCTTTTTCTTTACTATCCACAGTGTCCCCATTTCCTTACAATGGCTTCATGACCATTTCCTTTAAGGAACTGTGACTCTGTAAAAATGTTGCACAGTTAAAAATAGCAAGCCATTTTTTCTATCCTTTTATAATACTTTAAATACTTTGCTATTTTTTTTTTAGAGCAATCAAATTCTGACCTCTAGTCAGCTTCCAGCTCTGACTGAGACCACAGTATTGTCAATCTTTATTGTAAGGATGCCAATTCACAAACTGAGTTCTACAAGGTGATTCTACTCACCTATCATGCAATGAAATGCTGTATTTCCTATATGTCCTGCAAGTCTATTATCAAAGCATGTATAGACTTCACTGAGATGTGCGGGCTAACTAGCAAATAAAATGGAGTAATATACAAAGTGAGCACAATTTGGCTTCTGCTGGTGTGCCAAATGATGCAAATAGCTTGGTGCAGATAAATTATTCTCTACTTATCTTAGAGAAGCGACATCAGCCACTGTCGAATGATCCACTATACAAGCAGACATCCCATTAAACTGCACTGGGGACACATGAAGCTGAATCTAACATGATTATTGATCAGGAAAATATTCAGCATAGCTATTCCAGGATATTGTGCAGCTCTGGAAGGCATAAGGTGCTTCATTTCATTGTGAAATAAATACAAACCAATCATAATATATACAGATTTCCCATTTGCTGCTAAAAACTTAAGCATAATGGGGAAAGTTTTAAATCCAGGACTAGAAAAGGCATTTAAATGTCATTTTGGCTATTTCTCACTGCAGAACAGGATTAATTCCATTTACATAGATCATTATTGATTCTACTTCTATAAAATCCAATGAAAATAAAACACATGTGGCATATTTTAAATGCTGCAAAATCTGATCTCTTTTTTTCACCTTTGTATAATCCATAGAAATGAAAAAATGTTCTTTCATCTATCTTAGAAATTAGAAATAAGTTATAATCAACAATACCATGAAATTTAAATGTAAATGTGTATCTTCCAAAGCTCAATTTAAGACCAGCTTATAAAAACAATATTATAGGTTATATTCATATCTTTTACTCTAGGCAAAATGTACACAATTTCATAGAGTGTTTTGAAATACTCCCAAATAGCTTCTAGAGACAGTCGTGGTATGTGTTCCTGCTTTGCACTCCTCTGGAGCTTTTCCTCTACTTTATGAATTATATTTTATGAAATAGGTACCACTATATTCATTAACGAAGTTTCTTGCATCCACTAGAATTAGAGAGCAACCCTGCTTAACAGGTGCTTTTAAAAGGACAGCTCCTCTAACCTCATAGGCATAGCCCTGTTCATTTCCATGCAACCCAGGGATTCTGAGTCCGCAGAAATGGGTGGCAGTTGAGAAATTATAACAACACTGTATAGGATGGTTCTGAGGCAAGTGCATCCATACCCATAGACTCAGGTCTGCAGGGTCTACACTGATATTTTTTATACGGAAAATATCAAGGCTACTTTAAGATTGTGATAATTCCCCAAGACATACTTTCTTTTCAAGGTGTGAAGGAATCTCAAGGACCAAAAATTAAGTAGCATGGTACAATTTTCCAAGGAAATTATTTTGGCAGCTTTTGAAAGGGATGAGTCCTTTAGGGACTTTTGCATCTCTCCCATAATTGTATCAAAGCATTCTACCTAGTCATGAGTCAACTCTCATACATAAGATTTCTTGAAAAGTATCATATGCTGTTAAATTTATCTGTGATTGTGGAAGGGGATCTTGTATTCTGTAGGGGGTCTAGTTTTCATCTTTGTAAGTTCCCTCCTCTCTTTGGTTTCTTTTCTTTTTCTGTGTATAATTGTCAGTGTAATATTTACTTCTCAATATGCATTTATTTTATAAAATACTCTGTCCTAATATCATACATGATATGACTTCTTTTTGAGTTTTATCTGCTTTCATGTTTTGTGGGCTTTTTCTCATTTTTATGAGCTCTTTGGGAATTTTAAACAATGTATTTTGATCATATTCCCACACTCAATCCACTGCTCCCATATTCACCCACACTTTCCTACCCACCCAATTGTGTGTGTACACTTTGTTTTTTATTTTTTTAAACTCTTCAAGTGTAATGAGATATGTGGTTTTCCATTGAAGAGTGGTAAACCCAGAAGTGGACCCCCTTTAAAGAAAGAAAGTTCTTCCTTAACTGGAAGCTACATGTTACCAACAGCTCTTCAGCTAGGGGTGGGACTTCATGAAACCTTTTCCTTCAACACTGGAATATCTTCTAGCTTGTGCTTATACAAGTCTTGTGCATGAGGTTATAACTGCTCTGTCATACACATAGCTTCCCTGTTGGGTCTGGAAAACCTTGTTTCACTGTAGTCATCAAGCAAGTCTAGCTCTCATAATCTTCCTTCCTCTGTTCCCCAGTGGTTCCTGACCACTGGAGGAAGGTATGTGATACTCATCTTATTTAGGCTGAATATTCCACAGTCTCTTATGCTTTCTCTGCACCTTGGCCAGGTGCAGGTCTCTGTGTCAATCACCATCTACTCCAAAAACAAGCTTCTCTGATGAGATTCCAGAGGTACATTCACCAATGGATAAGTCATTAGGAGTCAGTATAATATTACACCCCTTTAGCACAGAAATGCTAGTAGTTCTCTCTTAGGGTCTATTATTGCCTATGCAGCTATAAGTTCTTGGCTCCATAACAGACAAGGGATCCATCTTGTTGAGTAATCCTTTAGTCAAATAATAAAGTAGGGGCTATTCTCATGATATCCTTGCTACTGCTATGTGTCTTAAACAGACAAATAACTATCATAGGCATTTTTAAAATTACAAGTTTATCTATTAAGGTGGTATATTAATTTGGAAGACTTTCTGTTTGTGAACTAAAATACTAATATTCTCTATCATATAATTTTAAAGAGAGTTAATTGCTTCTACTCCCAAATTAAGAAAATAATCATTTTAACACATTTTAATGTAAACTCTATTTATTATGATTTTGTAGCTATAAAATATTAATAATGACTGTTTTTATGACTTTTGGGGGATTTTTAATTATGTATATTTGGTGTTGGGGGGGGTAAGTGCATGTACAAGTGCAATATCCACAGTGCCCAGTAGAGAGCCTCAGATCCCCTGAAGTTGTTCATGCACTTAACCACTGAGCCTTCTCCCCAGACTCAATATTGCCCTATTCTAAACACAAGTACCTTTTTTGGTAATTAGGGAAACAGCAACTTCATGAATTTTCAGACATAATAGTGACCACAGAGACAAGTTTCTTCACATTTGAGAAAATTTATGGCTATAATCCTGCAAATAAATAGATGATAACATATTCTAAATTATCTGACTACAACATAGCCTCCAGAATTTAAAGCAATGTTTAAAAAAAGTAGCTGTGTATAACACATTACTTTGTATTAAGATTCTTTTAATCTTCAAAAACATGTGGAGACCTTTCAAGAAATGCCCAATATTTAGTATCAGAAATTCTTTTTAATCTTCTATATTCTGATATTCAATACATAAACAGGACAGTGCAAGAAAATTAAGAAGTTGAAAATATATTATTTAATAGTATCAATGGTCTCCAGGAGTTTGAACCAGATATCCAGCTTGATGTAAAGTTAAAGCAAAAAGGTAGCAAATGGACGAACACAATTTTCCCCAGTGCCCACTGGTGTTTTCCAGATGCATTGTATAAACACACTTTCCAGAACATCTATTTTTGCCTTCATTTTCTGTTTCTTATTATGGAGAAAATTCATAATTGGAGAAAATTTAATATAATCTCTTGTTCACTGATTCCAAAAATACATTGTTTGTTGAAATATTTCTAATTTCCTGAGGTATTTTATTGGAAATGTGTTCATTCACAAATTATTTTGTAATATCACATGTAGGGAGCTAAGTGCTTTAATATCCATGGCAATTCATTAGCTGTGTGTGGAGGATGGTTAATAACAACCATAAGACGTGGTCTATGACTGCACGTGGGCAGATTCCACTACTTCCAAGTTGTTACGAATTACTTTGGAATTATGATTCCCAGATAGTAACAACAAGAAAAACATACCTTGCTTAATGATGAAATGTGAAAATCTAAGTACCTTGGAAGTGTTGATACATAGGTGATCTTGTAAATAATTACATATTAAAACAAATAACATGACTTTTGGATGTCTCTTATTTCATTTCCATTCTTTTTATTTTATTTATTTTATTTTACAATACTATTCAGTTCTACATAACAGCCACAGATATCCTTGTTCTCCCCTTCCTGCCTGCCTCCCCTTCCCCCGGCACACCCCTTTCCCACCACCTCCAGATCAAGCCACCCGAGGACTGAGATCGACCTGATAGACTCAGTCCAGGCAGGTCCAGTCCCCTCCTCCCAGATTGAGCCAAGCATCCCTGTATAAGTCCCAGGTTTCAAACAGCTATCTCATGCAGCGAGCCCAGGACCTGGTACAACTGCCTAGATGCCTCCCAAACAGATCAAGCCAATCAACTGTCTTACCTATTCAGAGGGCCTGATCCAGTTGGGGGCCCCTCAGCCTTTGTTCATAGTTCATGTGTTTCCATTCATTTGGCTATTTGTTCCTGTGCTTTATCCAACCTTGGTTCAACAATTCTCGCTCATATAAACCCTCCTCTTTCTCGCTAATTAGACTCCCAGCGCTCCACCTGGGGCCTAGCCATGGATGTCTGCATCCAGATTCCTCAGTACTGGATGGGGTTTCTGGTAACCCAGACTCAGAAAGACAAATATGGTATGTACTCACTCATAGAGGATACTAGATGTGGAACAAGGATGACTGGACTGCTACTCACATCACCAGTGAGGCTACCTGGAAAACAGGACCCCAAGAAAGACACGGGATCACCCAATGACGAAGAAATGGATGAGATCTACATGAACAGCCTGGACATGAGTGAGAGCAATGAACGGCGAGGGTCGAGGGAAAGAGAGGGAGATCCAGCTGGATCAAGAACAGAGAGGAGAACAAGGAATAGGAGACCGTGGAAATGGAGACCACATGAGAAAAGAAGAAACAAAGTGCTAGAGAGGCTCACAGAAATCCACAATGATACCCCCACAAAAGACTGCTGGCAATGGTCGAGAGACAGCTGGACGGACCTACTCTGGTGATGGGATGGCCAAACACCCTAATAGTTGTGTCATTTCCAATCTTAATGAACAGTTTTCTTTGGTCATTAAATAGTCTTTGAAAATATAATTAATGATTCCATATTAGTCTGTTGAATGAGGTAGTCATAGTTTACAGAAGAAGTTTCAGTTGTTTTCATACATTCTGTTTCATTATATAGTTATTATTGATGGTGGTGGTTGTGGGGTGTGTGTGTGTGTGTGTGTGTGTGTGTGTGTGTGTGTGAAGTGTGGGTGTGAATGTGGGTGTGTATATTCAATGCCGCATGTGGATGTCAGAGGACAACTTTTGGGAGTCAGTTATTTCCTTCCATTGTGGGTTCCAGGAATTGAACTCAGGGTCATCAGTCTTGCATGGCGAGGTCTTTTAGCCATCTTGCTTTCCCAGTTTTTTTCTTTATGTAATCATTTCTGTAACTTCATGGTCACCAATGAATACTTCCTTAGTATAAATTACATGTTACTAATTATATAAATATAACATAATACTCTGGGATGATGCTAATCTGTGTTTTACTATGTTATACCTTGTGTGTTTACAAATTGTGTGAAATATTCTAATTTTCCCTGTTAAAAAAGCTGAAAGGTGTTTACATAAAATTTGAAGAATTTTATATAGAAAACTTTAGTCATGTGTATTTTTTTCTTTCTAAATGTTACTCAAATTACTTGTGATATTGATCACTGGAATTTTCATGGGTAGTTCATTACTTCTTTTTTCCCATTCATAAAATGAGCCTTTATTAAGCATTCTTAAGGTACTAATGACTGGCAAAATGAACCCTAATGAAGACAGCTGGGTCATTGTATGTGTAAACATTTTTGTCCTACAGAAAATGACATTTTAGCCAACTACATTTTTTCTACTTATGTTTTTAGAAAAAGTATATTTCCTTTTCTTTTACACTTTAAATTTTATTTTAAATTTAAGGAAATTAAACAAATCTTAACCAATCTTCTACATGTGATTGATTGCTACTGGCCAGAAGCCTTGAGTGTTTGGTTGGAGAAGACAGTGCAGTTTCTTTGAATTTTTTGAGATCAATGAACACAGCTGCACCTTTGAGCTAGATGATGATCTCTCAATATTTAATTTCTCATTATGTCTTAATATTTGAAAGAAAAACCTCCTAAATATTTTTCCTGAAACTTGGTGATCCATTTTTATGTCCCTTTACTTAAAATAAAATATTGTATTATTTTCATCATTAATTCTTTATTTCTCCTTCCCCTCCCAAAAGTCCTATTGGGAATACAGGTATTATGTTTTAAGTCTTTATAACTTGCATAATTTCTCAGTCACTTTTTCTCATTTTCATTTCTGTCCTATCTTTATGACTTTTGGAACTATTTCAAAATTACATTCTATATTCCATGATTGCTATTTTTTCCTCGTTAATAGAGGTCCATTGCAATTACTTTTGTTGTGTTAGTGGAACAACACAACATGTGGGACATGTCTTTGCATATTGGTCAGAGATGATATTAATGGCACACGTATTTATAAACTAGATATTTTAGAAATTTTTTTTCTAAAGACTGATAACTCAAATGTGTGTTGATGTAGTACGTCAAAAAAGATGTAGATTGTGGTTGGGGTCTTGTCTACTGATAGCAGGATAATAGTTTCCCCATGGCTTGTTATAAACAGCAGGAGCCAAATCCTGGAGGAGGTGACCCTATGCAGTGGATCACCCTATATATAAATAAATAGCTAAGAGCAGCAGAAAGCCCATAGCAATCTCACTCAAAATCAGCCACCCAACTGTTAGTAAAAAAAAAGTGTAAAAAAAATAAATAAGAAAGAGAACAAGTGGCAGAGAGGGGAAAATTACAAAAACAAAGAAAAAGGCATCAATGTGAAATAACTTTAAGCTCATGGGCAATAAATTATAGTATAAAGGCCTGGAGAGATGGCTTAGTAATTAAAAGCACTGAGTGCTTGTCCAGAGGCCCCAGGTTCCATCCCAAGCATCCTTCTGGCAATGCAAAACCTCTGTAACTAATTCCAGGGAATCTAATGCCTTCTTCTGGCCTCCAACAGCACTGTACGCATGTGCAGCATGTACAAACATGCAGATAAAACAGCCATATCAGCCAACTAACATTAATAAATATTAATTTTAAATAAAAAATTAAAAATGATAATGTAAAACGAAAATTTGAGAACAAACATATTAATCATTTTTTTAATCTAAATTGTTCCAACTCACTAATTAAGAAATTATTGCCGGGCGGGTGGTGGCACACGCCTTTAATCCCAGCCTCAGGAGGCAGAGCCAAGTGGATCTCTGTGAGTTCGAGGCCAGCCTGGCTACCAAGTGAGTTCAGGAAAGGCACAAAGCTACACAGAGAGACCCTGTCTCGAAAACCAAAATAAATAAATAAATAAATAAATAAATTATTCAGATGAAATACACAAGTCAAAATCAAGTTTTTTGCTGAGTACATAAATCAATCCAAAATTTAGGTGCTCCCAAATGGCTAAAAAATAAAAAGGAATATCACACCAAGAAAGTGCAAGAAAAAAATAAAACGAGCATCATATTTCTGATAAAAGAAATGTAGACTTTGCTAAAAAAAAAAAAAACAAACAAACAAAAAAACAAAAAAAAAAACTTAAGCAATACAAGTAAGAAAAGATTGTCTAAGTTAGCAAATAAAAATATAGGAATCTCAGTTAAATTTGAACTTCATACAGACAATGACTTTTAACAGTGTAATAAAACATGGAACAGTTACAGTAATATAAAGTTTGCATAGCTGAGGCTGGGGCAATTGCTCAGTGGGTAGCAACACAGTCTATGCAAGCATGAGGACCTCCGTTAGAATCCCGGGCACTGATCTAAGAAGATGGTTGGAGGGGCTGGAGAGACGGTTTAGAGTTTAAGAGCACTGGCTGATCTTCCAGAGGTCCTGAGTTCAATTCCCAGCACCCACATAGTGGCTCACTGCCATCTGTAATGAGATCTGGCGCCCTCTTCTGGCCTGCAGAGATACAGGCAAACAGAACACTGTATACAGAATGAATGAATGAATGAATGAATGAATGAATGAATGAATGAATTTTTGCTGGGCTGTGGTGCGCATGTCTTTAATCCCAGCACTCGGGAGGCAGAGCAAGGAGGATCTCTGTGAGTTCGAGGCCAGCCTGGGCTACAGAGTGAGTTCCAGGAGAGGCCTAAAGCTACAAAGAAGATGGTTGGAGATGGCTGTACCCTCAGAGTTGGGTGGCAGAAGTTGATGGATACTGGAGATTTCTGTCCATTCAGTCTAACCAAATGTCAAAGTTCCAGTTGAACACAAGGCCTGTCTTAAAAGAATAAAGTAACAGCAGGTGATAGAGAAAGACACTTAACATCCTTGCTGATCTTTTATTTTGAACCATCTCAGCCTGTGGGGTGTGATTTAGCGACAGCTTTGTCTTGTCTCTTGCCATCATTATCCTTCAAGTCTGCTGCTTGCTCCAGATGTCACCCAGATCCTGGTCCTGCAGTTGCTGATAGGAAGGAAGAATGCTTAAGTGAGAAAGAGTATGACTTTGATCAACAATATTTGTGATTTTTAGAAACATATTTTCTCATAGACTGTGAGATATATTATGCACGCTAATAAAGCTTTCCTGGGGACCAGAGAACAGAACAGCTACTAGATTATCCATAGAGGGTAGAAAGTGGTAGCACACACGCCTTTAATCTTATCACTTGGGAGGCAGAGATCCGTCTGGATTTCCATAAATTCAAGGCCACACTGGGAACAGAGCCAGGTGTGCTGGCACATACCTTTAATCCCAGCATTCAAGATCTCACATCTTTGCTTCGGAAGGATACATGCCTTTAATCTGAGGAAGTTATGGTAGGAAGCAGAAAGGTATATATGATATGAGGACCAGGAACTAGAGTCTTTTAGAAGCAGTTCAACTGAGACACTCAGGGGTGAGGACTCAGAGATTTCAGTCTGAGGATTCATAAAAACAGGATTGGCTGAGGAGTTGGCGAGGTGAGGCTGGCTCTGGCTTGTTCTGTTTCTTTGATATTCCAGTTTTCACCCCAGTATCTGGCTCTTCCTCTTTATAATAGACTTCTTTAAAACTGACTGCTTCCATTGAGGTTCCTTCTATGGTTGCCTCAAAGAGCCCTTCCATCTCTTGGAATGTCTCACTGCAGGCAGGACAGGACTCTTCTGTATGCCTGGAGTGGTTGCTGTATTCTGATTACCGTGGGAGAGCAAAGGAAATATTTTTCTATTTTGTATTTTTTAAATATAATATATAATAGTTTTCATATTACATGTGACTAGTTTATAATTATACTTTGTATTGGTAGAAGATAAACTCAGGTCAAAATATATGTTGTGACACAGTCTAACATATCCCAAAACTGGCGATGAAATTGCTTTTTAGCTGAGGGTGACCTTGAGTTTATGATCTTCATGCAATATTGAAAGATGATATTGCATGAATCAGCCACCACAACATTTATGGTGTGCTGAGGATTGAACGCAGTGCTTAATATATGCTAGGTAAACACTCTTCTAGCAGAGATACACACCAAATCCTTGCTCATTTGATGGTGATAATGGGGACTGAATTCTAGACACTTGCCATGGTAGGGAATCACTCTACAACTAAGCTATATCTAGTCCACAGCTCTAATACTGATTGAGAATATTACTAGGTAATTACATCATTAACAGTAAATCAAACTGGAGGAAGCATTATGACTTCCTGAAGAATATTTCAGTATCTTTCTTACCTGTGTTTTTCCCTCACAGGAGCAACAGAAACATAAGGCTTTTCTTCCAAGTGCAATATGCTATTACAGCAAATATCCCTAAAGAAAATTGGCCAATTATCCAGACAATCCACTCTTGGATCTTGTTATCAAATAAAGATACATAGGTAATGGTGCCGCACTTGAAACTCTGTTTAAAATTATACATTATAGAAGTGTACAAGATGAAATAGTGTGACTTCCAAAGTTATAATCCTCTCTCTTGATAAGTTGTTGAATTTGTAGTTGCCTGACCAAACTATATATGAAACTCAACTAAATTTTTTTCAAATAATTGCTGTTGCTTTTTGATATTCTGCCAGCACAGGACCAGCAAGAGGAAACCACACAGGCAAAGTAAGAACAAATGCTTGCACATCCTTCTACATGGAGAAATGTACCTGCGAACAATAAAGAAGCTCAAGCAGCAATAGCAAAGGATTTAGGGAGAAGAATAAAATAAATTGCTTTAAGTCTGTTTTGGGTAATTAATTTTATGGAAAGAGGCTACTTTTTGTTTTTCCTGCAATTCCCTGCATTGCTCTACACCGCAATGACAATGAGGTACATGTTTGGGAAATAATTTTTAGCTTAATTGCAGTAATCAGTGTGCATTCAGTCCAATGATGGCATTTTCTCCTTGTTTTACATGGATATCTTTTTGTTCTTCTATACTTCTGGTACTGTTTTGCTTTATATAATAAAATGTTTTGTAATGTTCCAATTTTTTCCTTGATTTATTGGTGTTTTTTTTTTAAGTTCTTAGTGGTTATTCTGGGAGTTGCAATTGACACATTGATTTCTAACAATCTATTTCTAATAAATGCAACTTTATGTCAATGGTATACAGATGGCTTTTGTAGCTGAAGTTTTCCTGTGCCCCACCCAGTCCACAATCACTCAGACCAAGTAACACACAGAGGCTTATATTAATTAAAACTGCTCGGCCATTAACTAGGGCTTTCCACTGACTAGTCTTACACTTAAGCTCAGCCTGTTTCTGTTAATCTATTGTCACCATGTGTTCCATAGCTTTACCTATGTGCCATTACATGTTGCCTGCTGGACAGCTTGCTGGCATCTCCTAACTCAGCCTTCCTCTTCCCAGAATTCTCCTTGTTTGCTTATCCCACCTATACTTCCTGCCTGGCTATTGGCCAATCAGTGTTTTATTAAACCAGCATACAAAAGCATTTATTCCATAGCAAACTTTTCTATTATACATTTTGATGAATCATGTAACTTAATTATAATCACTCTATTTCCATATATATATATATATATATATAGCATGCATTATCCAATTCATATATATATACTCTATCAGGTCCCTTCCCGCATTCCATTCCATACGTCTACAAAGCTAATGTACTTTCCCCATATGTGACCGAGGACATATGGTTTATGTCTTTCTGTGACTTACTTGATGTAGTCAGCATGATGTTCTGTGGTTTCTCTGTTGCTGCAAATGACAGATTTTGTTTTTATCGTGATGGAGTCATGTTTCTTTATATAGATACTCCGCTTATTCTTTATTTATTCTCTCCCTGAAGATTTCAATGTTGCTTCTACAAACCAGCTACTATGAAAAGTGCTGCCAAAACAAATGAGTGTATACATGAGGGGGCGGGGAGGTGGGGGGTGTTTAAAAGACAGGGCTTCTTTGTTTAACTCTCACTGTCCTGGAACTCACTCTGTAGACCATGCTGTCCTCATACTCACAGAGATCTGCCTGCCTCTGCCTCCAAAGTGCTGGGATTAGAGTCATGAGCCACCACTGCCCAGCCAGCAAGCATATTTTTAATATAAGATCTTATCTTCCTTGATCTTCTCTATGAGGGGTCATGTGTGTTCATGCATGTGCAGGTGAACATATGTGAGCAATTATATGCAAACGTGTGGATGCAGAAGCCAGATTCCAACCTTGGATATTGTTCTTCAGGAGTAATGTATGTACTTTGTTTTCTTCACTGTTTACTGTTGTTGTTTTTTTGAGACAGAGACTCAAACTTGAACCGGAGACTCACTTGAAATGAGGCTTGCTGGCTGGTCAGTGAACAAGGGATTCTCCTAGCCCTGCCTCCCCAGCACTGAGATTACAACTACATCATCACTTAGCTTTTAACAAGGTTGCTGGGAACCAAACTCAGTGCTTGCATAGAAAGTACTTTATCCAATGAGCTCTCTCTAGTCCCTGGGTTTCTTTATGATTATAAGCTGACTTCTATAGCTCTATGACTATTTTAAAATAAAATCTCAGACAAAATATTTATCTTTAAAAATAAATGAATTTATATTTTAAAATTTTAATAAGTAAATTTATACTCATAAATTTGTATTTTATGCATATTTATATATTTTATAATTTATAAATTTATTATATCATACTTTATGAATTTATCTTTATAAAATCTCAAATAAATATTGCTTCATATTAGTGTCTATACTAATGTTTATATCAACTGTGTAGTTATTTTTACATTTTATTTCTGTCTGAAATATCCCCTTTAATATTTTATAAGAAGATTGTGTCAGATACTAATAATGCTGTTTCTTAAATGTCTGGAGATATTTCAACATTCCCTTTAGTTTTGAAAGTTGATTTTGCATGATATAAAATTCTCCTTCAATGACCTTTTCCTCTCATCACTTTGTACAATCTACCTGATTACTTTCTACACTCCATAGTTTCAGACAAGACATTATCTATTATTCAGCCATTAAGGGATCCTTTGCATGTGATAAGTCACACTTGCTTATTTTAATATTCTCTTTTAGACCTTAGCAGCCTATGATCTATCAAAATATAGATTTCATTACATTTATGCCACTAGACTTTTTTCAGCTTCTTGGATGTGGATTCATATTTCAATGGCTTTTATCACTTCTCCATTAATCATTCTGTTCCTCTCACATTTTACGTCCTTTCTGGGCCTTTCACTGATCTGTGTGCTATGTGCATAATGGCATCTCATCAGACACCAACATTGTGTTCTGCCTTATTAATCACTTTTAATGTCCAACTCTCAAACTGAATAATTCCAATTACCCTGTAGTCTCAAATCATGGATCTCTCTTCTGGTTCACACTGATTGTTAATTCCTTTGATTACATTTTTTACATTTATTTTGTTTTGATAACCTCATTCATGACTACTTACTGTATTTATATCATGTTCATACCACCTGCCCCTTGACCACACTCTATAAATAAAGCTGAGTCACCCATTTAGTATTGCTTCTAGATGTATGTACTTGAGATTGTATAAACTAACAGGGGCCTTGTTTCTGGAGAAGAAATTCTCTAGGAAGCCATGTATTGCCTGCCCTCATCAGAAGTCTTGTGATGTTCTGCCCATCCATGTTAGGATGCCAAGTGAATTTGTCATTATACAAATCTTGTTTAAGGACCATGTCATTGAGATTTCATAGGTGCGGCTGCCTGCCATATGTAGAAGTACTCTCTCAGAGCAGACACCCTGCTCTTTTGCCCCTTCTTCCATGATACTTTCTGATTTTTAGGTGTAGGTGTCTCGTTGTCAATGTAGCAGTTGGGGAAAGACATCTAGGATATCCAGTAGTGAGTTTTTTCTCTGCGTTTGACCAGTTGTGAATTTTCTGTAATGTTCTGAATGTGCTGCAAAAAAAAAGCTTCTTTGATGAAGGGTGAGAACAACATTCACCTGTGGATTGAAGGACAGATATTTAGGATGAAGTTGAGGATTACACTAGTTTAGAATACTGAGAGCAGTAGATTCTCCAATAGTTTCCATGTTTTTAACAGTCTTGGATAACTGACTAGGATTACAGTACCAAGCATGAACTTTATCAAAACTTTTAGCCCAAAATATGTGTTTTCTTTTTATATTTTCGGAATGACATGCACTGTCTGGTGAGATATTGGAATTGTTTTGCTTCTTCCTATTTTCCGTGGCATTTGTTAGTCTAATGTCTGGCTTCCTCAAGGAAAGTTTTACTGATTTAGTTTCTTTCTGCTTCCTGCCCCACCCCTTTAAATATGAGCAATAACTTGCTTCCATATAAAGTTTATAATATTCTGTGTAAATCTCAATTCAATATTCAGAACATTATAGTATAACAATCTAGAAATGAGATTCAACCTTTTGGGGGTTTACTTTTACCCTCTTTTACAATTGTTCACTCACTTCCTCATTTGTCAATGTCTGCATTCATTGTTCTCATGGTTATTGCAGTCACTGCTTCATGGACCCAGTGACAAGCTAATGATTAGAAAGTGATTTCCTTACTTTCTTTGCACTAATAAATTACCCAACTTCTGTGTGTGTGTGTGTGTATGTGTGCATGTGCACATGTATGTGTGCATATGTTCATGTTTTAGTGTCTGAGAATACTTTTAGTCTTTATTTTCATTTGTAAAAACCTGCAGTTATCTAGAGGTGAGATATTGTTTATTTTATCATCATCATCATCATCATCATCATCAGGGTAAGCTTACAGTGTTGCCTTATGGATCACCAAGTGTGTGCTGGAACCTTTGAAAGTTCCATTTGCCATCTCTATTGCTTGGTTTTTCTTTTCTAATTTTTGGTTGATCTCTTATCTATAACTAGTATCAATGTCTCAGGTCCTCAATGATAGACATATCGCTATCCACTTTGCACAGATACACAGGTACTGCTCTTTGTATGGCATCTAAAGACAGACAAGTCTTTAGTGTGGGAACATGCTGCCAAAAATGATCAAGACAATTGTTTGAGAAGAGGGAATTTATTGTATCCAGTGTTTATATTTCACCAGTCTTTGGATTTCAGGTTTTCCAGAAATTCTGAAAATTTTTTGAAAGTATCTTTATTTTTTTATAGTTACTCTAACAATGAGAAGTTTAAGCACTGAGCATAAGATTCCACAAACACTGATGTTGTATTAGATTCAGCCCCTCATCCTAGAAAAATAACAATTTCATTTAAAAATTTATTTTTGTGTGTATACATGTGCTAATTTTTGGAGATACCTGTCCTCAGTTTCAGGATTCCTTCCTAGGTTCTTGGATCCTGAAAACCGTATGTCTGCGAAGTACTTCTGTGAAAGTCCATATAGATGGACAGGAAATGCCTCACCCATTTGCCCTTTTCAGGACTACAAAGTAGTTACTATTTTTACCATACATTGATACTATTGATAAAATCCTGACATTTAAATTATAGTCTCTTTTAGGTGATTTAACCATTTTGGCATTTTATTTGATTTTTGTCTTTTAATATCTCATTTCCTTTGAATCATTCTAACGTCTTTTTTCTCTATGAGAAACACCTTTCAATATGTAATTTGAAGGATGCTTTTCTCATTTTCAACTTGAGAAACATATTTTCTAGTTTGTATTATAATAGTTGTTCATTTCATTGATTAGCATTTTATTTTATAGCTGTGTGTGCATGTGTGTGTGTGTGAGAGAGAGAGACAGAGAGAGACAGAGACAGAGAGATAGAGACAAGCAGAGACAGAGACGGAGGTAAAGGGAGGAATGCTCAGTCTATTTCAAATATATTTAAATCTATCTTTCTGTCTCTACTTATCTTCTTTTCTGTCTTTCTGATCTCTCTCTCTCTCTCTTCTCTCTCTCTCTATATATATAATATATATATATATATATATATATGTAAACAATAGCAATTAGCTTTTCAAATTTTATTTGTTTATTTTACATCTTGATCTTAGTCTCCCCTCCCTCTTTCCTCCCATTCCCTTCCCCCACTTGCCTTTACTCCCCCCCATCCACTCTTCCTCTATTTCTGTTCAGAAAGGGCAGGCCTTCCATGGGTATCAGCAAAGCATGGCATATCAAGCTGTGGTAATACTAAGCACCTCCCCTTGTATTAAGGCTGGGCAAGGCAATCCAGAATGAGGAATAGGTTCACAAGAACCAGCCAACATGTTACGGACAGACCCGCTCTCACTGTTAGGAGTCCCACAAGTAGACCAAGCTAAACAACTGTCACATATATGTAGATGGCCTAAGTTGGTGTCATGCAGGGTCCTTAGTGCTTGGTTCAATATAAAGTATAAAGTACCCCAGGTTCAGGGCTTGCTGCGTCCTATCTGAGAAAAAAAAAATCTACATATACTATGTTCTTATGTCTGTAACTTTATTCCTCTAAGACAAAATCTATCAATACAGCTATACCTTGGCCAGGCATTTAAGGCAGGAATAACACTAGATACACCAAGCTCTACATCTGTCTACTATATTTCTCTGGGATGAAATCCTGTCTCCATGACTACAGTTTCATCCGGTTCCCTAGCTCATAGTCCTGCTAACAACGAAACTAACTCCTATGATTCCAGCCTCATCTTCATCCTCTGTATCCTCTTTCTCCATCTCTGCTACTCTCTATTCTTGACACTCAGCAAACAATACCTGAGATCTGCTTACCTGATATGGAACCTGTCTTCCTCTCTTCTCTCTCACCATGCCATTCTGTCCTTTTCTACAGAAAATGCCTGGCCTTTCTTTCCTGGGCAGGTGGTTCTCTGCCTCCTCAGGAGTGTTATTCTACCTTTCACCTTGATATTGTAAAAACCTCTTTTGTTCTTAGTCAGCTGCTCTGGAGGCTTCAGGTCAGGGGGAAGAGCCCAGCTTCATTTGCACAAGAAACAAAGCTATGGGTCCCACCAACTTGTCTTTGCTTGTCTTTGACTTTATCCAGGTACTGGCTCCAGCAGGGAAGTTACCAAGAAGTTCAGCAGGTCTGAAAATATTTGGCAATGCAAGAATTTCATAATAGAAGACAGCTGGAATATTAAAGGCTGGATAGTACCAAATATTCATAATAAATGGCTTGCTTCTTGACAGGACTCTTGGCTGGTCGAGGTATAGCTTTAATACACAGCTGAATCTCTATAATGTATTCTTGTGGCCGACAAGAGTTCAGAGTCAGTGAGTTCCTATGAGCTAGGTTAGTTGCTTCTGTGGGGAGAGAGATCATGAATTTGAAGGAGAGTAGGGACAGGTATATGAGAGGATTTGGAGGGAGGAAGGGGGAAGGTTGTAATTAAATTATAATCTCAAGAAAAAAAGAAAGATTGTGATGAGATAGGTTAGGGGAGAAATAGGTCCAGGCCCATTTCTGGTGAAGCTTATCAATTCTCAGTATTGTACAGCCTTGGAAATGTCATCAATATGAATGGCAAGGGAGAACGCGAATCATTTCAGGGCCTATCATGTCTTCCTTTCGTCATCGCACAGAAAGCCGTATGTTTAATTACATCTTATTAGTTCGGTTTCAGTCTTCTCTTCTTGAATCATCCAGCTCATTTTATGCAAGCACTACATCAATTAAGTCTGTCTTCTGGTTCCTTGTTTAATCACTTAACTTCACGTTCAGTTAACATAAGACAAACTCCATGAAATGGAACAATTCTGTTCTCTTAATGTATCATTTTGCTGCTTTCTGTGATCAGAAGCATTATTCACAGCCAAATCATTCTTGATCATATCCCATGTGTGGCTGCTTTGTCTTTCTAGTTTTTGTTTTTCACTTTCTTGATATTTACCTTACTCAAGTGGAACTATTTGCTATGAATATTGCTTTCCTTTGCTTCAGTGAATGAGTTTTTTTTTTTTTCAAAAAAGAATCCTGTTGTTACCAATCTTACTGTTTATTTTCAAAAGGTAGCAGATTTATAACTATGGTGGGCTTAGAAAAATATTTTGAAAATTCATGATACTCCATATGTGAGAAAATAAATAATTTCTTAATTGTCCTGGTTTAGAAAGCTCACTTGCTTGAAAGAAGTACAAAGTAAGATGTGATCTATTATGCTATAAAGTAAAATCCTTCACACCTAAGCAGAGGGTGCATTTCATCATTGTTCTGTTTGTATGGTGAGGACTGCTGGGCCTGTGTCCTCTAGCTCTCTACCTCTCATTTGAAGCTTCCACAATCCCTTTCTTAAAATACTGAGGTCTAGGTACAGACCAGACATCCTCACAGTGTCTGACACACATCCTTCTCATTTCACCCAGGGTTATACTTACTTTCAGCAATTGCTTCATGACCTTCCAACCAACAATTGTTACTGAAATTGAAAGTTTGCTGGACTCGGAGCTAGAGGAAGGAAGCCAGGCTTGTAACTGAGTAGAATCCCAATTACCTGTATAAAGGAAGCAACAAGGACAGCAGGATTCCCCAAGTTCAGCCCAATTAATTTTATGTTTAAATATGTTCATGTAACAACACAGAGGGATAAGTGCTACCGGTAATTGCATATGGCTGGGGGATGAGTTTTATTCAATGAGGGCTAATCATTTTATTAAGATGAGTTTGTATAGGTTTTGATTTTTATAACATGTTCAAAATTATGGGTTTCACGGTGAATAAGATTAGAACTATTATTCTATCTCTCATATGTCCCTAGAAGTCAAACCACTGCTTTTCAGTCTCCAGGGAGAAAGGACACACAGGAGCAATATTTTTGCACCTTCTCTATCCCCCCACACCTGATCCTCCCATGGAAAAAATCCCCAGTCAACCTAAAGTGATTGACAGAGTATAAAGATGCTATATAAAGATGTTTTTAACTTGCTCATAATTTACCTGTTTGTAACCCCCTTCCTCTCCTATGCCACCAGCCTCTACAACAGCCTTAGGCTAAGAAAGAATGTGTCAATGTACATTATACCATGCCCTGGATTTCAGAATCATAATTTTTCCTGATTAACGTTGCATCCAGAATTATAAAACACAAGCTACACACCAGTTTACAGTAGTTGCTCCAGGCATAATACCAAGGATAACAAATAGCATCACTCATCAGTTGGCAACAAATGTACCTTTCTTATTTTTTCCATAAGTTCTGCCTTCTTACCTAAGTTGTGTTCACTTCCCTGTATATTTATTCCTGAGGCCAGGTTGAATAGCTCAGGTCTGTGACACACTTTTCTCTCACCAGGGATCAAGTGTGCAAAAGATCATAACCTGGGTTCACTAGTACACGGAAACTTACCTCAGGTCATAGAGAACATTTGTAAGATCTTATGTTCCCTGACCACAGCATAGCCCCCAAGATGGATTAAATAATGCACCTATCACAAGCATATGCAAATAAAATTACTGTGGGCAATGAGATGTTCATTGTAGGAGAGAATGACAGCAAATAGACTCAGACAATTTGGTTCTGACTAAGCCTATGTGACATTTGTTCAAGAAAATATATCTATAAATCTTTTGGAACAGCTGAGTGAGGGCTCCCTGAATAAGATTGTGCAGTGCACTAATTGAGAATAGAACCTCCAACACACTATTTTAGTTAATTCTTTGAGATAGGAGCAGAACTGTAACATTATTTATCGGAACATCATATATGTATTTATTGTATATAACACAATGGCTTGGAAAATAGGAATTTACACGGCTATGCAGACCTAAGCAACATATGTATTGCATTGCAGACTTTTAACTTTGTAGTGAAAATACTTAAAAATCTCTGTAGCTATTTATAAAACTACATTACATCTTATCTATTTGTCCAGTATTGGTGTTAAGATACCACGGCCAAGCCACTTACTGAATGAACAATTTATTTTGAGCTTATGGTTCTAGAAGGTTAGGTACAGAATAGCAGCAAGTGGCAGATATGGAAACGAGAACAGCAGCTTAGAGCTCACACCTTGAACAGCAAACAAAATGCAGAGAGCAAACTAGAAATGGTTCAAGCATTTCTGAAACGTCAAAACCCACCCACAGGAACACATCTTCTCTAGTATCCACACCTTCTAAACCTACCCAAACAGGCAAACAACCTAGGCTCAGGTATTCAATATATGAATCTATGGGGACCATTCTCATTCAAACCACCACACATTACATCATTTTTCAGCCATATTCACCACACTTTCCATGTCTTCTGACTAGTCTGTCTTTAAATCTCCACCTTCACCCACCCTGCTCATTACAATTTTATTCTCTGACTCAAGCAACTCAATGTTTTTTTTGCTTTTTTTTTTTTCCGGGGGTTGGGGGTGGGGGTTCAATATATAAGTGCAATTGTTACCTAATTGTTTTTCTGTGTCTGGCATATTTCACTTGGTGAACTTCCTCCAATTTCTGCATATCACAGATAACAGGATTCTCTGTTTGATGCCAAATAGCATACCATTGTGTATCACTTAAATAATAACATTACATTTTTACAGACTTATGTGTTTGTGTGTATATGTACATGTACATACATGGTATTCTTGTGGAGGTCAGAAAACAGCTTGTAGAAATCCCTTTTCTCCTATTATGTTGGTCCAGGGTATCAAACTCAGGTAGTCAGACTTAATGGTAAGCAGCTTTACCCACTAAGCCATCTCAATGGTCCCAATATATCATATTTTCTCATTCATTTCATCTACTTATGGACCACTAAATTAATCTCATATCTTGGGTATTATGAGTAATGATGTAATGTATGCAGGCGTACAAATACACATAGCATTGCCTCATTGAAGTTCTTTTAGCTCCTTTGGATATATCCTCCGAAGTGAGATTGCTGCATTCCATCAGCAGTTTTAATATCTTGGGGAATCTCCACACAGCATTTCATAACAATGCAATTTACATTTCTGCCAACAGTGAACGAGTGCTCCGTTTTCTCTCTATAATATGCAAGTTATCGCTACTCATTTGGATGGCAGGCATTCTGGTAGATACGAGGTGGTGCCTCATGTGATTTTAATTTACAGTTTCCTGATGATGAGGGGTGGTGAACACTTTTTGTGTGTTTGTTGAACATCTCTGTGTTTGGAAACGGGATTTGTTAGAGACTTGCTCAGGTCCTTGGCTTCTTGGCTGAAGCAGAGCCAGCCAGCTGAAGGCAAATTCCTTCCATCATCAGTGTAGTTAACAGTAAATTTATGTCACCAGTATGTGAAGGGAGGGCTGAATCTTAGCTGTTTCCTGTCTGATTCTCAGGGGATGAATCCTTCTTTTGAGAAGCAAAGGTGGCCCAACTCTAGTCTGTAGCATGAATCTTAAAAGTTATTAATAAAATCAAACCCGAGGACAGTTATTGGGGTGAATACTGGAAGGTCAGAGAGACAGAACAAGCCACAGCTATCTCACCTCACCAGTTCCTCAGCTGGTCCTATTTCCTCAGACTGGAAGCCTCTGAGTCCTCATCCAGAATGAATCCCAGCTGAACTGTGCTGCTTCAAAGCCTGAAAGCTTAACCAACTGAATGCTTAACCAGCCGAATGCTTAACCAGCCAAATGCTTCTAGTTTCTGGTCCTCACGCCTTATATACTTTCTGCATTCTACCATCACTCCCTAGGATTAAAGGCTTTCTTCCTGGGATTAAAGGCATGAGTTAGTCACCATGCCTGGCTGTTTCCAATGTGGCCTTGAACTCACAGAGAGATCCCAGATGGATTTCTGCCTCTGGAATGCTAGGATTAAAGGCATGTGCTATCACTGCCTAACTAGTGGCTTTTGCGTTCTCTGACCCCAGATAAGTTTATTAAGGTACACAATATTTTGGGGAACACAATACCACCACACTAGTCTCCTTTTGTTGTGACTCCTTCCCTTGCTTTCTGGGTATTGACAAGCTCTAAATCAGGCTTTGGTCCCTGTGCAGGAGCCTAGGAAAGATTCTTTTGCTTTTCTCCACAGCCTTATTTGCTCTGGATGATACAAAGCCTGAGACAAAACTTTCCAGTAGAAATGTGACATGAGCTCTACGAATCTTATTTTAAATTTAAACAGTTGTATTTTAAAAGACAATATCATATGAAACCTCATGTGGTTCTTATTCTGAGAGCATATATCAGCTCAGTCTAGTCACACTCTGTGTGTCCCTGGGGCATATATGATGAGTAAGTACCTACTACATAGTGAATATTAAAATATTGGTCTTATTTTGAGTGGGCAGCTAGAAGAAATTGCAAATACTTTGATTATTTTTTTATCTAATATAGTTATAAATTGCACAGCCCAGCATATGAGAAGAACTGTATCCTGGAGCTTATAGAAGCGGGGTTTATGTGCTCCCTTAAACCTCATCTACTTCCTCATGGCTGTTCTCTGGTCAGCATACCTGAAAATCCAGAAATCTGACTGACATTTTGCTTTAAGAAACAATGCTCTCTTCTTTCATTCTGTAGATGCATGGTCTCCTACAAAGGCCATGCTGATATGTTTTCCTTTAATATTTCACAAAAACTGCTCACAAGAAGAGAGCCTGTTTGCTAGTTTCCCAGAGTCTGTACACACTGCCTTCCTGATATATGTCCATATTTTGTATATATGAAGCCAAGGTCTACATGTAATAAAGAACATTAATTATGTCCCTGTCATTAAATCACAGATTATCCTTGTTCATGTATAATCTAGCTACCTAACAAGATTAATTACTCTTTCAGTTGTATTGTTACCCTGCACCTGAATAGAGAAGGTTATTTGGCTGCCAAGATAAGAAATGTCCTAGTGTTTTAAAGTATAATAATCATTATCACAATATGTAGTTGGAGAATTTCTCTCCAGCTTCCGCCAAGTCTTGCCAGTCCTGGAGCCCACTTATAAAATAAACACACAGACACTTACATTATTTAAACTGCTTGGCCATTAGCTCAGGCCTATCATTGTCTAGCTCTTACTCTTATATTTAGCCCATTTCTATTAAGCTATACTTTGCCACGTGGCTTATCGGTACCTTACAACTTCCTTTTTCTGGCTGTGGCTCCAGCAGTCTCTTTTCCCTTCCTGTTTCCTCAATTCTCCTCTCTGTTAGTATTGCCTATACTTCCTGTCTGGCTATTGGCCAATCAGTGTTTTATTTATATAGAGCAATATCTATAGCAACAATATTTTATTAAATTTTATGTAGAAAAATTATTGGCAGCTTCTACTTCCCTATCCAGTATCAAGCATCAAGAAAAGAAGTACTGTGCATACTGCTTTATGCTCTACAAACTCCTCTTATCTGTGAAGTAAAGGAGTTACATTGTGAGCTCTATGATAAAACAATCTATTACAGCATTCTTGAACCCAGTCTCTAAGCCTAGCCTATTAAAATTCTGACCAAGATGGTCAGGATATGTGGAACTCTTACTTTGAGTTTTCCTGCCAGCAATGAATTACAGAAGAACGTGAAGAACACATGCAAAAGACAGTATGAAGTGATCTCTAAGGCCTAAGGCAATGGAGCTGAGGTTAAATCAGTACTCTATTATCCAAAAACATGTCATAGTCTGAGTTTTATCTACAATACTCCAAAAGTATAAGAAAGATAGGGAAGAAGGAGAGAAAGTGAGGCAGGGAGTCGAAGGGGGAAGTGTGGAGGAAGGGAGGGAGATAAGAAGAGAAGGAGGGAGGAAGGGGGAATGAGAAGATAAAGAAAAGGAAGGAAGGAAGGAGGGAGGGAGGGAGGGAGGGAGGGAGGAAGGAAAGAAACTGGGCCAGAATTTCTGCACTGGAATCTGAACTAGAACAGTTGCTAATTCTAACGTATTGGGCAATCTATCAAAACTTTTTTTCTCAATTCCATTATTTATAAAGCAGTAGTAATATTATTAGTTAGTCAATGAAATGAGAATTTTAGTATTTTGCAGATGAAAAAAAAGGCTTTTTTTTTTTTTTTTAAATAGGGTCTCAGGCATCTCAGACTGGGTTCCAAGACAATATATAGCCAAGGATGGCTTTGAATTCCTTTTCTTCCTGCCTGTATCCTTTGTCTGTTGAGATTGCAGGTGAACCACTATTTCCCCATGCACAGTTTCTGCCATGGTGCTGTACTGGGTACCTCACTCAGTGCTTCATGCACGGTAGCCAAAACATTTACTACCTTAGTTACATCCCTGCCCTTAAAACATTCTTGCCATATAGGAAGTAAGCAACAAAAGTTAAGTGATAGTATTTTTTATTACCATTAGTTTATTATCTATTTATTTCTAAATATTTTTTTTTTATTTCTAAATATAATGTCAATTATTTATAAGGCAGAAAAATATATATTCCAGTGTGCATTTAAATATATCTCAACCATACTTCTCAGGCTCCCTTCTAACAAAAATTTCAATGTGAAAGTATAACAATAATGAACAAATAGGAGAAGTCTAAATTCATTCCATGGTTAAAGAGTTGCTTTATGAAAACCCCCCATTGTTATTGTGGTCTTATTATTCATCACTTATCTGCATAGTATTCCCTGTAGAGGCAATAAGGTGACAAGAGCTTGAAGCAGCTGCTCACATTCAGTCCTAACTTGAGAATTAAACAGGAAGTGGGACTGAGCTGTAAAACTTCAAAGCTCTTACAAAGGCCAGGACTCACTTCCTCCCACAAGGCACACTACTTAATGGTTCTACAATCTTTCCAAACAGCCCCACCAGTTGGGGGCCTAGTGTGAAAGCACATGAGCCTATGGAGGGTGTATGACAGTCAAACCACAACAGGTAGAATAATAAAAGCATATAAACAAGATGAGTTACCAAGTAACACATAAAATATAAAAATAAAGAATAAGACAACTTACCAAAGATATTTTACTTATAAGTGGCAGCACATGGTTATGAATCTGGATCTATTGGACACAGAACTACACACATGTCAATGAGACAGAAGAGACATGTGTTAAGACAGAGTTAAATATGCCTTTGTAAACACAAATAGAGGTGATAACAAAAGTCTAGTCTAACATGTGGAGTAATAACTAAGTACTGAGACCCAGGAATGAGATGAAGGCCTCCTCTGAGGTCATGTAGAATTTAAGTTAGTTACTGTTTAAACTGACGGCTTGCAGCATGATAACTGTGCATGTTGTCCATGGTGACATTCAATATTTCTGTAATAATGTTTGTATTTCTTAATGAACACAGAAGATTCTTACACACCATGGAAATTATGTCATAGTTACAAACTTACTTTCATGTTTCCAATTTTAGAATGGTGCAAGTGAAAGCTAATAATTAAACTATTGTATCAGACTGACTTCTTATGCTATATTTTTTCCTCTTTGTGCTTTTAAAATATTTCAATTTCAAAATTTCATACATTAGTACTTTATATCATTTTCATCCTTTAGTCTTCTTTTACCACTTATCTAAAGTTTCCCACAAAAAAAGGTTCTTCTCAAATTCATGATTCTTTCTTAAAAAGGATTATTTACACACACACACACACACACACACACACACACACACACACACACAAAGATTTCTTTGTCTGTTTAATTTTACTCATAGGTGCATTGTTTAGGGATGACCACTTGGGATTGAATAACCTACCTGGGAGCTTGTCCCAAGGGAAAACACTCCCTCTTCCAGGAGCCATTGACTGCCTGTATTTTCTCATCTAGGAGTGTGCCCTTGTAAAATTCCCCCACCCATACTGGCATGTTGACAGATATTGTCATTCTATAGGTCTTGTTTAGGCAATCATACTGTTGACATTCCACATGTATAGCATCCATTTCATATATAGCAGGCTTCCTGTGCCCTAGTTTTTAAAATCTTCCTGTCCCTCCCATTTTCTGCAATGTTTCCTTATGTTCAGGAGTTGTTTTGTGAATGTAACAAGTAGTCACTTATTCTTTGCATTTTGAGTAGTTGTCTAATAACTACTAATAGTTGTTGTCTACTCATACTATAATAGTCTTTGTTGCAAAAAAAATTAGCTTATTTGCTGAGGGTTGGGAACTACATTTGCCTGTAGATGTAAGGATAAGTATTTGGAATGCATTTATAAACTATATTGATTTAAGAAAAAGACAGTAGTAAGTTTTCCTCTAGGGTCTATGACCATTGCAACCAACAATAGTTGGGTTAGTTTCCAGTAGTTTGGAATGAATTCCTTCCTATGGAGAAGGCTTTAAATTCAATTATTCATCCTTTTGTTACCTCCAAACTACGAGTGCCACTATAACACCATTAGGGATGCCCTCCTGGAGTGGTCATTGCTGTGGGATGTTCTGTATGTCCTGTGGGAGCCTGTTCTCAGGTTCCTTGTGGCTTTACCCAGCAGGTCCGCATAGAGGATGATTAGGACCACAGGCCTGAGTGCAGGTGTCTGAGATGGTCTGCACTTGGCTGTGCTGGGGGATGGTCTGTATGTCAAGTTGCTCTGATTGGTCAATAAATAAAACCTGATTGGCCATGACTAGGCAGGAAGTATAGGCGGGACTAACAGAGAGGAGAAATAAAAGAACAGGAAGGCAAAAGGATTCACTGCCTGGAGGTGCTGCCAGGACAAGGAAGATGTAAAGCACCAGTAAGCCACGAGCTACGTGGCAAAGTATAGATTAATAGAAATGGGCTGAATATAAGAGTGAGAGCTAGACAATGATAGGCCCGAGCTAATGGCCAAGCAGTTTAAATAATGTAAGAGTCTGTGTGTTTATTTTATAAGTGGGCTCTGGGACTGGCGGAACTTGGGAGCTGGAGAGAAATTCTACAGCTACAGGTCATTGTTCACAGATATTAGAGTTGAGTAGGACAACTGGTTGCTTTGTCTACTGGCAGCTTATATAGTACCTCCTGGCATCATGAGAGCTAGCCTTCTGGGAAAAGGCTTCCTGCTTGTTTCATCCAAATCTTGTGTCTGAAGTGTGTGGTGTTTCTAGCAATAGGAGGAGGCAAACAAGGGCACATTATTTTGGGTGTCCTTTGGACCTCTGTGATCAACTGCAAGGCAGGCTTCCCCTGCCTGATGCTGGGACTTAGATAGTCTATGGCTCTTGTGGGGAGCATTGTCACCAGATGTGCTAAATATATGCATGTGTATTTGTGTTTGTGTGCAACCATAAATAACTCATGTGTGTAGTGTGGGTTTTTTTTTTTAAATCTAGGCATATAAAATAATGTGTTTCCCTGTGCTTTTTAAACATTTTTAGAATTATTTAATTCTAATTCCCTTCTTCTTTTGCCTCTGTCTTGCTCTCCCTGTCCCTTCTCTAGTTAAAGCCTCCCCACATGCATTTCCCCTTTACAGCTTCATGGTACCTCTAGAAATCCTTCTTCCCTCCTCCACGACCTTTTTTACTCACCTTGGTCCTGAGATAACTTCAGTTACATGCTTGAATTTGTGTGTGTGTGTGTGTGTGTGTGTGTGTGTGTGTGTGTGTGTGAAAGAGAGAGAGAGTTGTGTGTTTGTACACAGAGAGGGCAAAAAGAAAGCTTCATATCTGGCTTTATTTCTGTCTGTTAATCCCTTGAGACAAGGTCTCTCAGTGAACCTAGGGCTCACAAATTTTTAGACTGGTGCCAAGAACCTCAACAATCCTCTTATCTCAGTCCCACAGAACTGGTGTTACAGGAGATCCTGACACCCATCAACATCATTTTTAATGTGAACATTTTATTGGGATCAAATAAAGAAAATACATGTTAAAAATTACAGAATCCTTCCCTAATAGGCCACGTTTTAAATGTTGTTCATGACAGAATAGAAAATACAATGTTTTGCTTTACAAATGTAGTCTATGAACTGGCTCCATTTATGTTTTTGAGGCAGACTCTTGAAATGTAATAAAGACTGGCCTTGAACTTAAAATCGCCTACCTTTGCCACCCATGTACTACATTAAAGGTGTATGGCACCACACCTGACCTCTCAACAAAATTACTCCTAGGTCTCATTTATTATAAGTCATTTAAATATTAGAAATAAAAGGAACATACTGTAGCTGGCATGTATTAGAATCCATTTTTAATTGAAAGAATAGCAGCAAGCATTTTTATATATGCAGTTTTGTGCTTTTTAATTGAGATACTTCAAATAAAAATGAAAAAGTTAAAGCATTTTCTAATTTTATGAATAGCTCCAAATTCAAAAGGAAATCAATCACCAAGGTCCTTTAGAAAATATTCTTCCATGTACCATGACCTCTATTTTCTTAGTGGAAGATTAGTAACATGTATCTTAGCAACCACACCTGGACGGAAGGCTCTTGGGAGAGTCTTGGCAGAATTCAAAGGTAAGATGAGTTAAGAAAGATTGAAGTCAATAAACTACACAGGTTTGCTTCTCAAAATACCTATGTGTTTGTCCAAATGGGAAAAAAAAAAGAAAGAAGAAGAAAACAAGGATAGTAAAAGGGAACAACACATTTATTGGATAGGTCATTACTCAATTATGGTTAAAAAAAAAAATAATGACCTAATGAAATAAGCATAAAATTTTAGTAAAGCAAATTCTTTGCTCTGCTGTCAGAAAATCGGTGGAAGATTTTGGGTTTCTGATCAGAGCTATTGTAAAAAAAAGTTAAGAAACTGTGGTAAAGATGTAATAATAATAATAATAATAATAATAATAGTAAATGGACGTGTTTATTTTTTAAACCCATGAACATATAAAAAAGTTAGTCCATAATGAATAATTGTAGAAAATAAAGGTCTTCTTTTAAAACTCTAAACAAGTATTGTGAATGTCTATATGAATATTAGAAAAATATCCACCAATCTTTCATGGACAATGACATAGAAAGTACACAAGAATGAGACGTCTACTGAAGTCAGATGTTTGCCTTAATGTATACAATAACAAAATTTAAAAATGGACCTAAAGCAACAAGATTGGAGACATTGTTTTCATATACACAGAAATTGGAAAAGAAGTATAAAAGATGACCTCAAGATCTCAACAGTGTAGAAAATTCAGAATCTGACAGTTCTGTCTGGAAGAAGGCAGATCATATCTAAAGACTTGAGATTGGTTCATGAAGTGCACAGAATAAGAAAGAGCTGAGACATCATAGAGAATGATGTTGGGATGATGGACACAAACATTTAAATTGGCTAGTGAGGCTGGGGGTATAGCTAAGTTAGATAATGCCTACTTATCATGAATACAATCTGGGCATGAGCCACACAAAATTAAATCAAAAAAAAAAAATGGCTATAGTGTTTTAAACACCTGTAATGCCATCGCCAAGAAGATAGATTCAGGAAAATCAAAAATCTAGTTTTCAAAGTTACGTTAAGTTCCAGACCAGACCAAGAAACATGATACCCTGACTCAAAAAAGAATTTGTAAATCCTAAAACGCTTTAAAATTAGTAATCTAGATTTTATGTAAGAGTGAACTAAGTCTCAGTTTACCTGACTTTTTCAAACAAACAGAATCAAATATTAGTCTTTTGTGAAAGTCCAGTATTTTTCAATCATGTCACAGCTTAGACTCATTTAACCAGAGACCTAGTCCTTTCTTGGCAGTAGAAGAAGATGCAGGATATGTTGCAAAGATTGCCGCTCCAACTGGTTTTATAATTCTAGCAATCAGGAAGGCCAATGCAAGAGGATCACTATGACTTAAAATCATCATAGGCAAAGTCTGTTTTCAAAGCAATTAGCAACAGCAACAAAATTTTAATTGGGATTTAATATTAGGGCATTTAGGTTAACCATCTTATTAAACTGTTTTCCCATGGCAAATTTGTGTTTTGAAGATGTTTTGTTGACAGAACACCCAGATATTAAAGTCGCTGGGACAACCCTAATGTCCCATGTGCATCTGATGGTACTTCTTTCCACTGGCCAACTTTTAAGAAGTCAAAATTAAGAGAAGGGAGGTGGGATTTAGCTCAGTATAAGAGTGCTTGCCTAGCAAGCTCAAGGCCCTGAGTTCGGTCCTCAGCTCCAGACCCCCCCAAAAAAACTAAGAGAAGGATATGACAGGATTCACTAATAAGAAAGAAAGAGAGAGAGAAACAGAGACAGAAATAGACAGAGACCAAGTGGCTGGCAATGGTGGACACTGAGTGTCATCAATAGCTGTTACACAATGCTGTGATTTTTCAATGGAACCAGGGTTACCTCCAGCTCTGCACCTTTCTCTCTCTCTCTCTCTCTCTCCCTCCCTTCCTTCTTCCCTCCCTCCCTCCTTCCCTCCCTTCTTTCCTTTCTCTCTCTCTCTTTCTTTCTTTCTTTCTTTCTTTTTTTTCTTTCTTTTTCTTTCTTTCTTTCTTCTTCCTTCCTTCCTTCCTTCCTTCCTTCCTTCCTTCCTTTCTTTCTTCTTTATTCTTCCTTCCTTTTTTCTTTTTTCAAAATATGGTTCTAAGATGAGTTTACCTAATGATTTTTCAGTTCTAAGGTAACAATTAGTCATGCCATTAAAACAAATCAAACCGACAAAACCCCAAACACTGACCAATTCAAATATACTAACATAGTTGAGGGTTTATAATACACTACACAAAGGTAATGGTTCATATGCTCACCAGACATTTTCAATGAGTGGGAGATTTTACAAAAACATGTAGGTTCTGAGGCAGACCTAGGGAAAGCTATCTGGAAGGACTCTAAGAAGAGACTCTAATCTCAGATTGGGCAGAAGCAGTGAGCTGACAGCCTCCAGCTGTTAGATTGTCAAGTGTAGCTTAGAGAAATGATGTCATGCTGTCCTTTCCCTGACCTTTGGTGGACTCTGGCCAGTGAGGAAGTCGGGTGGTGATAATGAGAGCACAGTCCAACCTTAGCTGATGAAGGACCAAGTGGCACTGCAGAGGCTGCCACACTTTCCTTCAGTGTCAGATTCCTGAATCAGACAATGTGTGCTGGGGAAGTGCCCAGGGAATGGCAGAGATTTTGTGGATCTGCATAATGGCTCGGGATGGCCCCTGTCCCACCCTATTTTCTTCCATCTATGTTCACCCTTTCATTCACTGATAACTGTAAAACTTGCACTGCTGTTGCAGAAGATGTGAGTCTGGTTCCCAGCAGCCTGTAAGTCAGCTTACGAATGCCTATAGCTCAGCTACAGCAGGATCTGAAGCCTCTGACTTCAAGGGGAACCTGCATACATGAGCACATACGTGTACACAGATGTGCATGTATATGTATAGTGAAATATAATAAAAAACACAATGTTTGTTTTGTTCTTTTAGTGTTTTTGTTTAACTTAATTTAATTATTATTTTTAATGTCTGTTTGTTTTCTAAGAAGAGATATATGGAAAGTGTGTGGATTTGGATAGAAGAGGAAGTGGTAAGGATCTGGGAGGAGCCAGGTAGGGAAACTGTAATGGGAAATATATGTATGAAGAAAGATCTACTGTCGATAAAAGAAAAAATAAAAAAACAATTCTTTAAGAATAAATAAATTATAGAAATGAGATTACAAATGTTTGAAAAGTCTTATCAAAACAAAGTTTGAGAGGAGGTCATGGTGGCCCATATCTACAATCTTAGCATGCAAAATGTTTAGACAGGAGAATTTCTCTGAGTGTAAGGCATAGCAAAACCCAATCTCAAAACACACACACACACACATACACACACACTTAATTAAAATATGAACATTTTGTGATTTATACAAAGAATACACAGCCTCTTTATAAAGTCTTTGATGAATTTTTTTAAATGTATTCTCCCATAAGCCCTAGATATTGGTTTCCAGTTGCTAGGGCTGACTCATCAGGCAGCAATGGCCTTTAACCACTGAACCATCATACCTGTCCATCCAGGCACGCTCTAGTAGTAGTAGCAGTAGTATTTATTACTATTTTTTTATTGAAATAGACTCTTTAATCATAAAATAGAACCTGATTATAATTTCCCCTCCTTCCTAGGTCCTTCCTACCTCCTTGGTGTAGTTTGAATGTAATTAGCCCCCATAAGCTCATAAGGAGTGGCACTATGAGGAAATGTTGCCTTTTGGATACATATGGCCATGTTGGAGGAAGGGTGTCACATTGGGGACAGCTTTGTGATTTTCTATGCTCATGCTATGCCCAGTGTGGACCAGACTTCTTCCACTGCCCACAGATGAAGATGTAGAACTCTCAGCTTCTTCTCCAGCACCATGTCTGCCTGCCATGCCACCATGTCCCACCATGATGATAATGGACTAAACCTCTGGACTGTAAGCCACTCACTTAAATGTTTGTATTTCTAAGAGTTGCTGTAGTCATAGTGCCTTATTACAGCAAAAGAAACCCTACCTAAGACACTCCCTTCCCTTCATTCATTCCCTTTTTTTTCTCATCAGAAAAAAACAAAAAAATAAAATAAAATAAAACAGTCTACCAAGAGACAACAACCTAACATGACAAAATAAAATTTAAGATGAAGCAAAAACTATCATATAGAAGTTGGACACAGCAACCCAACATGAAGAAAGAATCCCAAAAGTACACACAAGAGACAGAAAACCACTTGTTCTCACAGTCAAGAGTTCCATAAGTATACTAAGCTAACAGCCATAATATACACAGAGAACCTGGTGCAGACCCATGTAGGCCCTGTGCTTGCTGCTTCAGTTTTTGTGAGCTCATATGTGCCTTGCTTAATTGATTCAGAGGACCTTGTTCACCTGGTGTCCTCCATCCCCTCTGGTTCTTACAATTTCTGCTTTTCTTCCACTGAGGATTCCCTGAGCTCCGAGGGGATGGATTTGATAGAAGCCTCCCATTTAGATTCTCTCTTCACATAATGTCTGGCAGTGGATCTCTGCATTTTTCCCCATCTGCTGCCAGAAGTCTCTCTGATGATGACTGGATAAGGTACTGATCTATAAATATAACAGAATATCATTTGGAGTCATTTTTTTTTGTTGTTGTTCCTATTTATTTATTTATCCAGTGTTTGGTTTTACCCTAGGTCTCTGAGCTCTGGTTCCTAGTTACCCAAGCAGTATTGGGTATAGGTTCCTTCTTATGGATTGGCCCTTAAGTCAAATCAGAGATTGATTGGCTCCTCCCATGAGTTCTGTGCCACCATTGCCCTAGCATATTATGCAGGCAGGACAAATTGAAGGTCAAAGGTTTTGTGGCTGGGGTGGTATCCACTTTTCTCTTTTTTGGTGGTCTACAATGTGCCTTCCCTTACCAAAGAGAGCAGAACATAGGGGTGAAAGCTCCATGTAGCACCAGCTCAAATTTTCCATGTTCACAGTGGGGGCATTCTTTCACAATGAGTCTCTGCTGTCAGTTTGCAGAGAGCAATTCTTTGTCTTAGCAACAGCTAGGGTTGTTTGGGATTTCAATGGGACTTCCTTAGCCAACAATTCAATTGAATGTAATACAATCTGCCACTGGAAACCTTGCTTGGTAGCAAGAGAGGACCTGTTGAGACTCTATGTCTCTATTACTAGAAGTCTTCATTAGGATCACCTTCATACCTTCATACCTTTGTAGTTCAGGATTGTTTTAACTATCCTAGGTTTTTTTTTTTTTTAATTTTTCCATATTCACTTGAGAACTGTCTTCTCAATGGCTATAGAGGAGTACCTACAGCAGGTAATTACAATGACACTGGATGTTGTGAAGGAGGATGAAGAATGGTGTTTGTTTTTTAACTAAGACCTATGCTGCATTTATTAGGGATCTGTATATAGATTGCATGTTTAGAAATGGATATCATTCTCCATGAAAATTTTTATCATTTTGTAACAGAAAATTGCCAGGTAAATGGGGACTAAGGATACAAAAAACGTCTGAGTACTACAGTAAGTCCTTCTCTGTCCAGTGAGCCATCTCTTTTTCCACTCCATAATGAAGTGATAACAACTCAAATACATATCAACTTTATGCTTCAATCTTAGTCAGAAAAATCAAGCAGAAACATCTCATTCAGGTGGATATTTAGCACACTTTCAAAGTTTGCATTAGAAACCTTCCTTATTCTCTCTTTTTCAAAGAAAAATCTTTCTCTGTTGGTAAAATTACACTAGAAGAAAAGTCTTTGATGCCCTCTGATTCTGAGAAATGGTGAGTTAGTGAAGCACACTCATTTCAAATACATTTTTAGAAGAATTAGGAACAATATGTTAGGAACAACCAGTAAGTAAGCAGCTTTGGGTTCTGGATTGATTTCTGAAGGTCACTACACAGACACTGACTGCTTTGTTTGGTAAGGGCACTAAATAGTTGCCATGTATACTGCACATGAGAGTAAATGTTTTAAAGAACTTAAACAAACTTATTATCTATTATGAAATCTGTAGATATCAATACTGGAATATTTATGTGAGTGAATGACTTTGCTACTTACATCAACTACTAAGATACTTTCTTAGTTCAATTCCATGAAGTGTAGAGTTATGAAATTCATACATACTTTTCAAAATTAAAAATAATATCATTCACTAACAGGTTATCATAATAAAACAAAAACCAGGGATTTAAGTTGTTACAAGGTTCTAGTAAAATAATGTCAAACAAAATCACTAGCACTTTTCCCGTCTTGGCTAGTATCCCCATTATTTTGAGTCCTTAAATTTTACTAAGAGAGCAACATGTTTGTGATAGACAGAAGGCAAGAATAGTGAATGACATTTTTCCAATTGGTCCTTCCAGATGGGATTGTTCCTAGCCAAGATGTGCCCAGGTTTATTATCCAGACAAGAATATAAGACAACCCAAGAGCAAGGGAATATAAGTTATGTTTGTTTATCAACTGAAATGAGAAGGCAATGCAAGAATAGTCAGAAAGTCAGAGAGAATGAAGCTGACATAGGAACAAGATCATGTCACCAAAACCACAATGGAACACAGATAAAGATTGGCCAGAATCAAATCTGAGAGTCAGAAAAGAAACACAATTAAACATGGGCTGAACTTGGAAGAAGATGTTTGTAGTGGTATTTGCTTTGCCCATAACCTTGAGTTATATAGCCTGAAGGAGGCAGTGCTTCTTGCTGTTGTAGGTGACCTCTTAAGAAAGGAAAGGTGGGCCGGGCGGTGGTGGCGCACGCCTTTAATCCCAGCACTCGGGAGGCAGAGGCAGGCAGATCTCTGTGAGTTCGAGGCCAGCCTGGGCTACCAAGTGAGTCCCAGGAAAGGTGCAAAGCTACACAGAGAAACCCTGTCTCAAAAATAAGAAGAAAGGAAAGGTGGGAGGAGTCACATGCTCCCTTCTTTCTTTTTCTTATTTTTATCCTGGTATGACCAGACACTAGATGACCTGGGAATTGAACACTTATCCTCTAGAATATCAGTCAGTGTTCTTAACCGCTGAGCCATCTCTCTCATGAGAAATCCACAGGAGTCTGCTTAAGGACTATTAGGGAAATTTATTAGTATACATTGAGGAAATACACTCATAAAAATAGAACTGAGTAGACAGCTGAAGTTATCCTCTCATCTGACAAGGAGTGATCTACCTGGCAGGAAGATCACACCAGGAAGCAGGAAACAGGAAGAAGGGACCTTGTGATCCCTCTCCCTTTCCTTCTAAAGGGGTCACTTAAAAAGGCAAGAACCACCTCTTTTGGCCATATAGCCAAGGTCATGGGTGGAGCAAATACCACTACAGATGCCATAAAAGGTTTAGTGAATGACTCAAATGCTGAGAATAAATGACAACCATAAAGGGAACTTCCATATCACTCTTTCCAAGGCCCAGAGAACATCATAGAAAAGAGGTCAAGGTTGGAAGAAGATGGGTTGGGGTGGGGAGGAGTCCTATTAAACCACTGTCTTCTAAACATGACTTGAATCATGTAGTCACAAACACATAGCAGCAATGACTACCTCTTCAAGACCTATAAAAAAGGAAAACAGACATAAAGTAGGGTGGAAATAATTTGAAGAAAGAAGGGGCCCAGTATGAGAGTGATAAGGGTTGGTATGGGGATACACATGTGAAATTATAAGAATTTAAATTGAAATAAAATATTCATGGGCATACTAAAGACTCAATGCTACAATGTTAATAAGTTAATAGTGGTTACTTGGATATGATGGGATTTCAGGTTACTTTTGTCATATGCTCTATATTTATGTATTGTTTAGGTTTCTGGGGTGATAAGGTCTTACCAGAAAAGTGTAATGTTTAACTTTTTAATTAATTTTTGAAGACTTAAAAACAACTGTGAAATTATTAAATTTTATTTAGTCTGTTACTTCCCAACTTATACTTAACTTCTCAACAGAATATCTATTTTGTTTTCTTGAGATTAATTTTCCTTTGGAGAAGAGAATGGGTGAATGGTTCTAGTGAGTCTACCAAAAAGCAACGATTAAGTGGCGCATTGAAAACACTGTAGACAGTAAGTGCACATAGAATACCACAGTTCTATTGCATGTTAATATGAGGGATTTTGGCTTTCTTGTCCCCTGTGAATCAAAAGGACATTGAAGAAATTTTCACTGGATGGTTATATGCAAGGAAGTGCCTGGCTCAGTTCACTGAGAGGAGTAAATGTCTAATTAATCATGACACAGTGACCAAGTTGATAGTTATCAAAGACATGTAAATTAGACTAAAATACAATTATCTGTCTCTGAACTGAACAGTTTTAAAGGATAATAGTTGCAAGGGTATGGAATTGAGCAGTTAAGTACATTGCTTGTGGAGTGCACACTGGAGCCAACTTATAGCAAAACAGTTTCCATTAAATGCTCATATACATAGGAGTCAAATTACTCCCGCTCATACATCATAACAAAACCAGGACAATAGTGACATTGCTCAGTTACTAAGATGGTCACTGAAAGAAATACAAAATAATGGTCTATTTTTAAAGTGCTTGTGTGTCAGTGTAAGCCCATCAACAAATGAACAGGAAAAGTTAGGTACTTGTTAACACTGCTAGTCTAGCTAACCTCAAACTAAAATTTATTAGAATAGAAAATTGTTAATAGAAAAGCTTGTCTAAAGATGTGACAAGGCTATGTACCTGATAAGCTTTAAAACAAAAAAGGAATCCACGTATAGTCTTTTCTTTTTTAAAGGTAACTGTAAATGACAGAGGGAAAGATAAAGCTCAGATGATGTATAAGATTAGACCCTCATGATTAATCAGCCAATGAGGAAAAGGAGTTATGGACATTGCTCTCTGTACCCAGTCAACACACTCATTCATGCCTGACCTCTGGCCTTGTAAAATAATAAAATAAATGCCTGATTTTGCTTTTCTGAGTCTTCATGGCTCATTATTAGGAGAAGTCTCCATTCCTCACTGTCACTAATATGGTATTTTTCATGACTAACATTGAAAACAACACTACACAGAAGAACCATGTAGTTTATATTATGTCTGACAATAAGAATATCATTTCTTAACATTCTAAATTATATGGAGAAAAGTTCATGATATAGAACATGTTATCAAGTATTTTAAAGTATTAATGTTAATTTTAGTATGTGTATGTGTGTATTTGAATGTAGGTATGTGTACTTTGTACAGGTTCCTGTGGGGGCCAGAATTTGTGAGATCCTCTGTAACTGGAGTTACAGGTGGTTATAAGCTACCTGATGTGGTACTGAGGACTTAATGAGGGTCCTCGGCAGGAGCAGCACATGATTTTAATCACTGAACCCGCTATTTATCTCCCAGATCTCAAAATATGTATATGTCTATAGTGAAGATAAGTTGGATAAAGAAGGAAGAAAACATCTTGAAGTGAGTGTTGCAGGATATTTGATCACACTATGAAGCTCAAGATTGCATTATTTACTGGAAAAACCTGTTTCTCATTTTTTTGATGTGGTCAGCTCTAGCACATACCTTTAATTCAAGAACTTTTACTTGAATATTGTGAACAGGATTAATAAAGTCAACCATAGGTGAAGAGGCAAAGCAAGCAACCAGTTGGCAGGAAGTTAATAGAAAAAAAATATAGAGAGTAAGAGGGAGTCAGTGGGATGGATAGAGAGATGCACGTGAAGTAGAAGGAAAGGTTATTAAGTACAAAGAATTTTTGTTTGAGAAGGTGTAGGAGAAAGGCATATTTTCTCAAGTAGAGAGGAAGGTCAGCCAAGTACTGTTAAGCAGGTTTCTCACCCCAGCATCTGACTCCTAAGTAATTATTGGCAAAAATCAAATGATTGCAATTTAGATAAAAACAACATTTGGTGCTCCAATGCATGGCACAAACACACATGAACAGAGAACTCAGAACTACAGACAGCTACAGAAGACATTATATTTGGTAAGACACCTGGGAAGTTCTCAAAGAGAAAAGTTACATAATATTCAAAGAAAACTCTTTCTCACTTTTAAGGATGGATATATCATAATATATAGCATTAGGACCCTATATAGTGCTAAATTAGAACACTTGAAAATAGAAGCAAAAATAAAAAGATACATGACATTGGAGATGAACAGACTATATATTCTAATAATTATTAGTCTGATAATTCAAATTTTAGCCTTAACAGCCATAGTGGTAAATTTTGCCAAATGTGAAAAGTGGATCTATAAGATACAAGCCTTAAAAGGATTTATAAATGAAATTAAGAAAAACACTCAGACACACATGGAGCAATTTTAAGAAGAACCTACTGTGCCACAGCATGATGAAACAGAGAGGGCAGCCCAAAGTTGTTAGAAAATCCAACTTAGTTTATCAGTTACTATACAAGAACTATCAGCAGAGATGATAGGCACTCCCAAGGTTATGCAGAAGTTAAAAGGAATCCTATAGGAATATTACATTTAGGGAGGTGTAAAGAAGCAGTCAGTTCATATGGTATACATTCACCCTATGTGAAGCAGATATTAAATTCATGGGCAACACAGAGCAGGATTATCCCCCAAGCATAGAAAGATTTGACAACAGCAATATTAGAAGCTGGTCCTCAGTTACAATGAAAAACATGGTGGAAAGAGGAAGCTAGGGCCATAGAACAATGAAAGGGCTAAAGGTATTAATATTCAGATTCTAGGTGAAGGAAATATGATGAATTACAAAGGCAGCTTGAATTTGATGATCACACCTTAGTGCTATGTTCTTAGGAGCTTGAATGCCTGGAAAAAATTTAAAGAATCAGGAAAAGGTCTCAGTTATTAAAATTATACAACCAATCACCAAAAGAAGCCTTAATTGATTTTTTGCAAAGGTTAACATCAGTTGTAAATAGAATAGTGTCAGATTCAGAAGTCAGACAAATATTAATCAAATCTTTGACTTTTGGAAATGCTAATTCAGAATGCAAAAGGGTGATTAGGCCTTTAAGGCAAGATCAGCACCAATAAAATGAATGGATTATAAATACAGCTGATGCCAGAACTCACTTTTATGATGCTACTTTGATAGGAGAAGCAATTTCTTATGGCTGGAGTTATCTCCACTCCCAATCAGATCCATAGCCACTCAGACCCAAATAAACACACAGATGCTTATATTATTTAAACTGTTTGGACTAATGGCTCAGGCTTCTTGCTATCTATATTTTATATCTTAAATTAACCCATTTCTATTAATCTATAAGTTGCCATGTGGATTGTGGCTTACCAGTACTTTACATCTTACTTCTCATGGCGGCTGTGGCTGGCAGTGTCTCCTGACTCAACCTTCCACTTCCCAGAATTCTCCTCTCTCTTTGTCCCACCTATACTTCCTGCCTGGCTACTGGCCAATCAGTGTTTTATTTATCAATCAGTCATAGCAACACATTGACAGCATACAGGATATCCCATAGCACTTTCCCATTTTTTTTCTCAAAAAGGAAGGTTTTAAGTTTAACATAGTAAAATTGCATATAACAAAACAATTATCAAACAAGAATTACAGTTACAATATCTAGTCCATTTATAATATCTGGTCTATTTGTATTTGGCAAAATTAAAGAGAGATCCTATCTATCCTATATTTGTGAATCTAAGGTTTCATATCTAACTTATCTTTTATCATAACTAAGGAAATCATAACTATCTAGTCTTCAACTACATCAAAGACCTCAGAAGGATATAATATTACCTGAGAAATGGGAGAAGGACGCAAGCAACTTTCAGGAGTCTTGCAAGAGTAGACAGAGATTGCTGGCAGCCTGGGCAGTCATCCAAAGTTCTTCTGTAAGGTTGGGGCATCTGTCTTCAGTCCACAGGCCTAGAGTCTCTCAGTCACTTCTCTCTGTGTCCTGTAGAATGTCCGGCAGTTTCCTTTGTGAAGCAGGAACCTGAAGGACCATTTTGCCAAGCAAAGTTCAGTGGTCACCTTCTTATGGGTCCTGCATGTCCAGTTGATCAAGCAATCCAGGCAAGAATAGTTTCTTAGCCAAATGGCTATTTTTGCCAAGAAGAAAATGAACTCCATATAAAGTGTCCTTAATGCCCATCCTCCTCTCTGAAATAAATTGGTGCTGCCAGGAGAAGACATGCCTAACTGTCCAGAAAATCTGAATTTTTTAAACATTTTAAATGACATATTCTGTAGGTCTTTGGGGTTTGAAGATTACCTACCTAACTGAATTCTATCTATATATACCTAGAAAACTTAACATGACTATAAGTTTGACTATCATAGAAGGCTAATATTAATCTGTATTTCTTAATTATCCATTATAATCTAAATGAGTTACATAAACATAATACCTCAAACAAGAGTAGAAATATATATAGTAGAACAAAATCAACTCAAAATTTGTATTAATAAACTAAAACCTATACCAATGTAAAACATTTTAAAGAAGTTATTCTTTAAAAGTAGGTTCAATAATCCACTCTTTTATCCTATCATATCTATAACCTATATTTTCATCTCATATCCCCCTTTCTTCTTTAGAAGGAGACTGCATTTATAATGAGCTTGTTTTAAATAAACATTGGTTTTTTTCTCTGTCCCACACTCAAGGGATCTTCTGATATGGGACAGAAGACTTTCTCAACCTTTTGTTTTAGCAGTATGCTTGGGTTTAGAGAAGGAGTGAGCCAATTCCATCTCCAAAGCCAGCTTGGTATATTTGGGAATTTGGGCATAGCTTCTCATACTACTTCCTGTTGGGTGAGGGCACTGTATTCTTATGGGGACATAAAGAAAATTTGAGGATTATGGGATAGTCTGTGAGGCTATATTGTCTGAGCCAGTTGCCTTGAAACTGTTCTGGATGTTGGGTGATTTGGGCCATGGTGTCATTGGAGATCTTTCAAGGGGCCCTTGGCTGGTCAAACCTGATGCATCTTAATCTGGAACAAATCCATAGATTCTTGCTTTCTGTGGGAACAAAAAAGAGCCTCCTTTCCAAAGCAGCATATCCTTAGATCCAAATTTTGAATTCAAGTTACCTTTAAAATATACATATTGGCCGGGCGGTGGTGGCACACATCTTTAATCCCAGCACTCAGGAGGCAGAGGCAGGTGGATCTCTGTGAGTTCGAGGCCCAGCCTGGGCTACCAAGTGAGTCCTAGGAAAGGCGCAAAGCTACACAGAGAAACCCTGTCTCAAAAACAAAAAAAAAAGTATATATATATATATATATATAATATATATATATATATATATATATACACACATATTTTAACTTAGCAGTATTTACAATCAAATGTCTTTCTGCAATTAAAAAAAGACAGCACAATCCATCTTTACATGACTTATTTTTATATTACTTTTACTTTCTGTTTAATGACTATTTTTAAAACTATCCATTTTTTATGTAACTGTATATATTACTTTTTTTCTCTTCCAAGCCTATGTACATTTTTATACACATTGTAAACCATTTAAAGTCTTGTTCCATCTGAATCTGCCTTATTGTGAATCTATTGCTTTAAACTGTAGTGGTTAGTACTGAATGACTCTTCCCACCTCAGCTTTCCAACATGGCAATGGTACATTTTCCAGCTTTGGAGAACCATGCTCACCAATGAACTCTGGGAGGTAGTAGGTCTATGTCTCTATCAAATCAGTGTGTAGCCCAGAAACTTTTTTTTTTTGCGGCTTGCAGACACCTCATTCCTGTTGTAGGTCAGGCCTGCACACCACGAACCTGCCATAAAGTAGTGCAAGCAAGCAGGCTGTGGCTAACTTGAGAGAGACTAGGAAGCTATTTTAGCTCCATTTTAGAACCTTTCTTAAAAGCTTTTTTAGGTCTTAGGTGGAAACTGTTGCCCCATGTTCTGGCACCATTTGTAGCTAGAGTTATCTCCAGTCCTGCCTGGGTCTGCAGCCACTCAGACCCAAATAAGCACCCAGATGCTTATATTATTTAAACTGGCCTAATGGCTCAAGCTTCTTGCTATATAGTTCTTATATCTTAAATTAACCCATTTCTATTAATCTATAAGTTGCCATGTGGATTGTGGCTTACCGGTACTTTACATCTTACTTCTCATGGCGGCTGTGGCTGGCAGTGTCTCCTGACTCAACCTTCCACTTCCCAGAATTCTCTCTCTCTCTTTGTCCCACCTATACTTCCTGCCTGGCTCCTGGCAAATCAGTGTTTTATTTATCAATCAATAATAGTAACACAGAATACAGATATCCACAGAAATTTCTAAAAGTTTCAAGATAAATCAAAACGTCAGATGTTTTAATTGGGGTAATCAAGGTCATTTGGAAAGAGATTGTAGGCAAGGCATAGAAACAATAACTTTCTAGAGATAATCCAAACAGAAGCAATATGGAGGTATAGCAAAGACCAGCATTGGACTAATCCAGATCAACAAGGGACAAGCATTGTTACATTTTGACATCAGGAAATGTCCTGAGTGGCATTCCACAGGGCCTGACATCGTGATTGATTTAATCATTCCCATCAGCATCAGAGAAAATCATCTACAGAGTATTTGAAAGATTTCATGCCTGTTGTTAAAAACAACACTGATCTGGATATAATCAAGGACCAAAGAAAATCTTCAGTAGATAAAACAAAAAAATTCACAAGAAAGTAGAAAAGAAGTATTTTAGCAAACTTCTATAAATGATCAGAAACCAAAGCTAAAATATAAATAATTGGCATTGAAATTGAGGTTTAGTAGACATGGAGCAGATATAACAAATAATTTTACCAAAATCTTGGCCTCCAGATTAACCTCTTCTAGGGATTAGAACTCATATAAACCAGAATGCTAGGTGCATTGAATCTATAGGGCCAGAAGGACAAATAGGAAAATTAAAGACATATGTGGCTAATATAACCATGAATTTATGGGGATCTAATTTGTTGCAGTAATGCAAAAGATATATTAATATTCCTCCAATCTCAGAAACAAACCATAAAATAAAGAACACATCTGAGAGAAATATCAAAAGGTATTATCAAGAACAGTCACAGACCATTCAGGTTGTATATGAGCACGGCACAACAGCTGTTGGTATTTCAAAGGTACCGATCATCCTATCTTTAAAATGGTTAACTAAAAAACCTGTGTGGGTGAAACAATGGATTTTGATATCAGAAAAATTATAGGCACTGGATCAGCTGGTACAGGAGCAGCTAAATGTTCAACTTAGTGAAGAATTGACCAATGCTAGGAATTATCCTGTATTTTTCACTAAAAGAGAGATACAGAAAATGGAGAATGTTAATAGAATTAAGAGCTATCAATAAGGTGATTCAGCCAATGTGCTCTTTTTAGCCTGGAATTCTCTTGCCTTAATTACCTAAGGGATGGTCCATTATAGTGATTGATTTAAAAGACTGCTACTTTTTTTTAAAACTATACCTTTACAAGAGCAGGATAAAGAAAATTTTGCTTTCACAGTGCCTACTTATAACTCTCAACCTGTTAAAAGGTATCAGTGGAAAGTTCTTCCTCAAGGAATGTTGAACAGCTCCACCTTGTGTCAATATTTTGTACAGCAGCCATTAGAATAATTTGTAAACAGTTTCCTCAATCTAATTTTTTTTTTTTGCAAATTCTGGAAAATTAAAGTATGTCTACCATACCACAGTTACATATTTAAGATTTCAATGGACAATTGTTTTAAGTTTTGAAAAGGCTAATTCTATTATTGCACATTTAAAAGTTATAGCTATTATGGGTACAAATTAAGACTGAAATGCTCCAGTATATGTCTCTTGTAAAATGAATCAGTCTTGCATATTAAAACATAAAACATATTACAGGTATAACATACAAACTTATAGGACAAGTAGTTTATAGAAAGATCTAATCACACTTTAAAAGACAAGCTTAATACATAGAAAGAGATAATAAAGACCCCCAGAAATAGATTACATGGTGATTTATTAATTTTAAATTTTAAAATGCTAATGAGAAAGGAACAACTGCAGAGAGACATTCAATAGTTGAAAAAAACTACTGAATTAAATCAGTCTAATATTTTATAGATGTGTTGACCTCAGAATGGAAACTGGAAAGTATGTTATATTAGGTGAGAAGTTTTGCCTTTGTTTCCAAAGGAGAAGAAAAGCTGGATACCAGCACTATCGATATAGATGAAATTCAAACAGGAGAGACCTCCCAAATAAGGTGAGGTGATAGTTCTTCAGACAGCTTGGTCACTCGATCAAACTAAGGTATAAAGATTAACAAATGCCTTTCATTTGATCAGGTATGAAAAATAAGAATAAAATAATAATAATATTTTCAAATGATAATTTACCAAAGGCATACTTGCCTTACTGGCATGAAATGAAAATGGTTTTATTTAAATCACATGTCTTAATTTGCTGCTAGAATGTTAGACTGTAGAGTGCCATGTGGCCCATGCCATCTTGGACATCAGCTTTTGAGTTTTCTTTTTAAACAAAAAGGATATTTTTGTCTTTTGCTGATAAAAGCACAGTTAATAGATTTAAATTCTTTAAGTAAATTCAAAGGGTTACTACATTTAATTAATTAATTAAATTACTATAATTCAGGCTTGTTTTCTATATCTCTAAGAGTTGTAGTGATTTAGAGCTAAGATAAAATGTTTGCAGGGTGATGGTAGCCTGTGCCTTTAATTCCAGCAGAGACAGAAGGATCTCTATAATTTAGTTCTTTTCTAAATTCTTGAGTTAGAGTGGACAAGGTAGTGTTGGCACACATCTTTTTTTCCATCACCCAGAGACAAAAACTCAAATACAGCTCCTAATGTGTGTGTTTGCACATTAGCAAAATCACATACCATATTTACTGATTATTATAAAAAAAAACCCTCTACTAGGTTACTATAAAGGTGGATAATTCCCAATAGGACAGGAACAAACAGCAGCTTTTGCAACTGCTGGTAAGCTCTTCTCCATACATGCAACTCTGACCAACATGGAATGAGCTGAGACTAATTATGGATATCATATTTATTGGTGAATTGGCAATGGAGGGCTCTTTATAAAGCAAAATGGAGTCCAACAACATTTGCCTGTTGGCTTATATTGCAAATGCTTTAAATATGTGGAGAATAAGTGTTCTTTCTTTGATAAACAGATCTAGATAGCTTATGTGTCATGGAGAACCTTATATTCAGCTATTGCCAAGCACCCTGTGGTCATAACCACACCCTGTACAATGATGGATTGGAACTATTCTAAAACAGAGTCCTTCGCAGGTTTAGCCATGGAAGAAATAGTGTTACAGTGGAACTGGTACCTATTTGAATTCCTTTGTGACCAGGATGTGGTAGCAAAGGGGTCTGTGTGCCCTGTACTGAAGAAATAGCTCATAATCCCCATCCCTAAACTGTTAAATTTTCCCCAAGAGAGGCACCTATTGGACTGTGGGGACCAATAGAATGGTCACAACATTTGGCTAACATATGGTTCACTGATGGCTGATCAAACACTGATGGAACCAAAACTAAGTAGAAAGTGGCAGCCTATAGACCAGGGAATGGAATGGCCAATAATGAGGAAGGAACCACAAAATTAGCACAGCAATATTGGCTGGCAAACAACTAGGAAAGCAAAAGGAAAGATCTCTATCTTCTCCATTTCATAGTGTATGTCAATGATATAGCTATATGGTTATAAAAATGGAAAACCATTAACTGGTGTTGGGAAGAGGCAAAAAGCAACTTGTCTTAAGTGCTGCCATTTTGACTTAAGACTTTATTTTACCTGCTGGGAAGCTTCCAATAGCTGACCCACTTCATTTTTTTTTTTTTTTTTGTGTGTGTGTGTGTGTGTGTTTTGTTTTCAAGACAGGATTTCTCTGTGTAGTTTTGTGCCTTTCCTGGAACTCACTTTGTAGACCAGGCTGGCCTCAAATTCACACAGAGATCCACTTGCCTCTGCCTCCCAAGTGCTGGAATTAAAGGTGTGTGCCACCACCACCCGGCCCACTTCATTTTTAAACCATAGAAACAGTTATACATTTTTTACTTTCTGTAGAAACATGTGGTTGTTTTCAATAACAGAGAGAAAAAAAAAATGAATCTGATTGTTGAACTGAAAGGCCTGTATTGTATATCAGTTGGCAATGATGAACAATTCAAAGAAGCTTCTAATCTCTAAATCCCATTAATTAAAAATTAAACTCTAATTTGGCAAAAAAAAAGTTGTGATGATTTTTCGGTGTTTAAATTTGCTTCAGCTAAGCATTTGGGGTTGCAGTTTCAGCTTTTGAGTCTGTTCTGTGGCCCTAGTCAGTCAGCCTTCTTCCTTTCTCCCACTTCTTTGTGCTGCCCTGCATTAAATTTCACCGTAACGTCGTACTGTATTGCTTGGGTTGATTTGGAGCTCGGATCACAAACTGGCAGATAAATGCAAAGTTATTTGGTCATCAGAGCGTGAAATGAAATGGCAAACCTAGGAAAACTTAGCAAAAAGATATCAAATTTTATGTAGCTCATACATAGGCATGACAGACAAAACATTGAGAATAATTAAAATACTGGACAAGTTGGCATTTTGTTTCATTAAGACTAAAATATTAAAATTTGCAGTGAACAAATTAAAAATAAATCAGCAAGAATGATAGATTACACATTCGAAAAAGTTAAAAGTTTACCCTTAACACTAAAAAATAGAGGAAATGGAGAACCAAATTAAACCAGGACAACCTTATGAGAATAACTGTGTTATAAGGAATCCATAGTCAGATGGTGTTCACACCCTTTAATCCCAGCATTTAGGAGGCACATGCCTTTAATCCCAATAATTGGAGGCAGAGAAAGGCACATAAGGATTACAGTGATTAAATTTAAAAGCTACTTGCAAAAGGGCAGGCTGAAATTTAAAGTGAATGTCCATTGTGTAAAAAAATATATAAACTTGAATGAAAGAAAGTTTGTTTATCCACAAACACTAAAAGTATGTTTAGTTTCAAATTTTCAGAAGAAATTTTAATAGAAATAATACATTTTTCTGTTGCCATAAAACATTTTGCCCTTTGAAAGATATAACCTGGGAAAAAAAAAAAAGAAACATTCCAGATTTAGGGTTGGGGCATGACTTTGCTTTTATCATTCCAGGAGATTAAAAGTATCCAGCTAAGGAATCTGGAGACTACTGGACAAGTGAACACATCTGAAGAAAATGGATGGATCATCAAGAGAAAATGTCCCAAGATGAAGAATAAACTGGCCAAGGGTATCGCTCACCTCCAGTTGACTGGCCTGAGATTCTGGCTTTGAGAGTCCCTGACTAACACAGTCGCCCATGCCAAGCTTCCTGTTCTGCACAAAGAGCAAAAACCTTTTGATTGACTGCTGTGTTCTACCTAATCAGAATTGCCACTAAACTGATAAACACACCAAAATCAAGCTTTGGACTACAAACTCCTCAGGACATTCAAATTGCTGAGTTCATATGGGACTGACATGAACATTTACAAAAGTTTGAATTAAGAATACCTAGTCCTAAGACTACCAAATACAACCAAGCTAGACATTGAATGCTTGCAGAAATAGCTTTATTATTGTAAATAGCTTTACTATGTTAGAGTTAAAACCTTTTCCCTTTTATTAGATAAAATAGGAAGTGTTGCAGGATATTTGATCACATTGTGAATCCCAAGATTGCATATTTACTTGAAAAAGCTGTTTCAAGTTGTGGTGTAGCTCAGCCCTAGCACACACCTTTAATCCAAGAGCTTCCTGCTTGAACATTATAAACAAGGATTAAATAAAGTCAACCATAGATCAAGAGCTGGAACAAGCAACCAGTTGACAGGAATGAAACAGAAAAAAACATAGAGAGTAGAGAGTCAGAAGAGGGTGAACAGGAAGTAAAAGGGGAAGAACATTAAGGTTGAGGAGGTTTTGTTTGAAATGGCATAGGATAAAGGCCTCTTTATGGGACATCGGTGGAAGAGGAAGGTCTTTTTCTGCCTCTCTGAGCTAACAGGTTTTTACCCATCTGCTTTCCAAGCATTTATTTGGTAAAATCAAACAGTTGAAATCTAGAAAAAAACAAACAGTATCGCTACTAGAGTAACTTATTCTATATTACATGTACTTTTTATTTCATGCTTTCCTCTAGAGTTATTTCAAGAGAAGAAGAGTTATTTCTAGGAAGAAAAAGTATAAAAGTTACAGCACAGTTACAGTATTTTTAATCTATATTCTATGGTATTAGCCAGGGTGTCCTAGAGGAACGCACATGACACAACTAATATATTTATTAAAAAGTGATACATCAGATTGGCTCATAGGATACAATCTGAGTAGTGAACAATGGCTGTGTTCCCCATGGACGTCTGAGAACTGATGGCTGCTCATTTCATGTCTCAGTCTTGTGCAGAAGATCTGGAGGATGTCTGGAGAAGTAACAGTGGACTCAATCCATGTTAGAAGCATGAGGAAGCTAGGTTCTCAAATCAGCAAAGTATGACTTCAGCAGCGGCGATGGATCAAATACAGTAGACAAACTTAGCAAGCATGATGCAGCAGGGAAAGAGAAATGCTCTTCCCCTAGACTTCCTTTTATCTAGGCTGTAACAGTGCCACCAACATTCAGATGTTCTTCCCATTTGAATTAACCTGTTGAGGAAACTCCTCACAGGTGTGCCCAGTGACTTTTTCTCTGAGTTGATTCCAGGTGTCCAATCAGGAAGATTAACTACAACTATCAACTATATGTATTATATTTTATCTATAAACTAAAAAAAATATGTTACTCCATAAGTGGAATATTAATTCAAAATGCAAACACCTGCAATTAATCAAGGAAATAGCTGACATGCATTAAGTAGTTTCTAGAGTGCAATGATTTGTTTGTTGTGCAAAGGGTATATAAAATCAGTTGCTTTGCTTTTAGTAAAGTCTATACTCTGCCCCTAAAAGCAGTGCATTGTTTTGGTGACTGAGTACAAATATTGATACTCAAGATATAGAAAAAGTCCATATTAAAGAAGAATGACAGAATTCCTTCTGAAGTTAAAATAATATAATATGCATTCCACATCTTACTTTTAAGCAATATATTCTGTGAAAACTAGAAAAAAACACTTAAAATCATAAAACATAAGATGAAAATGTTAGAAATTCCCATTTCTTCATGAAGTAATTACAAACCCCTAGTAAAGTTAAAGTGGGCGCCACACCTTTAATCCAGCACACAGGGAAGCAGAGCCAGTGGATCTCTTGAGTTCAAGGCCAGCCTGGTCTATAGAGTGAGACCCAGGACAGGCACTAAAACTACACAGAGGAAACCCTGTCTTGAAAAAAGCAAACAAATAAAAGAGAGAAAGTTAGCTTATCAAAAATTTATGGATTAAAAATATTAAGAAGTAATGAAATTTGAAAAAACCCACCAGTTTCATATTTGGCTATGCTGGATGGCCCATGAGCTCCCCAGATCCACCTGTTTCCTCTGCCTCTGCTCCCACACAGGAGTTATAGACATGTGTTATGTATGCAGCTTTATGGTGTGTTCTGGGGATCTGAAAACAGTTCTTCATGCTATATGACCATCACCTTACTCACTGAGACATATCCCTGGGTCTCTTCTTCTCTTGGGGAAGGGGAAAGGGTTTGGGCCTTTATTTTAACAATGCAGAGCATAATCTGATATGTCTAGTTGAGGTCTTCATACCATATATTATATGCATCCAACTACTTCCCAAGAATTTTTTTTTTCCTTACCCAAGCCCCTTCCTCATTAACAGCATTGTAATTTTATTCAATTTGCTGGAGAAAAATGACAAATATTGAAAGTCCAAACCTTGTTAAACAACAATGAAAGGCATTATGTAAAAGAGAAAAAACTTCTAATTTCTCATGAATATCATTTTATTCATTCACTCAACAATCCTCTCACATCTACTTTTATGAGTTAAGATGACTATATTAGCTAGCAGAGCAGCACTAAGAAACACCCATTGAGTTTTAGCAGAGCAGATGTTGCTGGAGGGCTTCTCTCCAGGTTCCACCAAGCCCCGCATTCCCACAATCCACATATAAAATAATCACTTAGACGCTTATATTATTTATAAACTGTATGGCCATGGCAGGCTTCTTGCTAACTCTTCTTTTGTCTTAAATTAACCCATTTTATAAATCTATACCTTGCCACGTGGCTGGTGGCTTACCGGTATCTTTACATGTTGCTTATCCTGGCAGTGGCTGCAGTGTCTCTCCCTCCTTCTTTCTATTTCCCCAATCTCCCTCTCTTCTTCCTGCCTATTTTCCTGTCTGGTCACTGGCCATCAGTGTTTTATTTTATAGAGTGATATCCACAGCACTTCCCCTTTTCTTCTTCTTCTTTTTTTTTTTTTTTAAAAAGGAAGGTTTTAACTTTAACATGGTAAAATTACATATAACAAAACAATTATTGAGCAAGAATTACAGTTACAATATTAAAGATGTCCTATCTATCTTATATATTGTGAGTTTAAGGTTTATATCTAATTTATCTTTTATCATAACTGAGGAAATTACAACTATCTAGTCTTTAACCATATCAAAGATCTGAAAAGAACATAATAGTACCTGAGAAATGGTAGATGGGTGCAAGCAACTTTTGGGAATCTTGTAAGAGTAGACCAAGACAGCTGGCAGCCTGGGCAGTCACCTAATGTTTTTTAGCATTGTTGGTGTATTTAAATTGGCTACAGGCCTAGAGTATCTGAAAGACCATTTTAGAAGCAGGAATTCTGAAAGACCATCTTACCTTGTCTTGGCAGAGTACAGTGGTCACTTTCGTTGTGTCCCGCTTGTCCAGAAAGGACAGCATAGCATTGTACTGTCAGGCTATTAAAAACATTTGGGGTTAGCATTGTGGAAAACTACAGAGAAGTCAAATGACATCCAGAGGAAAGGACTCTGAAATAAGAACAAAATAAGCAAAACAAATTTTCACCCTGACCAATATTGTCTATCATATCTAGTAAGATGTTCAGGACAAAAGGACTTTTGATACTTAATTTTAAAATAGATAGGAGATTTATCAGAGAGAACCAGTGCAGTATTTTCAGAAAAAAATAAATATGCACACAAAAAAAAAAATCTCAGAAACTGTATCTGGGTAATGACAAGGATTCGATCTGTTCAATCCCACGACAAAGTCTGAAGATTAAAAAAAAATTAAGAGCAGAAAAAACAACATAACTTGTAAAGCAAGCATACATGATCTCATAGATTAAAAATTTTTAAAGTAGAAAAATAAGAGCTATTAGAATGTAATAAAACATTCTAAAGTGTGATGATTTTATTAATCAGATAAATTAGCTTAAAAGAAGGTCAAAGTATTTTTATTGTAAGAATTAAAAGACTACAACTCATAAAGTACACAGGGAAACAAAAAGAGTAATGATATGAATCATCACATTTCTAATGAACCACTTATCTAAGAATCTGTAGATAGACATGCCACAGATCTTAGAGGGTAACCTACTACTACTATGCTGCTAAATTGCTATGGTATTAAAATGATTCCTGGTGACACCACACTATGCCCATAGATCAAGTTATCTCTCATCCCTAATCTGAGAACCTTTATTTTCCGCAGTTGATGATTACCATGGTGACCCACAAGTAACCAAGCTGCAGAGAATGAGAGATTTCTGAATGCTCAGCCATAGAGGGAACACAACTCTACTCTCATTTCAAGGTCAGGAATCACTGGAGAAGACAGGGCATACAACGTATGCATAAATCTGATAAAATGGGTAACTACAAGGAGACATACCTTCTGGACCTAGCAGTACATCTGCACATATGAGCTCACTGCAGTTGAAACAGCGTGAACAAAGCATGTGCAATCCTAAGCTAGATCATATCCCAGAGCTGGGCACACAATTCCACCCAAAACCCTGGAGTTATTGGTGGTTGCTGGCTGCTGGGAGAGGGAGAAAGTTTTCTCTGGGAGCTGAACCCTGGGAGGTTGACCACTCACCAGTATAAGGCTACACAAGCAAGAGCATTTGAACAGCATAGATTGGCCTTGTAGTATTTGCTTTTTAAGAAAAAAAGAAAAAGGACATATGTTTGGGTGAGTTGGAAATGGGAATAAATTAAGAAAGAGTTTTGGCAGAGATGTTGAATATAATCAAAACACTATGAAACTCTTTAAAAAAAACCTACTAAAACAGAAGAGATCAGGCACATTCACAGTGAAATTAAAAAATGGGGTATAGATCTAAACACAGAATTCTCAGCAGAGGAATCTCAAATGGCTGAGGAACACTTAAAGAAACTATGTTCATATCAGCATTATTTGTAATAGCATGAACTGGAAACAACCTAGTCTCTCAACTGAAGAATGGATAAAGAAAACGTGGCACATATACACAATGGAGTACTACTGAGCAATAAAAAACAATGATACCATGAAATTTGCAGGCAAATGGATGGAACTAGAAAATATCATCCTGAGCGAGGTAACCCAGGCTCAGAAGGACAAACATGGTATATACTCACTTATAAGTCGATACTAGATGTAGGCAAGGGATGGCCAGACTGCAGTCCATGGTTTCAGAGAGGCTAGCTGACTGGAAGGGACCCTGGGAGGGACACATAGATAGCCCAGTGAAGTAGAAGTGGACGTGATCTGCATGAGTGAACTAGGGGTGGGGTAGGTAGTGGAGTGCAAGGAATAGGGGTGAGAACATAGGGAAATGGAGGGTCGAGCTGAAGCAGGGCCGGAGTGGGAGAGCAGGGAAGGAGATACTGTGATAGATGAAGACATAATGGAGTGGGAAGAGGCAGGTGTAGAGGAAGCTCTCAGGAATCCACAGAAATGACCCCATCTTGAACTGCTGGCAGTGATCGAGGGGTGCCTGGACTGGTCTAGTGAATAGCCTAACTGTCATCATAGAGTCTTTATCCAGTGACTGATGGAGGTGGATGCAGGGATTCATGGTTCGGCTCTAGGCTGAGCTCCAGGATTCCAGTAGATGGAGAGAGGAGGGATTCTGCTGGCAGAGACATCGAGATCATGATGGAAAGACGCACAGATGACCAACCATACTGTTGGAGACCCATGAACTGTGTGGACTCGTGCCTGGGAGCCCCTATGGGACTGGACTAGGCCTTCTGGATATGGGAGACAGTTGTTTAGCTCGAACATCTGGGCAGGGCGATTGGGATCCATCCCCTGGTGCAGGGCAGCTTTATGGGAGCCTGGTGCCTGAGTGTGGCACCTTGCGCAGCCTTGGTGCAGCGGGCAGGGGCTTGGACCTGCCTCAGCTCTGTGTGCCAGATTCTGCTGACTCTCCATGGAGACCTTGATTTGGAGGATGTGGGGATGGGGGTGGCTTGGGAGGGAGGGCTAAAAGGTGGAGGAGGAGAAGTTGGATCTGTGGGCGGTATGTAGGGTAAATAGCGTGGTGGTGCACGCCTTTAATCCAAGCACTTGGGAGCAGAGGCAGGAGGATCTCTGTGAGTTTGAGACCAGCCTGGTCTACAAAGCGAGTTCCAGGAAAGGTGCAAAGCTATACAGAGAAACCCTGTCTCGAAAAGAAAACAAAACAAAAAAAAAAAAAAAGAAAGAAAGAAAAAAAAAAAGAAATGTACAACATCCTTAGCCACTGGGGAAATGCAAATCAAAATGACTATGGGATTCCATCTTACACCTGTCAAAAAGGCTGAGATCAAAAACACAAGTGGCAGCTCATGCTGGAGAGGATGTGGAGGAAGGGAACACTCCTCATTGCTGGGGGGAGTGCAAACTGTACAGCCACTTTGGAAATCAATATGGTGGTTTCTCTGAAAACTGGAAATGATATACCTTAAAACCTAGCTATACTAATCCTGGACATGCACCCAAAGGATGCCCCATCTTACCACAAGGATACTTGCTCAACTATGTTCCTAGCAGCTTTATTAATAATAGTCAGAAACAAGCAAGATGTCCTAGGTGTCTCTCAATCTAAGAATGGATAAAAAAATGTTGTACACTTATACAATGGAGTATTAATCAACTGTTTAAAAAGATGACATCATGAAGTTTCAAGCATACGGATGGAACTAGAAAAAAAAAATCATCCTGAGTGAAGTAACCCAGACACAGAAAGATATAGGATGTACTCATTTATAAATGGGCATTAGTTGTTAAGTAGAGGATAACTCAGTGCAGTTCACAGACCCAGAGAAGCTGAGTAACAAGGAGGGCTCATGGGGGACACATGGATCTCCCTGGAAAGGAGAAATAGAATAGATTTTGTGTTTGGACTGGGGCAGGTGGGAAGGGATCAGGTAGGGAGTGGAAAAGATGAGGCAGAGAGTACTGGGAAAGACTTCTAGAATTCAGGCATTTAGCAGGTGATGGGGAAACTCAGTGCAGTGGAAACTCCCTGGAATCTACAAGAGTAACACAAGTGATGACTCCTAGTAATGGAGGATATGGAGCCTTAACCAGTCATCTTCTATAACCAGGCAAGGCTCCCAGCAGTGGGACTGGGACACCAACCCAGCTACAAAACCTTTGACCTATAAATATGTCCTGCCTGCAAGATGTGCTGAGTAATGGTGAATCAGAACTTTTAGGAGTGGCTAACCAATGACTGGTCCAACTTGAGGCCCACACCATGATAAGGAGCTCACACCTGACACTGCCTGGATGTCCGGAACCAGAGGCTGTGCAACCCAGAGAACCAGGATAGAACTAGACAAGACTGGGAAAAAAATCAATGAAATTATTCCTGAGTTTCTGCTGTACTCATAGACTAGTTCCTAGCCCAATTGTCATCTGAGGACCATCATCCAGCAACTGATGGGAACAGATGCAGAGAACCACAGTGAAACACTATGTGGATCCAGACGAACCCCACAGAAGATGGGAGAAAGTATTGTAGGAGCCAGAGAGGTAGAGGAAATCAGGAGAACGTGGTCTACAAATCAACTAAGCAATCCTCACTGGGACTCACAGAGACTCAGTGACAATCATGGACCCTGCATGTGCCTGAACTAGGTCCTCTGCATATATGTTATGGTTGTAGAGCTGAGTGTTCTTGTGGGAGTCGGGGGTGCTTCTGACTCTTTGCTTGCAGTTATGACCCTTTTCCTCCTACTGGGTTGCCTTGTCTGGCCTTGATATGAGAGTTTGTGCCTAGTCTTATTGTAACTTTTACATCATGTCATTCGATATCCCTGTAAGTCCTGCTCCTTTTCTTGAAGGGAAATGGAGGATGAGTGGATTTGGGGAGAAGGCAGGTGGTGGGAGCATTGGGAGGAGTGGATGGAGGGGAAACTGTAGCCAAGATGTAATGTATGAGAGAAGAATAAAAAAATACATATGTAGTTACAAATGCATATATGTATTTAGGAATATATATGTATGTACAGATATATGTACAGATGTATATAATAATAATTGACAAAAAGATGCCATGGATTTGAAGGAGAGCATGGAGAGTTATATAGAGGGGTTGGAGGAAGAAAAGGGAAGGGAGAAATGTTGTAATTAAAATATAATCTGAAAAATAAACAAAAAATAAAGAAATAAAGAACTACTAAAACATAAAAATTAAATTTCAAAGAAAGGAAATAGGTGTCTATGAACAGTATAAATTAGAAAGTCTTTAAAAGAACACAATTATTTCAAAAAACATAAAGTTGAACTCAAATTCTAGAAGTACATTAATAACAATGGAAAAGATGAGATGTAATAACAGAAACATACAAAGGCAGTCCAAGCAAGCATGGGGATAGTCACGGGAGGAAGAGTTTTACTCATTTTGATCTGACAATTACATTTTGTTTAATAAATGTCCTGGCTAAGCAGACGTTGGATTGAAGATAGACTCCTTCATTTGTTTGCTTTTCTAGTTTATGGAGAGCCAGAGACAAAGAGTTACACAAAAATCTTTCTTTCCCCTTGTCCCAGGTCTGTAATAATAGGGTGCCCTGCAGTTTCAGCACAGCTTCTAATATCTGTCAGTGAGGGGTAAGCCCCAGCAGATAAATGCCTTGGAGCATGAGCAAACCTAGTAAAATTTGCAACCTTCTGGCCCTGGTCATGTTCCAATGCCTACATGATTTTGAAAGGAGAAAATATGTTTAATTTTAATATATTATGCTTTTTTGTTCAAAACAACAGCACATCCCCCTCCTGAAGGAACTCTGTCATGTCTTTCTCTAATAGCAGTTCAACATTCATTGATCACTGTGATTCATCTCCATGTCCAAATCTCTGGCTTCATGCTGAGATACAGTCTCAATTTTATAAGAACAACTACTTGAATTGAACAGGATAACAAATCTCAGTTTCACATGCCCCTGCATTTCCATCTTAATAAAGTTCAGCTTCTCTATATTCAAGGAGATGATTCTTAAAATCCATCACATCTTGGTGGTCTCTGCTGATTTGGAATGATAAGTAAGCATTCAGCCTGTTCCTGTTTGAACTGCATTTGGCAGTGTACTGTGGCTACTAAGCATCGCATATGCTTTGAAATTGGGGATGGATGCTGGCAGAGGGGTGCTATGTGCATCATATATGCCCAGCAACCCGCATTGTAGCTATGATTAACACAGGGTGAAGCAGTCTAGACTCACAACGGCATCTGCCTGTCTAGAAGTAAAGTCCTTCAGGGAGGCCTTTTCAAATGATGGACTGCAGGATCTCCAGTCACTGTTAAACTCAGAGAAGAAGCAAAGATGGAGATTGAAACAAAACATCTTAAACAATCTGACTTTAAAACTTCAGCAAAAATTTCAACAGCAGGCACTGAAGAGGTGATTAAAATCAAGATGTTCAGGAAATTAGCTTCAACTCCATGAGAAGGGAATACACAAAGCTCTAGGGCATGTTACGTTTAGCACAGCACTGGTAATAGGATTTTGGGGAGAGACCTGAAGAATCCAGTGAAAGAGAATATGGCCCTTTATATCTTGATGTCATCAGCACAACTGCCTGAATTTACACACTGCCTTCACCTGCATATTAATAGACCATGGTCCACGTCCCAGATTGGCCCCCATTGTAACTGGGTCCTCTGAGACATGTATATTTGGGAAGTATATTTTTTCCCTGAAGGAAAATAGTTGGCTGCTTTTTTCCCCAATTATATTACCATTTTAACCTTTCTAAACTGTAGAGCTCGGGTCTCTCTACTGTTCTGCTGATTCATCTGTCTTTATGACAGGACTGCTCTTGTTTCAGTGACTCTCACTGTGGAATATAGTTTGAAATCTAAGTTGCTTTGAGATAGTTGGCACTCTTTGGTAATGTGAGTAGTTTACAGTAAGGTTTCCCACTTAAAAAAGATGACTTTGGGATTTTGGTTGAGATTTCATTGATTCTGCAGGTTGCTTTATTTTTTAATTAATTAATTAATTAATTAATTAATTAATTATTTTTATTTTTATTCTTTTGGTTTTTCAAGACAGGTTTCTCTATGTAGCTTTGCACCTTTTCTGGAACTCACTCTGTAGCCCACGCTGGCTTCAAACTCATAGAGATCTGCCTGGCTCTGCCTCCAGAGTGCTGGATTAAAGGTGTGCTCCACTACCGCCTGCCGCAGGTTGCTTTGATTACTGAGGTAGAACATATAACTGGTTTCTGCTTCCTGGAGGGTTCTGAGTATGATCATTAGATCAGCATCACATAGCATCATCTAAGCCCTAGCCCATGTACATTTCTTAGCATATTTATGCCGTTCTGCTCATTGCTTGAAGTCTATAGAGACTTCCTACTTATTTCTCTCCTCAATTGCAGCAACATTTGCTTTATTTCAAATATTTCCATATATTAGAGGTTTGGTGAACAAAGCATTGTAGTGGTTAAATCTAAATTAGGATATTGTCACTTTATTATTTACAAGATGTCCCCTTTACTCCTTTTTGACACTCTATTTAAAGTTTTTTCTGTGAAGAATACGATTTTTCTCTTTTGTTTAAAACATGTATGGGCTATCTTCAATCCTTTGCATTCATCTTATGCATATTTCTAGGCGTAAAATATGTCATTTTAGAAAATTACATCTTTTATTTATTGTATGTGTGCATCTGTGTGGGTATACATATTCCAAGAGCCTGTTGGGAGGTCAGAGGTCAATTTGCAGGAGGTGGCTATCTCCTTCCATTATTTGGGTGCCAGGGATTGAACTCAGGTCATCAGACTTGGTGGCAAGTGTCTTTACTTCTTAAACCATCTCATTGGCCCAAGTTGTGTCTCATTAACAACATACTGTTATAGCCTATTTAAAAGTCATCTACTCTGACTTTTGATTGTGCAATTAAGCCCATTCATATTTGAGTTATTACTGATAGAGAAGAACAAACTATCACCATTTTTATTGGTTTATGTGTATCTTGATGCTGTTATAATTGCTCTGTTTATTCTTGCTGCTTTCTTTTGTGTTATGTGTCTTCATATTTTTAGTGATAACTATTGACTTCCCTCTTGTTTGCTTTAGGAAATTCACTATGTGTGTTAAAAAAGAAAGCACATATAAATTACCCTTGCCACAACATTCAGCCGTTTAAAGATAAAGTACTCTCTTTTGACACTAATTGAACTGCAATTTCATGCAAGCTCTACCCCATGTCAATAGCAGTTTTTCATCTTTATTTACTTTTCATGTTGTTGGAATTTAAATTCTATGAATCAAAACAATGTACTACCTGTTACTATGTCTGTCTGTATGCCCACCTTTATCTTAAAATTTTGTACATCTCCTTCAATTGTATTTTTTTCTTTTTTTCAATTTTTTTGTCTTGAAGGACCCCTTCTGCAGTTCTTACAGATGGTGACTAGTGATAAAACACTCCTTTTATTCTTGTTTATTTGTAAAACTCTTAATTTCTCCTGGGAATAAATATGTGGTTTTTAAGCACAGAAATAATAGGGAAAGTTAGAATGGCAGGCAAGCTCACAGAGGGAAACAGAGTCACCTGATTTTGCAGTTTGCAAGACCTCTGAAGTGATCCGCAGATTCTGCTCTGGATGCTCAGACTCTTCCATGACTCTGGCGAAATAAGAGTTCATGAGAAAAGTACATACAAACACAGTGACATTTGTCCAAAGAAGGTCTTTATTCTTTGAATGTACTCTCAGTTTAAGGTACATTTTCTATCTTGATATTTAATTATTCCCAAATTTAAGATACCAAATTATTTCCTATCTGAGTCAATGCTAAGATAGTGTTACCATTAATCTATAAATACAAAGACCTGTCACTTCTGGAAGTGATAAAGTGCATGGGAATACTGTAGCTGGAGGGCTTCTCTCCAGGTTCCCCAAGCCCCGCAGTCCCACAATCTACTTATAAAATAATCACTCAGACGCTTATATCACTTATAAACTGTATGGCCGTGGCAGGCTTCTTGCTAACTGCTCTTTTATCTTAAATTAACCCATTTCTATAAATCTATAGCTTGCCACGTGGCTGGTGGCTTACCAGAGTCTCTACATGCTGCTTCTCCTGGCGGTGGCTGCAGTGTCTCTCTCTCAGCCTTCTGCTTCCCAGAATTCTCCTCTCTCCTTGTCCCACCTACCTCCTGCCTGGTCATTGGCCATCAGTGTTTTATTTACATAGAGTGATATCCACAGCAGAATACAATGGCCTCCACTGTAACAGGCATTGTCTGGTGTGGTCACAAGACATTGCTTTTGCCATTTCTAAAGACTGCCCTGAATGTCATTTAACACATTCGTCTTTCATTTGTGTTTAAATCTCCTTGGCATGTTGGTAATTCTAAACACCTGCTTCATCTCTGCACACTTTGGCCCCGGAAACCTTCTTCTCATCTGAAGCACAACTGTTGAGCAGTTGAGGGGAAAACACTCTGACTAGTGCTTGATGCTGAAGCTCTTGCTTTTTGTTTCCCCAGGAATACTGCCACCCTTCTGTTTCATTGCTTCTCATTTGTTTTATCCAGAGTATTCCTTTTCCTGAACTGCTCACCTCCTATGAACTAGCTGACTTATTTTCCAAATAGGTGTACAACCTTGAGGAAATTGCCTCCTTGCTATAGTTGATAAGAGAACCTGCCTTAGAGGATTGAACAAATTAAATGAGTTATTATATATGCAGTGTTCAGCACAGTTACCTACTTTATTATCATTGTTGTGGTTACTGCTATACAAAGTGCACAATCGTACACCACAAAAGATATTATAAAACATGAGTGTCTGCCCTATGGCTGTGAGACATTCTTGTAAAAACCAATAGAGTGAGAGAATAAAAGCTGAGGGGTTTATATGCCTATATCCAACAACCACCTTTAAAATCAATTTCCAAGCATAAAACTTGACCTTGGTTTAGAAACAAATGGAATTAATTTGCAGTCCCTGCTTGTAAGCTTTACTTTCTAATGGCTGCTCTTACTCACCAATTATCTTTAGTGATTTAGTTTTGTTTCAAGGTCCCCACAGGTTGCATGCAAATAAAGCTGTCTGGTGCATCAAAATGGAACATGATTCCATTGTAGTGAACTTCCTTAGGAGTGAGTTCTCAGTCACAAAGTATTTTCTCCCACTGTGCAGTACTCAGAAAATATCATGTCTTATTTATGCTGTTTGAACCTGTAAGGAACACAGACAGAACCAGAGAACTCAGAGTAAGAGAAAAAAAATGGTTGAACATACAATACAATTTAGTGTGTATGTGAAGGGCATATGTATCTATGCATGTGTGCAGATTTGTACATGCAGTCAGTCACACATGTATCTATTTGTGCATATATGTGAAGGCCAGAAGTTGATACCAGGCATCTTCCTCAACTGATATACACCTTGTGTTTTGACACAAGGTCTCTCACTGAATTCAGCTAGTCTGACTGCCCAGCAAAGACTAGGAATGTGCCTGTCTCTTTTTTTCAAAGTGGGATTATAGCTATGCAGAGAAATATCTTACGTTCTCATGCTTAGAAGGCATTCTAGAAATCAAGCTGTCTTCCAAGCTCTAGTAATACAATTTATCAATGCTCTGATTAAACAATCAACTGATCAATCTGTTCTAATGATCTCTCATCCCAAGTGTATGCCAAAATGTTAACTCAATCTAAAATGCCATTAAAATGTTATTTCACCCACAGTAAAAAAAAAATTGACCTTTAATCTCAGGATTCTTTTCATGTCTTTTATTTCAGTGGGTAATTTGAATAAGTATATAGTGTTTTTTTTTCTGTAAAAATAAAGAATGTTTGAGAAAATGAGCCAATCAAAGAGTCCATACTGATGAAAGGCTTCATTTTTGATATACAGAGCCAACCTGAAATCTTTTCTCTTTCTCTTCCCTGAAGTGCAAACTGTATATAACCAAAAATGTTTCTTACAGGGCCCCAAGAGAGCATATGTTGATGAGGATTTATTACTACACATAGATCCATGAACCTGGCCCTTCCAGCACTCTTATGCTTCATCTACAAGGAATGGGGCCCCATGGAAATTCACAGTGCTCAGATATTAATTTCTAACTGGAGAAAGCCTGAATAACACAGTACATGTGCCCAGACAACAAAGTAAAACGTTTTTGAATACAGAGTCATATTGTTTCAGATTAGTATTTTATCATGCACAAAATTTTCTGACAAGAGACATTGATATTACAGGCAGAGTTCTATAGCTTGTATTTGGCAACAATTTGATTGTTACAACATGAAATCAAATCCCATTTGAGCATATTTACTTGAAAGCTGACACATTTGAGAAAGGGAAGGAGAGTAAGTAAACATACTTTTAAGAAGTGGAATATAAAAGAACAGGAAAAATAAACTAGTTATTATGATCCAGTCATGTTTTTCATCATTGCTGTGACTTCCTGTCTATATGAATTCCATATAAGAATACTGGTACAAGGGGTCTACCTGTTTTCCTGGTTGTCAACTACAGCTAGCGACAATTTTTCATCGCGCCTACAAAGATGCTGGGAATCAGAAATGCATCACTTTGGAGGTACTATGTTGGTCTGCTTGCATGACTGCCAACATCTTAGTAATGTTAGGTTAAGGTGTTTGTAAAGGACTTTGAGGTAGAAAATCCTGGACAACAATTTAAAATTTAGAAAGGCACACTTCTAATAGTTGAGTGAGGGGCTTGTTGAGGTCAGGGACCAGAAATAATAGCAGCCTGGGTATTGCTGGCTGAGGTACCTTTCTTGTTAGAATGGTTGGTGATCAAAGGTAATAATTAATTCCTTGTACCAATTTTTGCCCTCAGGTTCCTGATATGAATTAATAAAAAAAAAAAAAAACTGTTGATGAGTGGATATGTGCCCTGAGGACTTAAAGTAAAAATGACTAATTGTTTTCCTATATAAAAGTTTAGATCTGTGATTCTTTCAAGATTTTTTTATAAGATTACCTTTTGAGATAAATAATAAATAATTCAGCCTTTCTTTGTAACCTCAAAATGCAGCCTGTCAGTAAAAGAACTGGCTGAGAAAAATACCCTGCTTGTTTATACTTGGTTAATCTATAACAAGTTGCTTGGATATGGATGCATGTGGGTTCTTAGGAATAATTTGTTTTTCACCTGTAATGTGTAAAAGGTTTTGTTATGTAAGGGATATGGAAAACATGCTGTTTTTTTACTTGTATTCATTTTAATCATTCAGTTTAAATGTAGAATGTAACCACATTGTAATTTTTTATTGCTTGAAAGATTTTGCTGGTGTATGTAAGCTAAGAGAAAAAAAAATAAAGAAGTTAGAAGGAAGTCATCAGGAACAAGATAGAAAGGAAACATCAGGGCAGAAGAACAGAACAGAAAAAAAATAGAATAAGCAATGGAAAAAAATAATAAAAAGAAGAAGCTTTTATCCCTCAGAAAAGAAGTCTGTGTTTTTCTCACTGATGCTGCATTTTGTTCCCAGTCTCTGTGACCTGCAAGAAGACTGAACCCTCTGCAGTAGTACTAGAAGGTTTGGGAACTGCTTTCACCATTCTGCTTGAATAGTCAAAAAACAATGTTGTTTTCTACAGCATGTCGCATAATATGCCAAAAAGCATTCTAATTTATTTATGCCCCCAACAATGGTAAGTAAAGCCCAGGTTCTGCTATCACAGTAAAACTATCAATTAGCATGAGGCAGCCACTAAACAAGATGCACCCTGCACATGGATCTGCCGTAGCTGACACCCAAACCATTGCATTTGTCCTCCCTGACAGAACAAACCCTTGTTCTGTGCTGCTTCGGGGATATTGCTAGCCCGCTGTGTGGAAAGATGACTGACTCTGAAAGACTACCTCATACGTATAGAATATGTGACAGCATTGTCTCCGGGAGCTGGGAAAGCTAATAGCACACTTCGGATTTTATTCCCACATCTAAAGTCTCAGACATTTCAGAACAACACAGTCTGATGATAGCTTTTCTCCTGTGTGCCTTGATCCTTTTGCACATTTGCTTTTACCTGATACGGTTATCTTTTGTTACCTGTCTTTATAGCAAACAGGAATGATTTAAATAGCATGTATTACCCCATAGGTTTTTTTCTTTTGCAAAGTGGTTGTTTATGATTTTGTTTTATTTTAGTTGCAGTGAGAATCTCATGAGAAAGCTTGCAAGGTTTTAAAAACTTAAGGCATTGGTAAAACATTGAATTTATTGATATATTCAAATAGGCACACAGTTACTAAAGTTCAAAGCATCTTTTCCTGCATTTTAATTTCTACTACTGGAGATAGTAAAAGTTAACATTGCCAAGAGACCCATATTTCATATGGAATTTTATTCTGTTTCCTCGAATTTCTATTCCTCTTATCTCCTATAAATCTCTCTTATTTTCTATTTCCACTAATTAGTCACTTTTTCACTCTTAAGGTCATCCCTCAAGAGTTAAAAAATGGGCAGCTTTCCCAGTTCTTGTACAGTCTCTACTAGTCTGAGATCAGCATTCACACAAGTGAAATGTCACAACTGTTACGTTCTACAAAGTCGCTTGTACTTAGCATTTGCTGCAGAGCTCTGCTGTGGAATTCTGTATGTTAAATGTGCTGCTCTGATTGGTTAATAAATAAAAACTGATTGGCCAGTAATAGCAGAAGTACAGGATTACAAAGAAGAGGGGGAAGTCTGGAAGGTGACGGAGAGACACGACACTGCCATGACAAGCGAAATAACGTACAGGTAAGCATGAGCCACATGGCAAGGTATGATTTATAGAAATGGTTAATTTAAGATAGCAGAACTAGATAAAAGAAGCCTGCTGTGGCCATACAGGTTTAAGCAATATAATCTCTGTTGTTTACTCAGTTGAGTCTAAGCATCTGGTGACTGGTGGGTAAGAGAGATTTGTCCTGACTGTGGGCCAGGCAGACCAGAAAAACTCTAGCTACAGAACTCTGCATGTTCCAGAGAAAAAGACTGTCTGAATTAACTATGCATGGTGCATATGCTAACTACGACAACAAGCACAGCATTTATGCAGTCTGCACCAGTCTCCAGTACATATATTATAGCTATTAGCTTAGTATATTTTTTATGGGACTCCTAACTGTGAGATATGGTAGTTTTGCTTCATCCTATATATTTATTTTCAGAGTTTTGTTATTTTCTCTTAAAATCTGTTATTTCTTAATGAGAGACAGAGAAGGAGTGGATCTGGAGGGGAAGAAGGTGAGGGGGAACTGGGAGGAACAGGGGAGGGGAAACCATAGTTTAGAATTTCATGTTACAATAGTCAGTATATATTGTATGAGAAAATAATCTGTTTTCCCACAGTTTCATTGCATTGAGAATCCTATGGCTTGGCTGTGTCTTCTGTTTCAAACTCTCTGCAAGACCAAACATTCAATAATGTAAGGGATATCTAAGGTCTTATTCGAGGCTTTACAGAGGAATGAACACTTTTTAGTTGGGGAGTATTTTAGTTTGAGAAAAAGTATTTTTCTGTAGCTCAGGCTGGCCTTCAAATCAACAGGTAATTAAGTGTGGTCTTAAATTTCTGGCAAACCCCTTCCTCAGCCTCTTGAGGGAATTTTTATTTTTTATTTCCTCTTTAAGGGAGTTTTTCATTTCCTCTTTAAGGGTCTCTATCATCTTCTTAAAGTCATTTTTAGGATTGATTTCTTCTGCTTCTTCTGCCTTGATATGTTTAGATCTTGCAGGTGTAGAATTGGTAGGTTCTGATGTTGACATATAGGTCTTTATGTTGTTGCCTGTATTTTTGCACTGGCATCTACTCATCTCTTCCTCTGCTTGGTGTAGATGGTGTCTGTGTCTGAAGATTCCTCTCTTTCTAATTGACAGTTCTTGGTCCACTAGGAGTTCTAATTGACAGTCTTGGTCCACTAGGAGTTCTAATTGACAGTCTTGTCCACTAGGAGTCCAACTAGGTGTTGTTGGGCTCTGTTTCTCTGGGAACAGCTTAGTCCAATCAGTATTAGTTCTGTCTCAGGAGTAGTTCCCAATTGGTGCAGGGTGGGCTTATGGCTCCAGTGGTTTTTGGGTTCATAGAGGCTGTTTTTTTTTGTTTTTTTTTTTTTTTGTTTTTTTTTTTTTGTGGGAGCATGGAAAGTTAGCTGCCTGGTCCCTGGGGTCCAAGGCTGAAGACTAGGGCCTAGAGACCAGGTCTCTGGTCTGCTGGTCTGGAGATGGGCCTCACCTGTTTTCAGTCGGTGTAGGATGGGCTTATGACTCTGGTGATCTGGTTCTGTGCCTGGACGGTTCCTTCTCTTGTGTTCTCCGGTAGCGTTTGCTCACTGGCCAACTCCTCAGCTGATCTTCTTTCCTCAGACTGCAGACTGTAGGCTTCTGAAACCTCTCCCAGATGGATCTCAGCTGAAGAGGTTGATCAGTAGGGCAATCTCACCAGCAACTCCAAGTTGTTGGGCTTTGCAGAATCGGCAGCTGGGCCCTGGGTCGGCCTCAGGAATAATGTTTGGGTCCGTTTGGAGATGGCTCCTTCCCCGAGTGTTCAGATAATTCTCCTCAGCCTCTTGAACACTGGGATTACAGGGGTGTATTACCACATTCATTTTCTTAGTTTAATTTCTAGTTGCTGTGATATAATACTTTGAGGAAAGCAACTTAAGGGAGAAAGAGTTTATTTTCTTACAGTTCAATGTACAGTCTATCAAAGGGGAAGGGCCAATACAGCAAAGCTTGAAGCACCTGAACATATCACATCCACAAACAGGAAAAAGGGGGACAAATGTGCTTTCCACTGCCTAGTTCCCTTTGTCCACTTACATAATAAAAGATCCCTACCAGGTATTGATACAACTCACAGTGCCTAGGTCTTCCCTCCTTAATTATACAATCAAGGTAATCATCCATGAGGGTCCCAGGTGAGTCGCAACTGTCCCATTGATAGATAACGTGAACTAGCCATTACACCCATCTAAGCCTTTAAAGCTCATTTCTGCCATGGGAAGGATTTAGTTCCTCATGGAGCACTAGACTGAGGGTCTTGGAGACTAGTTGCTAGAAAAGGGCCCCCTTATTTCTTTGCCATATAAACCTCCGCATAGCCTAGCTCACAGCCCTACAGCTGGTTCTACAAGTGTAAAAGTGTGAGTGAACAAAAGAGTGTGAGTGTCACTAAGATGGAAGTCCTGGTCTTTTGGAACCAGCCTTGGAAATGACATCCAATCTTGCTTGTCATATTCTGTTTATTATAGTCAAGTCATTAGGTTCAGCACATACTCATGGAGAGTTGAACACAACACACAGTGGTATTACAATAATTAGTGTCTTACCAAAACTCATGTATTAAAATTCTGACTGACTGGGAAATGATATTAGAAGGCAGAAGTTTGGGGAAAGCAGTAATGCCTTCAATTCCTCCCTCACGAATGTCATTCAGCTTAAACCTAAGCTTCAAGAACCTAACTAGCCATTCTAACATGTGAGAGTAAATCAAGGAGGCATCACTTATAAGCCACACGATAAGCCTTTTGTGGAACATAATTTGCCACAACCTTAATACTGAACTTCACAACAGCCTCCAGAACTGTGATAAATTTATTGGTTTGTCAGGTTTTTTACTTTTTCATACAATATATTTTGAACATATTCCCCCTCTTCTCCCAACTCCTCCCAAATATTCCTTTTCCTCTTTACATACCCAACTTCATGGTGTTTCTCTCCCTTTAAAAAATAAAGAGTTGATGCACATGAACCCACAGAGACTATGACAGTATACACAGGACAAATTCAATCCAGACAAAAATTCCCATTGTTTATTTTTTGTTGTTGTTGTCAAGAAATTTTTTATTCATTTTACATGCTAATCACAGATCCTCCTCTCTTCCCTTCTCCCACCCACTCTCTCAGCCATCATCCCCCAACTCACACCCCATCCCCTCCTCATGTGGCTCATGCTCTTTAGTTAGAGTAACCAAAATTGATGAATATGGGTATAAAGTCCAGGAAACAGAAGAATGATGCCAGAGGTCTTCCACACAATCAATGTTTAGAAATACTATTTCCTTGTGTGTTCAGGGCAATATTTTGTAGCCAGATTGTTGCTTTCAGAGAGAGTCCCCCCAGTCACTCACTTGATTTGTCTGTTCTGACCACCACTTAGACTCGTCTTGCCTTGGACTGCCCTTCCTGTCCTTCCTCATCTTTACTTGCTTTGAAATTTTCAGTTGAACTAACTTTTGGTTGATTTCTGTCATCACCTATTAGATTGGAGATTACATTTTTTTTCGTTCTTTCATTGGTTTTCCTTTAAACTTAAACAAAGTAAGGCAACTATGACAGACAAACCCCATAGCCATGTCTACTCACATTGTCTTAACATGCTGGCTTGAACTGTTTTGCTTTTATGTCACCCCCACCTTTGGAAATGATGTTTGTTCACTCAGAGCTTATTTTTCATTAGTCAACATAATTTGAGTCATTACATGTCTGAAAGACACATTTATTTTCATTTTCTAATTTGATTGCAGACACATCCCTCTACAAACCCATCCTATTCTCTCTTTGCAGATAAGGATCTGATCACCCATTCTACATCATAACTGAGAATCCTAGCAGTGAATATCATTCCACTAAAGATAAATTAGTTTTTGCAATAGTTTTTTTTTCTCTTCCTTTATTTTATTTTACAATACCATTCAGTTCTACATAACAGCCACAGATTCCCTTATTCTCCCCTTCCTCCCCCCCCTCCCCTTCCCCCCAGCCCACCCCCATTCCCACCTCCTCCAGGGCAGAGCCTCCCTGAGGACTGAGATCGACCTGGTAGACTCAGCCCAAGCAGGTCCAGTCCCTCCTCCCAGATTGAGCCAAGCTTCCCTGCATAAGTCCCAGATTTCAAACAGCTAACTCATGCAATGAGCCCAGGACCTGATACCACTGCCTAGATGCCTCCCAAACAGATCAAGCCAATCAACTGTCTCACCTATTCAGAGGGCCTGATCCAGTTGGGGGCCCCTCAGCCTTGGTTCATAGTTCATGTGTTTCCATTCATTTGGCTATTTGTCCCTGTGCTTTATCCAACCTTGGTTCCAACAATTCTCACTCATATAAACCCTCCTCTTTCTCGCTAATTTAGACTCCCAGCGCTCCATCAGGGGCCTAGCCGTAGATGTCTGCATCCAGATTCCTCAGTCCTTGGATGGGGGTTTCTGGCACAACTATTAGGGTGTTTGGCCATCCCATCACCAGAGTAGGTCAGTCCCGGCTGTCTCTTGACATTGCCAGCAGTCTTTTGTGGGGTTATCTTTGTGGATTTCTGTGGGCCTCTCTAGCACTTTGTTTCTTCCTTCTCTCATGTGGTCTTCATTACCATGGTCTCCTATTCCTTGTTCTCCCTCTCTTTTCTTGATCCAGCTGGGATCTCCTGCTCTCACAGGCTCTCATTCCCTCGACCCTCGCCCTTCATTGCTCCCACTCATGTCCAGGTTTGTTCATGTAGATCTCAGCCATTTCTCTGTCATTGGGCGATCCTCGTGTCTTTCTTGGGGTCCTGTTTTCCAGGTAATCTCACTGGTGATGTGGGTAGCAGTCCAGTGATCCTTGTTCACATCTAGTATCCTCCTATGAGTGAGTACATATCATATTTGTCTTTCTGAGTCTGGGTTACCTCACTCAGGATGATTTTTTTTCTAGATCCATCCATTTGCCTGCAAACCTGATGATGTCATTGTTTTTTCTCTGCTGAGTAGTATTCCATTGTGTATATGTGCCACAATTTATTTATCCATTCTTCAGTTGAAGGGCATCTAGGTTGTTTCCAGGTTTCGGCTATTACAATCCAGTACTTGGGGGGGCAGAGTCAGGCGGATCTCAGATCTCTGTGAGTTCAAGGCCAGTCTGGTCTTCAGAGCAAGATCAGGACAGGCACCAAAAAACTACACAGAGAAACCCTGTCTCGAAAAACAAAACAACAACAACAAAAAAAAAAAAATTCTGCAGAAGTTTACCACTATCATTACTTAATTTGCCATATATTTTTCAAGCACCTTTTTTGTAGAAACGATCTCAGAGGAAAGAATTATGTGTATATAAATAAACACGTTGAATTCAAATGGCTGGAGGAGGAGAGGCTCTGTAAGACCATGCCATGGCGAGCCTACAAAGGATTTTGTTTCCTTCTTGTCTTGTAGACAAAAAGTTGTCACCTGAGCTGATTGTTTTCCTGGGTTTTTATTTTTCCAGTTGGGTCTGCCCTCATTGATCTGATTCTTGTTATGCAGACACCTCTGTCCAACTCCATGTTTTCTCTTCTTTTTAAATGTATTCACTGCTTATTGGGAGATTTCTGACTGCCCAAGTCACTGGCTCAGACTGAGTAAATTGGAAAGCTCAGCTGTGGATGGGAGCTGTCCCAGCCTCCATAGATTATAAATGATGTTGTCTGGCTGGAGGACACTGTATTAATGGGTATTATGGTTAGGCCTGCTCTACTTCACAACTGTGATTTCAAACCAATCACTTGTCTGAGACTGAGAGGATGGAGAAAGCCATGGGAGAGGAAACAGGAGCTCCCCTTTTCAGAAAAAAAATTACAAATAATACACAGACTGACAAGAAAGAAGAGCAACTGTAGAATCAAAGTATGTTTGAAAAGGGATCAAACTTTTTTTTTCATCCAACACAATCAAGTATCAATGTTTATTTCATTTCATTTAATAGAAAAAGTTAAAAAAAAAGCATTTTTTTATGTATGTCAAACTATTTCTCTTTTAGTGGACAGGAAAAGTTTAACTGTAGATGTTAAGAGTAAAGTACATTTCAAAGTTCAGGGAGCCTAGGAAAACTATGTTGAGTAAATTAAGATGCGGAATAAAGGAGTCAGGTAGATAGTTCAATGTAGCTCACTCTGTCAGGAGTATTGGGAATAGAGAAACTGTTAGAAAGGGTAATGAAGAAACAGAGATAGTTGACACTCCCCAAAACCAAATTCATTATTTTAGTTATTATATTTTTCAAGGAAAAATTAAATATAATAAATGCATATCTCAAATATATCCAGTATTGAGAATCAAGATGGGTAGAAGGTGAGGAGATAGAATACTTAGAGTTTTATAGTGAAGGCCATAAGACTCTTCTTACCTACACACTTGTATAGGAATGTGACAGTAGATATTGTACACTGAGGCAGAGTTTACGGATATACTGAAAGATCTGAATACAATGTGTAACAAACTTCAAGCAGTGAGAAAAACCTGCTTCTCTCATTCATCCTTCATTTTGACCATTGTATGCATGGGAAGGGGCTGGGGAAATTGGTTAGTGGTTAAAAATATTTTCTTTGTAAACATTAGCAATTGAGCTTGCAATCTCAACACCCACAAAATAAATTAAAATAAAGCTGAGAGTGTGGGCCTGGAGTGATGACTCATCAGTTAAAGAGTACTTTTTGCTCTTCCAGAGGAGTCATGCTTGATTCCCAGCACATATATGGTAGCTATTGAAGGAATAAGGTACAAAGTAATAAGATGCATGGCATCTTCCTCTGCATCTTGCATGCATGCACAGATGTCCACATATGCACACATATGTGCATATAACACACATGTATATGCCACACATATATACCATGTACACACATACATACCAGAAAAAATAAATTAAGTTGTTACGTAAAATAAATGTAAGTTTTTTAACCATGTTGTTTTGTTTCCATTCAGTGTTTATAGCTAACAGGCTTGAGACTAATAGAGTCTGTCTTCGCAGTTCTCTGCTTTTTTTGAATATTAAGACAGTTGAGTAAATCACTATTCAAGTTAGGTCTTAGTATGTATCACAGAATTCATTAATTTATCCCCTATAATGTGAAGAGAAAAATTCTGAGCCATTTACTCTGCTGCAACTGAAATGATTTGAGAAACTATATCATTTGAAGCTAATGACAGCCAGCCATGTTCTCAATTTAGAGATCGTCTCCTAAGCATCAATTACAACTCACATTTTCAGAGAGGGTAACAAATCAACCCCATCTCAAATCACTTTATGTAAGAGGGGAAGTGAGTAGATAGCTTCATGAAGTTGTCACTTTTCTTGTTTAAGTCAAGAAGGATAAAGACAGAGGATCAGAGCATGAGAGCTAACCTAATCACTGGCAGTCCTTGTGGCTCAGTAACTGGGGGTTGGTGTTAAATTCCTTAAGGACAGAGCAAGAGAAGCTCAAAGTTAAGCTATTGAAGTAGCAGAAATTTAAGCACAAGGACAGTAGACACCTTCCGTACCCCAGGTGGTTTTATAAGGATTCTCTGAATTAGTCTCATTTCTAATTTCTTCCTCCTGCACTGAGAATAGAGTGGGATTATTTTTGAAGTGATGAAGCCTCTTTATACAAAATACTTTACTTAGGCCCAACTCAAGTCCTTACCAGGGGATTATAGTTTATAACCAACACCAGCATGTTGCTGAGACAACACAGTGTTTGGCAGACAGATCTTTGGACCCATTTGAGTTAAATGTTCTTCTGTCCTTAATCCTGGAGAGGACATCTAATACACAGGGCAAACCTTTGCCAGGGGAACAGGACTGGCTACTTTCTGCACATGCGCAGTTAAAGCTAAATGGATTGATACGCGGATAGAGTTCCTGAGGTGATGCCATTTGGTTGCACTATGGAAACAGCAGCTATGGATGTCCTTGACATCTGCCAGGGATGACTAATGTCTCACCCACCGTGACACGAAGAACAAGCAGGTGACTGAAAAGTGTTGTGTCCTTTGACTCTTTATGAACTTTTGGCTTTGGAATCAGTATGCTACTGTCCAACCAACCCTCTCCCACAACATGTTAACATCTCTCACACATTCTCATAGACAAGCCCACAGAGTGTTGGCATCTTGACATAGATTGGAACCATGGTGATCCAAGCAGATGTTCCATAAAAGAATTTATGGGAATTGTATATCTCTAAGGTGATCATGGATTGCAATGAGCAGCACAGGCACAATTAAAAAACCTATGGCAGGTGCACTCTTTATGAGCTGTTATCTAAGTCTTGAGCAGGAAAATTCTGAGCCTGCAGTGTTGACATGTTCACTTTTTAAATCATGGGACTCCTTCACTAAGACAAGAAAGCCTTGGCATCTATTCAGTATTGGCTTTTGCTTTATTCAGTCTTTGTTTTTTCCCTTTCCCCTTCATCTTTTCATTCATTCATTCCCCCCCCATTCCCAATTTGTTTTTAAATTTCAACTTACTTAGAGGCTATGTGCGCTTTAAGCCAAGTATATAATTACAATGATAATAAATGAAAAAGTTTCAGTTACATGCAGAGTATGATGCTGAGTAACTAATGAGTACAGTTAAGCCTATAAAGTTTTTACTTTTTAAGAAACTTACCTTAATTCATAATGTAAAACACAAAGATACGGAGAACCACATTAAGATGGCAATGTGTGTCTAGAATGACGGGAATTTAGAAAGGAATTCTGCTTCCCTTACACAGTGGAATCAATGGATGGAAAATAAGTGACACTTGAGCTGGGACCCAGTGGAGTGAAAAAGGTCCAGATAGAATAAACTGAGATTTAGAATATGAGACAGACAGAATAAAATAGACAAGATGACAAAGTAACAAAACAAAAAAGAAAATCAGCCTGTACATGAAGGGATGGACTCCTCAAATTTGAAACATTTTGAGTAATAGTGATGAAATATTGGCAAATACTATTAGTAAAAAAGAGTAGGCAATGCATGTTTTAAAGAATGTTAATAGGGGCTGGAGAGATGGCTCAGTGGTTAAGAGCACCGACTGCTCTTCCAGAGGTCCTGAGTGTAATTCCCAGCAACCACATGGCGGCTCACAACCACCTGTAATGATATCTGGTGCCCTCTTCTGGCCTGAAGGGACACATGCAGGCAGAACACTGTATACATAATAAATAAATAAATCTTAAAAAAAAAAAGAATGATAACAGTACATAGTGCATAGATTGATTTTTTTTTTTACCAGAAATAGAAACTCAGAAATGGGTTAGAAACAATGATTGCAGCTACCAACATAAAATTTTGATTCCGCAAATGAGATATAATATTCAGAGGAGAGAGGAAACTAAAAATTTTACAGCCTTATAAAGTTATACCATTTTGGGGAAAACATGAAGGGAGAATCAAGAGAAATGAGGCAGGACCTAGAAACACACAGCTCTGGAAGGCTGGAAAGAAGAAAACAAGTAGAGACTTGAGCTGATTAACAACTTAGAAAAGAAGGAGGAGAAGGAGTCCTAATGCCAGGTGTGTCAGTGGATCTGATAGGATGCAGGCTTAGAAAAGGCAGATGGAGCTAGAAAAAGAATACATACACCTTCTGTGTATGTCCTCATCATGAACAGGTTGGGTACACAGCCTATTATAATCAAATTATAATGATCAGCTCTGGTCCATGTCATGCCATTATTCACTGGAATGCAATGAAGGAGGAGAATGTGACAAGGACATCACTTGTGACACACATTCCTTGCTCTGGCCATCAGCTATTACCATCAGATGGTTGAACTCTACAGACTGAGGCCGGAGTAAGGCCTAGAAAAGCAGATTCCAGTATTTATTCTGTGTGTGTCTTTGTGTTATTTCATTTTGTTTTCTTTGTGTGTTAAATATTGCAGCATATTCATCATCTGATTGATTCACCCCGACTAACAGTGTCAGTTTTAAATGTTCACTGAACACTCTGGTCCCTTGAATAAATGAGCATGGAATGAGGATATTTCAGCACATGAGTCCAGAGATAGGCAGAAGAAAATGAATCTAGAATAAAAGACCTACGGTTTCATTTCTCATTCTCTCTCTCTATAGTACCCAAGCCTGTGAAGTTTTAACCTCAATTTTCCTTTGAACTTAATGTTTTCATACACAAAAGTACATTCTATAACTATTATAATTATCTTCTCAGGTGTTCAAAATTTTGAGTGAGCTAAAGTACAGAAAATTGCAAATTAGAAAACATTAAATGCCGAATCTCATCCAAACTTTACCTTAGTCATTAGTCTTGAATAACTGTAGCAATAAGATGTAACCCATAATGATATCAATTTCAAAAATACCAATAAGATGTATTCTGAGGGAAAACATACATTTATCTTAATGTCCAACACAGAGATTTCTTTTGCTATGGGCAAAATATGATGAACAGATGGGCTTAGTTTTGCTCACATATAGATTTTTAAATAATGTTGGAGATATTTTCAAAATATTTGAAATAGAAGATCTATTTTTATAGAAACTTATACTTGCACGCTATCATCAAGCATAAAAGAAACATCTTATAATTCAGCGACAACATTTGGAATGGCCAACTGTTTGCCTAGTAACTACTTTCAACTTTCAATAGATGGTTCTTCATAGTCAGAGGCTTTATTATTTACAGTATGTTTCTGGCTAGTTGGAAACTCAGACTGTGGCTCCTGCCATTATATACACTTAGCTAATATACTTTTATTATACAATAAACCCATTCCCTGCATTAACACTAAATGAAGAATCTCCATTTCCAATGAAATGCTATGGTCAATTCAAAAAGTGAGTGGATATTTCTTGGAAACAGGCATAACTGTAAAATCAAAACAAATGTTACTGCCTTCTGCTTAAAAGTTTATTCATTCATTTGTACATGCCATCCCCACGAAGGCATTGATTTGGAGTATCCTAAATTTGACGTGGCATTTTCCTCCTGTAAAACAAAAGTGTTCCACTGACTACACCCAGGAGTGGGAAATTTAGGCTCTGTAATGATAATATTGAATATGACATTGTTAAGATATTTACTTTGGTCTAAAGCGGGGTCATTAGCCTTATTAAGAATCATTCTACCTTAGAGAACTAAAGAATGTACAATAACCAAACAGCCTGGGACTGTATTATGTACAGCAGCATACTTGCAGAAAGAGAGAATAATTTTTCAGTCATTTCTGACTTTGAATTTCAGTTGGTTGAGGGAAGAGACAGCAAGAAGGAAGAAATTTATGAATGTAAATCCATGGATATTCAAATAAGCCTTGGTATGTATGAATGAATGAGAAAATGTAACTGAAATACGAAACAAAACAAGAAGGTTGTGTGTCTGATAATAACATTTTTAGATTCTACATATGTTCACTGAGGAACAATGCTCTTCCATTTCTCTATTCCATTGCATCTTGGGAGCGGAGATGCTAATCACATCTAACCTGGGTTTGCAAAGACTCTTTCTGAGCAACTGAGCTGAAATATAAAAATGGTAGGAGGGTTGCACACTGCCCAGTAGGGGAAAATATACCATCTTCCTACTAAGACTGCAAGTAGAAGAAAATCCTAATGGCTTAAAGTTGATAGATGAGTCAAGTTCTTACACAAGAAAGGTTTCTTGTCATCCCATAATTTTAATATGCCAGTTGAGAAAGGGAAAAAAATAAATGTGTGTTTACCTAAGGAGTTGTTACTTGCCAAGAACATGGTGGACTCAGAGAAAATCAGTAGATCTTTTAAATTGTACCATCCAGATGCTCATGTGTGTGTGGGGCTTGAAAATCTTGTTCAGCCCTCACATACATGGAGTGTTTCGGAGTACAGGGCAGCTTCTTAGTCTCAGATGTTTAAACTTGAAGCCAACGAATATAAATCTGTCATACCACAAATGATCGTCTATCTCTGTTTTCCAGTGTCGCAAGCCTCCGTGATTTTGATCTTGAATATCAAATATCTACTTACTGGCTGCTTGCTGCGACATAGCAATTCATACTCTGCTTACATTAAAATACAAAAAATGTAAAATGAACAAAAGTGAAAACGGAAAAGTAGCGATGGAATTTGCTTAAAGATATTTAAGTTGTTCTCTGCTTATTTTGCTTATGTCAAGTTAGCAAGACTTTCTGAGATTACTGTGGACACAGAGATCTTTAAAAATTAATGTAAACATAGCTGTGAAGCCTAACAGCTGCTAATGACTCACCTAGCAAGATATCTCTATTGGTTTTACAGTAGTGTTAATGTTATGGTGATGACCAAGAGATGTATCATTGTATTTAAAGCTCTGACCTGGTATTGTAAACCTGGCTTGCAGATGTTGTTACATCCTAGGGGAGACCTTACCACTGCTGCTTGGGTAACTGGACATAGTAGCAAACTGTCTTCTAAATTCTCATAGTCAAGTACAGCTTTCACTATTCATCAGAGAAAAGTTTTACTGCAGTGGATGGTTAACCCAGAGTTTCACAACTACCCAAAGTATATAGAGTCAGTGACTATGGGACACTTGGCCTCAAAGGGCCATTTGTTATCACACCTCTCACAATGTTCAGCTAACACCATGGAAAGGGAGCAAAAACATTATAAAGCCAGACATCAGAGAGGACTGTTTTGACATAGCATCTTCTGGAGTTGGCAGAGCCACAGCACTCATGAACTCACAAAAGCTGTTAAGACCTGCACTGTTTTAAAAACCTGTTAACGTTATAGCATGGAAGCTAGAGCGGTTGATACAGCCCTAATCTTAACAGAGAGCTATTGACCATTGATGGTTACAGGGGAAAGGTGAATCAGTTTTCTTCACCAGTGTGGGTTTTCCTCATAGAGGTCTCCCATGCTCCTAAGTATTGTCCTAAATTCATGTATATTTGGACAGCTCATGTTGGAATCTGTGGTTTTAAAGTAAAAAAAGAAAACAAAAACCAAGAAGAGATTATGGGGTTGGATGTTGAAAGAATGTCTAGGAGAAGTTGGAAGGAGGTGGATATGATCAAAATACAATCTAATATAATATAAAATATATATATTTATATCTTCATGTATATATATATATATATATTCATGTGTATATATATATGAATTTCTCAAAAATAGTTAAATGAAATTAAAATTTTAAAACTGAAATTTACCTTAAATAAAGTTTAGGTGTTTTTGAGATAAACACCACAACCAAAGCAACCCACAGAAGAAACTGCTTCGATGAAATGAAGAAGACCAATTTTGAATGCCGTTTTGCATGCTCATTTCATATATTCCTTCATTCATTTTAGATATTATTTCATGTGTGTATCTCCCCCTCGAAGAAAATTTTAAGTTAACTTATATAAGGGGTATTCTTCACAGATATTTTTCATTTGGTGTTTTCTCCCCTTTATTTCTAATCTCTTTCTTTTTTTGCCTGAAGTCTGAATGTCAAGCTTTTCCCTTTACAAAAGGGTGAGGCAGGGACATCCGGATAGCTCAGCAGAAGCCTGGCTTCAGCCGGAAGGCACTGTGGAGATCCACAGCCTGCCCGAGTTGCCCTTTGACAGCTGCGGCTCGCATTGTTTCATTTCACAACCCTGCTTATGTTTTATTTATTTTTTTCTGAGTTAAAGTGAATTAAAGTTTAATTTATGGTTGAAAATTGTTTTAGAAATCCAGAGCTCCTTGAAGTAACTTGAGATGCTCCAGGGGCCAGAGGCTGGGGGTGGAAACCCAGTAGGAGATTCAAAGACAGAGATGAGACATGTAATATTGAACCCAGAACAGCTTTCCTAAGCATACTGATTCTTACTATGGTGGACAAAATATCTGCACATGTTTTAGACAAACTTTAAGGGCAGGTGGGTGTCTCTCCATGGCATATTTCATTTAACATAATATCAAAGTTCATCCATTTTCATAAAGAGAAGCAATGGCATGCATTTTTAATGACTAAATGGTATTCCATTATGTTTATCTACTATATTTTCTTTACCTGTGTATCAACTGAAGGACGTTTAGGTTGACTCTGTTCCCTGGCTGTTATGTAAACATGGGGTACAGTTGTTTCAATATCTTGATTTAAGACCTTATAATACAAAATAAATACTATGTTCATAACTTTTAAAAGTTGTATTTATTTATTGCTATTTTGTGTGGATGGGTGTTTTGCTTAAATGTGGTCTGGGTACCACATGCATACCTGGTGCCCTCAGAGGCTAGCAGAGAGCATTGGATCCCTGGAACTGAAGATAGAGAAGGTTGTGAAACTGCCATGTAGATGCTGGAACTTGAACCCAGGTCTTCTAGAAAGAGTAGCTAGTATTTACCCACTGAGCAAACTCTTTAGCAGCCTGTCCTCAGAGCTTTAAAAACAATAGCAAATGGTCAGCCTTGCAAATATTTATGCAAGTAACATTATACAGACTTAGAATGTGCATATGCTTATATGTATGTAACAACAATTAATGAAAAAAAGGCCACAAATTTGAAAAAACAGCAAGGGGTATATGAGAGGACTTGGAGAGAGGAAAGAGAAAGAAAAAAACATAGTTATATTTTAATCAAAAAAAATAAAATAAATAATTAAATTGCAAACAGAATATTCAAGGTTAAGATAGTTGGAGCTACATGTCATTGTATATATTGCTCTACAATTAAAATTCATATAAGAACAAAATATTGAGCTATACTCTTTTTATTATAATGTATTTGATTTTTTCCTCTGTTAGAAAATACAATAAATTCAGAGCAGAAGGTAAATGTATCTCATAATTTAACCTATGATTAACCCTATGTTTGTTTATCTATCTACACTAGCTGTTAAACCTTTCCTAATTGATTTACACTGGTTTTGTTGAAAATGTTACTATTTAAAGTACCTGTGCCAAGAACACAACAACTAATGAAACACACAAGGTTCTTGCTTTTCTAGTTCTTCCATTTTTAAAGCTGAGGTGTCTTCCAATCAAAAAAGAAAGAGGAAACAGAGTCAGAGTTTAATTGCTCACCTCCACCCAGAACAGGCAAATGAAAGAGGATGGCAATAGAAAGTGAAAGGGAACTGTGATAAATTAATACAATCATCAATCTGAGTCTTCAACCCTATTTATTTTCTGTTCGTTTTGTAATAGGAAAGGATCACAGCCCTATATCTCCTTACACCCAGGCACATCTTGAGTGTGTTTGCTTAGGATCCCTGCACTCTGGGAAGCAACATTGTGCTTTATATCAGTATAAAACATAAGGCATCTAGAACACGACTCTGCAGCTGCCCCTGGTTAGTCTTGTCTATGTAAGACAACTGGTGATGTTGATGCCCTTGTAGGAGCTATACAAATAAAATATGTTATGTAGTGTGTGTATGTGTGTGTGTGTGTGTGTGTGTGTGTAGATGTTTACAATGAAAATGAGCTAATTATACTCAGTTTGACCAGGAATATTATGATTTTGTTTCTCAAATCTGTATTGAATGACTTGAAGGAGGTAGTTTTCACCTTTAATATTGTGTTTTGCTCTGAAACAAAGGCAAATCCTACATTTACAATCATAAGGAGATCAGCAATATTTTTTTTTACCAAAAGATGGGTTTTGCCTCAATGGAAAAGTGAAATTACTTATTTCAGTCATTTGGTAGCCAGCAGTGCCTTCTTCTTTTGGTAGAAAAATCTATTCATTTATTACTTTGTTATATTTACAAATGTTTAATTTTATATTACCATATATCTATCACATTATTATCATATTATTGCTATTATGAGAAGTTCTGAGAACAGTAGGCATGTTCTATGATCTTTTTTTGTATTTATTTTACAATACTATTGACTTCTACATAATAGCCACAGATTCCCTTGTCTCTCCCTTCCTGTCCCCCTCCCCTTCCCCCAGCCACCCCTTATTCCCACCTCCTCCAGATCAAGTCTCCCCGAGGACTGGGATCAACCTGATAGACTCAGTCCAGGCAGGTCCAGTCCCCTCCTCCCAGATTGAGCCAAGCGTCCCTGCATAAGTCCCAGGAAATGGAAGAGATCTACATGAACAGCCTGGACATGAGTGGGAGCAATGAATGGCGAGGGTCGAGGGAAAGAGAGTGGGAGATCCTAGCTGGATCAAGAAAAGGAGGAGAACAAGGAATAGGAGACCATGGTAAATGAAGACCACATGAAAAAGGAAGAAACAAAGAGCTAAAGAGGCCCACAGAAATCCACAAAGATACCCCACAAAAGACTGCTGGCAATGGTCAAGAGACAGCCGGGACTGACCTACTCTGGTGATGGGATGGCCAAACACCCTAATAGTTGTGCCAGAAACCCCATCCAAGGACTGAGGAATCTGGATGCAGACATCCACGGCTAGGCCCGGGGTGGAGCGCCGGGAATCTAATTAGCCAGAAAGAGGAGGGTTTATATGAGCGAGAATTGTTGAAACCAAGGTTGGATAAAGCACAGGGACAAATAACCAAACGAATGGAAACACATGAACTATGAACCAAAGGCTGAGGGCCCCAACTGGATCAGGCCTCTGAATAGGTGAGACAGTTGATTGGCTTGATCTGTTTGGGAGACATCTAGGCAGTGGTACCAGGTCCTGGGCTTGTTGCATGTTCTATGATTCTTAAAGCACACCCTTCAGTGAAAGGAAAGCAAATATAGCCACACATGACCTTAGCTGATGTCCAAGAAACAGCTAGAATGTAACTAGTGTATCAAAAGACTATCAAGACAAGATGAACGCTATATAATTCCAGTCCTCAGGAGGAGTCAGGATGATCGAAAATTGCAGATTTAAACAAACGAAGCCCATAATCTTTACTCCCTTCAATGATGTGATGATGAGTGAAGGAGATGAAAGTCAGAGAAACAAAGTGATAGTAGGGTTTTGCTTCAATTCCATTCAGCTGGAATGCCAGCTCATCATTTGAGAAAAATATAGCATGGTGTCAGCTATAACAGTCTAAAATTATGCTATGACATTCTACACAGAGTAAATATGATCATAATATATATACATGCAAAACAATGGAGCCAAATTATATCTCCTGGGAAATGCCTGAATCTTCAATGAGAATGTGTGTAGAGAAGAAGAAACAGGTCTGTGTCAAGCTTTCGGATGTCCTTGTAGTCAGATGATTGAGAAAGCACAGCAGGACGGTGGGAGAAAAACAGGTAATATATAATGTGACAGTCAAGATGACATGCTCTAGGTTAAAGATATCAGTTTTATTTGGAGGCTATGGAGTAAGAAAGGAGGAATGACTACCACTTTGTCTCATGATATTCATCAGTGAACTTGACAAAAGTCACCAGTACAGGAAGATAATAACAGAAGCCAAAAATCTCCCAGGGAAAGACCAGAAGGTAATGTTGGTATAGAAAACTAGAACCTGTGGCTGTGAACTCTTCTCTGAAAACATAGTGTGACACTGAATTAGAAAGTAGGACTGTAACTAGAGGATCAATATTATTAGGTCAAGGAGAGCTTACACTGATCTTTAAAGAAAAATTTCTTTTGAGGGCACGGGGGATGTGGCATCAAAAAGCCAAGTAGTTGTTCTAACCCAGCTGCTTGATAAAGCTTACTGTGTCTCATTTATCTGTCCGTCTCCGTCGAATTCTTTATGGGGGTAGTTTCACTATGATATGAAAGACTCAGAATACAGGAGTTTACAGGGAAGAATGTGCTAACGGAGTGAAGGCCCTCAGAGGTAAGAATGAGAGACGACACAAGCCATAGAAGAGGTAGAGGACATAACCAGTGAATGATGAAGAGAAAGTTTGTAATGAAAGACTCGGGGAAAACACCATGCTAAAAACCTCACAATGAAAGTGACAGTGAACTTTATTGCAATAGATTGTAAATGCAACAACATCAATGAGCCAAAAGTGCCAAGAATGAGAGTAAAATGATTAAGGCAAGACCAAACATTCTGTATTTGGAAATTTTGCTTACCCAAGTTTATGAATCTGGTACTACATTAAATATGATAATATATGTATAATTATTTAAACAAGCAGTCAAATATATTATCAATCATTAGGGTCAATTTCTCACTGTAAAAGAACAGTATAAAATGAACTGTGTGGTAGCATGCACCTGTAATCTCAAAATGCAAAAGGCTGAGGCAAGGCCTCTCTAGTTTGAAGAGAGTCTGAACTATACAGGGAAGCTGTGAGTAAAAACCAAGCAAGTAAACACAAGCAAAAAAGGAAGATAGCAATTACATTTGTCAGTGACTAAAGTTAAGGTTAGCTGTGGGTAATAATATACACACTTCCTGATAGGACAGAATTTGAGGCATTTCCTTCATCCTCTTGAAATTTCCCTCCAACTCATAATTTCATTCTAATCACAAGAAGACATCAGATAAATTTAAATAAAGGATCACTGTATAAAATATATGAAGAGAGATTTTCTGACATCATGACAGCTTGAGATAGCGTCAGAAATCACAAGTAAGACATATGACTACTTCATGCAGCATGGTATCTTGAAACAGCAGCTCGGATAGGAAGACAATGTGATAAGAGCATGAATCATGACTGTCAATTCAACTAGACTGAGAAACGCCTGAATTGACAAAGTACACCTGTAAAGTGTATCTCTGAGAGTTCCAATAGATGAATTAATTGGTGATTCATAAAAGGAATATGGTTTTGGGTGTGATGAAAGGTATGAGGAAGATCAAAGTTATGTAAGATCAAAGTATGTAAATAGAAGCATGTTGTTAGGACCTCTGTTGCCCCTGGTTCCATTCTGTATTCCTTTTGTTTGTTTGTTTTTTTGGATTTTTTTTTTCTGTTTCTGGTCCACTATTATAAAGAATCTCCTTGACCATAGGCTTCCTAAAGGACACTATGATGTTCTCCCCAGCTCACCTGGCCAAATTTCTATGTGCTAAGCCTGTGACACCATGAGCCCATGAGCCAAATCACACCTTCTTTGCTCTTAAGACATTTCCTTAGGTGTTTGGTTACACTCATGAAAAGCTGACTATCAATCAAATCTGTTAAAATTCAACTAATGCCTGTGGGCTAATTAACACTCATAATAATTATTGCTTTTCATAACTGTATTGAGGTTATGTCATTATTAATATTAGAGGAAGCTAGAGAAAGAGATATGAAGATTCTTTGTGTTGTTATCTTTATACTACCTATGGTACTAAATTTAAAATCAGTTCAAAATATATGTTTGTAAGAGTAATTTTTATTTTTTCATACATAGTACAATATAAACTTGTTAAAAAATTTAAATTGTTCTATTGCCTATTTTTGGTTATTGTGGCTTGGACTTTTCCAAGTTTAGTACCGTGACTAAGGGCAGGGAACCTAGAGTTAATATTCATCACACACACAAAAAAAAACCTAATTTCTCTAACACTCAGACCAGAATAGCATTTGTTCTGGTTAGTCTTACTGTCAACCTTACAGCCAAGAACAACTAGGAAGAAAGTCTCTAATGAAGAATTACTATATCAAGTTGGACATATTTGGGAAGGGGGAAGACTGGCTTGATTGTTAATTGATTATAGGAAGACCGATCTTATGTGGGGGTGGCACCATTTCATGGTCAGAGCCCCCAAAACTGTATAAGAGTAAAGAAAGCTAGAGGAATATCAAGTGAGCAAGCAAAGTCTGTACCCTCTTTGCTCTTTAGTGTGTGACTATGCAGTGAGACTAGTTGCCTTGGCTTCTTTTTATGTTTCCCAAATAATGGACTAAAATTTGAAATTGTAACCCAAATAAGCCCCTTCCTCCCCGTGTGCTTTTGGTCAGGACATTTTATCTCAGCATCAGAAATATAGCTCGATGAGTATCTCACTCAAAAAGAGTATTGTCAGTATGCAATGGGATATTTACATGGCAGCTGGTGCTGTGTTGATGTATTCTAACCACCGAGTGCAGTGCATTTTAGCTTTTACTAGTATTACTGGGGCTATTATCATAATACTGTGATTAGACTTTACTATGATTAGAGTTTGCTATTATAACAACTTAGACATATAGGACTTCTATACTTCAGTAGTGACAGTAAAATGTTTGTTTCTGGGACATAAAGATATCAGGAACCTGAAAGGTAATGCTTCTGATATATGTCATAGTAGCAATTACAGTAGGTTGACTTTGAAGTCAATGTAAAGGAATGAGAGGTGTGTATACAAAAGGTTGTGGCAAGAGGTCAATGTCTTTAATGACTGCTGAATTATCAGTTATTGACTTAAGCAAGTCCCCTTCCCATTCACCTTTCTGTGTTGCTAATTTCTGTTCTATCACTTAAGTAGAGAAAAGCACATTAGGTGCTCAAGGCATTTTTAGGCACTCTCTCAGGATTTGTGATTTACTGGTTCCCGTCTACATTTATAATTTTAAGAGAGATATATGTATATTATTAGCTATGCAGTTAGGTATGGATTTGGTATTTGTGAGAACAGGATGAAAATTAATGCCATTTTTAAGAAAATCATGACTTTATGCATACAATAACATCAGTACATTAAAGTGTAATATCAAAGGCACACCCCAAACTCTGGAGAACTAACAACTATGTTCAGACAGCTTGTAGAAGATTCAACCACCTTATTATACTTGTTTTTAACCCTTTTCAAATTAAGAAAAGTTTATTTAACAACTAAATAGGTAAATATCTCTTTTAAAGTATTTTTGATAGAAGACTTTTAAAAGCCATCATCCTGACATTGGGTTGAAGCAAAATTTAAATATTTAGTACATGTAAAATAAAGTATGCTAATATGAGCTCTTTTACCCAGAAAAAATTTTCATGGAAAGCTCTTGCTGCTTGGCTGGGGGAAGAAGCAGCCAGCAGGGCCAGATTTCTGAAAACTAAAGAGTGCTTTCTTTCCAGAGGCCAGATTCACACAACAAAGACATCAGTGCATAAGCAGAGTATCCTAAATCCTTGATGATTCAGAAGGGTTTTTTTTTTTTTTTTTTTTGGCCACATTTCAGTAATGGATTTGTGCTGATTTTAGAATGCAAACAATACTAACACTAATGGCCAACATTACTGAGAATTTACTACGTACTAGCAATTCATGAATCATTTCATTGGTCCAACAACTCCTGAAGACTATTTAGCATTCTTAGCTCTCTATTAGCATATGGAAACTAAAATGCTGAGAGATGTGGACAACTCTATTGATATTCTCTCTCATTTTCTCCCTTGTATTCAAACTCTGAATCAACTAACTTCTTATGAAAAAGGCAGTTTGCACAAACAAAACCTATCACTTTCTTCATTTCATCTTCTCTGCAGGTAGAGATGACAATGTCACCTAGCTCTACTGAGTAAGATATAAGCAAAAGATATGAGGAGAGATTTCTGTGAAAACCTTAAAAAGTAAATTAAAATACTGGAATGCCTTGAATATCTTGGATTGTATATCTGGCAAGCAATTTCTGTTCTGGTTGAAGTGAACCAGAAGAAACGTGTAACAGAGAGACTGTTAAAAAGCGTCAGGAATAGAGAAAAGGGTGGCATGAGAAGATGTATTGCTCTGACAGAGTTTGATACCTAACACTCATGTCAGATGGATCATAGCCACCTTTAACTCTAGCTACAAAAAATCCAACACTTTGGCCTCCACAAGCACCTGCACTCACATTCACATACCTATGCAAACACAAGCACTCATACACACATTGAAAAAGAGAGAGAGAGAAAGATGACAGGATAGTAGAAAGGCAAAGAAAAAACAGAAAGGTGATCCAGAGTAAAGTACGAAACATTCTATAACTTGAAACCTTGTTTCTAAGGAGGTAGACGAACTAGACACTGAAGGTAAGCAGTTAGATGTCTTGACACCAGACTGGCATTCCCAGCTGAAGACAAGGCCCATAGTTCACATAGGTATCAGACATAAACATTGGGATTTGGTGAGGCAATAAATTCTGCAAGGCGTTAAGGAAATACAGTGTATCGCTTAGCCTACTTTCAAAAGTTCTAGCCAAATGTTGGCTTGAGCCAGGGTGTGGGGTAATGTGTGCATGTGTGGGAGGAGTTGTTTTGATGCACTGTGGACCTGAAAATATGCTAGAGAACTGAAGGCATACTGTTATAATATCTGGATGGGAGATAGCTATTGGTAGCATTCACAGAGAAAGATAATATCTTACACAAACCCACTGAGAAATTTAAGCTAAAGTGATCCCACACTGTAGACCATAGCCGTGGTGGTCTTACCTTCTTGTTGAGGAGACCACCTACCACCAACAGAATGTTGGTTGAAGAGGCTTAGAGTTCTGAACCCAAGGCCCGAAGATCATTTATCTTCCAAAGCTAACTCACTGCTAAGCATGCTTTAATTCTTCATAGCATTGGCAGCTTTGAACTCAAGTAATACAGATTTCTTAGTTCCCACATGTAGTTTCCTGTTGAGTGGATTCAGGCAGCATTCAGACCAGCAGGTGGAATGCCTAGATGCATTCTATTCATTAAATGTATAGAATGCTGTGGTAGTCCATGGCAGTAGTAGTGGTCCAGGGCAGATGGGAGACACCTCTGAGCATGGGTAAAAACAGAGAATTCTGCTGCAAGTGGAGATGTGAATTGCCTAAAGCTTCTTGGAACCAGAAACAACTCCCAGTTAAAAAGTAAACCATATAAAGAGAATATAACCTTGATATTGACAATATAGCCTGCCCTCAGCCCCCACACAACACCAACCTTTACAAAGAGAATGAAGAGGGACTGTAAAAGGTTCTATTCACAATGAGCCTCTGCTCCCTTAAGCTTGCAGTGCTAATATTAGACATGCACAAAGGCTCTGGTTTTTTACTTCTTTGAAATAAAAAGTCCTTAGTATTGTTTTTAATCTACTTCCAAAATGTCTTCTACATATTTTATTGCTCTCTCTTTTAAAATAATATTTTATTAGTCTTTTGAGAATGTTGTAGAATGTATTTCGATCCTGTTCAATTCTTTTCCCCAACTCATCCCAGATCCACTCCTACCTCCTGCTCATGCTACTAATGTTCTCTCTCTGTCTCTCTCTCTCTCTCTGTTTGTCTCTTTGTCTCTCTGTATCTGTCTGTCTGTCTTTCCTATCTCACACCCATTGATTACAATTGTTGGTCTCAGTTTCATAAAATGAGCACCACTAAATGGAAATACAGCAGCACAAACAACAAATGTGAGTGACTAATACAGTCAGTGACTTTAATATCCCACTCTCATCAGTACAAAGATCACTCTAATAGAAATATGCAACAAAGAAACTTCAGTGCTAAATGCCTAGTATGAGCTTTAAAAGTATGATTTAAAAAAAAAAACAGCAGTAGAGTGGATAAAAATACTTGCCACCAAACCTAAAGACCTGAGTTTAATCCCATGTAGAAGGAGAGTATGGATTTACACAAATTGTCCTCTGATTTCAATATATACGATGTCACACACACACACACACACACACACCACAACACACACACACACACAAATAAAAACATGCAAAGAAATAAACAAAATTTAAAGAACACTCTTTGAAAGCCAATATTACCTTAATATTAAAACTGTAATAAAGATAAAACTATAAATTTACATGAATATATCCTCTATGAAATGTGAACAAGATACCTCAGATCTAGATACCAGAAGCTTGTTTAATAATCATTGAGATTAATCAATTAGGATAATCAGTGAGAAAACTGCTACACAATAAGAATGGATAAGCAGAAGCATAATATGCTTCAATCCTAATGGTAGCAGACTCTAACTCTATAAATTCTAGTATCTCAGGACAGTTAAGCATCTTCACATTTAAACCTCTGTGCTTACAAACTTTTTACAAACCTGTCAAAGTCTAATAGTAAATGGAAAAGTCATTAATAAAATCAGTTCATACTCACAATAGAAATACTAAACAATTTACCCCAATTTAAGTGTTAGATGTTGCTTGGAGTCTTCTATTTTGATTAGTTCAATGTATCTTAAGTTAGTGATGTCCATTATGTAAAGACAGTTTTAGAAGTCTCATTATTTCACAGCATATCTTGATTTGGAATCTCAGTTATCTTAAAGTAGAATGATTTGCATGCACAACTGCTGATTAAGTTAGTATGTTGATTATTAAACAGAAATGAAGAGTCTTTATAAGCATTCAAAGAAATTGATAGTCTATGCATTTTTATGAGACTCACTGTCTCTGACACTTAAGCTTATTTTTTCTGGGTTACCTAGATGATATTGGGCAAAACAAAAATACTCAGAAGTAACAACAGTGTCTGTCAAAATGTGAATTAGTTCTACAAGAAGTTACATGGGAAATGGGACCTGTTTCAGTTCAAAAAATGGGACACTGCAAGACAAAGTAAACTACATAGAAACGGTCTTGCGAAGATAGTTTATAGTGAAGGATAAGTAAAATAACCAGCTCCCTCCATCCATAGAGTCTATTTCCCTGCAGTTCTGCTAAATGAATATATGCAGAGGACAGAGCACAGCACCTTAGCCAAACAGTCATTTCGCAGGGAGTTGACAACAGAAGCGTGGTCGTCGAGGAGGACCTGAAAGAATACATGGACTATGTCCTCATTTCACACTAAAAGAAAAAATATTAAGTAAAAAATACTGCTAGGTATATTTAACTTGTTTTTAGAAACTTAATATTGAAATATATGTGTATAATATAAAACTCATGTCTCATGCAGAAAATTTTTTTCTATTTTTTTATTCTATAATTCAATTCAATTTTTACTTATCAGCCATGGATTCCCTCGTTCTCCCCTCTCCCCCCCCACCTTCTCCCCAGCCCACCCCCCATTCCCATCTCTTCTAGGAAAAGACTCCCCTGAGGACTGAGTTCAACCTGGTAGATTCAGTCCAGGCAGGTCCAGTCCCCTCCTCCCAGGCTGAGCAAGTGTCCCTGTATAAGCCCCAGGTTCCAAACAGCCAACTCATGTACTGAGTACAAGACCCTGTCCCACTGCCTGGATGCCTCCCAAACAGATCAAGCTAATCAACTGTCTGACTTATCCAGAGGGCCTGATCCAGTTGGGGACTCCTCAGCTATTGGTTCATAGTTTATGTGTTTCCATTAATTTGGCTATTTGTCCCTGTCCTTTATCCAACCTTGTCTCAACAATTCTCGATCATACAATCCCTCCTCTTTCTCACCAATTGGACTCCTGGAGCTCCACCTGTTTTTTTTTTTTTTTTTTTAAGAAAAGGTTTTCTCCATGTAGTCCTGGCTCTTCTGAACTCACAACGTAGATCAGCTAGCCTGGAACTCAGTGACCCACATGCCTCTGCCTCCTGAGGTGGATTAAAGGCATGTACACAATACAGCCTTATGTAGAACTTTAAAAAATGCTTTCATTATAACTTTATTAAAAATACAATCACTGGGATTCAGAAAACAAAAGGTACTGAAGAATTTGATGTGAAAATATATTGATCGCATCTTTCTTCCAGTTATCTTCATGTTATTCTCATTTGCAGAGATATCTGGTCATATTCAATCATGTAAACATTATCTTCCCTACTTTTGATTATTTTCATTTTATTGATTTTAGTTGTTTGACAGTGCGGTGCATGAATATAAAGATACTTCTCTATGCCTTCTATTATCTCCCTCTCATCCTTCATACCCCCATCCCTAACAATCCCTTTTCAAGATTCATGACCTTTGGGTTGATTTGTGAACCATTTATGTCTATTGGGCTATCTGTGTTGGATTTGAACTATTTGTAAGACCCATGAGTCATCAGTGGATACAACAACTGAAGGCAATCATCTCTCCTCAGAAACCTACTAGTACTAAATAATCAGCAGTTAAGAGTGCTCTCTTACCCATGCCTGACTGTGCTCAGGTTCATCCTTGTGTAGACCTCCTGCAGGCATTTGCAAACTACTGTGAGTGCCCAATTATAATTCCTAGACTGCTAAGAAGATGGCATTTTGCAGACATTCTCCCTATTTTATGGCTCTCATTTTCTTTTCTTCAGCCATTCTGCAAAGCTTCTGAGTATTAGAGAAAATAGTATAAATTACTTGTTTAGGACTGAGTACTCATCCATCACTTATTATCAGCACCTTTTTTTACTGATTAATTTCTGCATTTACCACTGTCCACTGCAAAGAGAGGTATTTTTGATTAAGGCTGAATCAGTATTTACCTTTGGGTATAAAGTAAATATTTACTATACTGCTTGGTCTATGCAATTCAGATAAACAACAGTATTCAGTTCTCCCTAGGATCTTTGATCTCATCTGCTATGATTTTTTTATCATATTTGTAGTACCAGGCATGTATTTCCTGCTGTGGAGCAGATCTCATACCCCATCGAGAGAAATTGGTTACCCCATAACAGTAGTGCCACTATTGTTGCAATACACACATCTTGCTTGTGGTCTCTTTGGTGTTAGGATTCATATTTAAATAAGACTATTGATGTCTTTTCTATGTCAGAGAGACTATCAAACCTAACTGGTGAGGAGGAAGCTTCCAGCTCATTCCAATTTGATTTCTTTCTACTATGCATCCAAGATGTGGTCCCTCAGAAAAAGGGTCTTGTCATCTAGTTCTGGCGGTGACCAAAAGGAATATCAAAAGCCTATACTGTCTAGGGACTCTTATTTTTTATTTATTTTTTAAATTACACTCATGATATTCATTACTTAACACTCATGATATTAATCACATTTGTGGTATCATAGATTACATTGCAGTATTCATTCAAATATATATATAATGTCATTTCTTGAAGTGGGTAGGAGGTCTTAAATACAGGCTTACAGCACAATGGGAACCCGGAGGCAGAAGTTTGCTACTGATGTTTTACAATCTTGCATCTAAGCTGTTAATGCCCATTATTCAGGATACACAGACAAGGAACTTCCCTTAAGCATTCAGGAGGGTGGAACCTGGCAGGGAATTAGCAATTGGAGGATATCAAGGTCAAGGTCTGCAAGCAAGACAACAGTTACCCAAAACGGGGCCAGGGACCTGCAGTCCCCCTTTATTAAAAAATGAGTTTCTGACTTGGGTTGCGTAGGACATCAGCAGGTCACCTTACCCATCATGGAGATGCCTGCCCAGGTCACACAGGTGCTCTGTCTTAGGTTGGTGAGTGCCCCCCAGGCATTACCTGTCTCTGAATACTCATTATCATACCAGCTCAATCATTTGTGAGCTGCATGGTTAATTGCTGCCAAAGGTCTCAAAGTGGCACTGGGCTTTCAATCTGTGTGTTTGATACAGAAAAGACCACCATAGTCCTATCTCACCCATACCAGTAGGCTAAAGGCAACTGAGCCATTCCCTTTCTTAACAAGCCATACTGTATGTTGGATGCTATCCCAAAAGCAATTGAACTTGAGTTTATAAATTTATAATTTTCAAAGCCAATTGAGATGTATATAACTACTGAATTAAATTTATCATGCCCAATAGAATGAAAAATTAACTAACTGTGGTAGCTACTTTTGTTGCCAGGGTGTCCACTGTGCTAGCTATAGTAAGCAATTATGAAATGGTAATCCCAGAAACAGTAGCAGCGGTGTGTGCCATTGTTATAACAGCAACAGCGGCAGCAGCAATGTCAAATTCTCTTATGGATTGTGTGGACATCCACTGCATGGATACAACTCCAGTAACATGAACCGCCAAGGCCCGTTTTTCTTGATCCCAGCATCTAGGGGACTTAAGCCTCTCCAAACCTCATGAGGAAGTATCAGACATCTGTTTGGAGATTTTTGTTTAATAACATGGCTTCTGAGGAAATTTTTTTTCAGTCATGTAAACATTGTTTCTTTCAAACTCTGGATGTTATAAAAATTATATTTTAATTTATTTATAGCTACAGCAAGTTCCAATTGGTTCTTTCATAACTCCTACCATTTTTGTTAGCCTTCCCTTTTACCCCATCATCTCTCCTATCCCTTGCCTCTTCCATGTGTGAACTTCTCTACTCCTAATCATGCTCCTCTCTTTACTTTCATATCACCTATGTCCTACTATGCCTTACATCCCTCTCCCAATGACTTGGTTTTAGTTTTCTGTCTCCAACTGGTACTCCAAGTGAACCAAACACAGAAATTTCAATTTAGGACCCACACAAGAATAAGAACAGGTGACATTTGTTTTTTGTTTGTTTTCTTTTTTATTTGTTATTTGTTTTCTTGATTGTGTTTTTTGTGCATGAGTTTTTAAATTCAAAATATTTTTCCACTTACCTGAAAAAAATCATATTTCAGTTTTTGCTTCCTTGGTTGAGTTTAATCTGACCTTTTTGTTTGTTAGTTTTTTTTAATTGTGAATGAGATGTTTTTTCTAATCTTTCTCAGTGCATATAGTTGTATGTGCAAATGTGAAGAAATCTCTATGATATATTATTACACATTAAAGAAAAATACATTCCTTAGGACTCCCAACTCCCTATACAGATATACATATATATGTGCGCACGTGCGGCGCGCGCACACACACACACACACACACACACACACATATATATATATATATATATACACATATACATATATATTCTTTTCTGAAAGTGTTAATTAATGTCAGAACACTGAATAAAGGATAGTTATCTTTGAAGGAGATAAATTGTGTTAGTTTTCATATTGCTTGTGTTTTTGCAATAAGACATGGCCATTTGGTTAAAATGTTATTTGTGGTTTTTGATATGAGTTTTTAGCTAGCCCACTGTCTTAGTTATGTTTCTATTGCTTGAAGAGACACCATGACCATGGCAACTCTTATAAAGCAATCATTTAACTGGGGTGACTAGCTTACAGTTTCAGAAGTTCAGTCCATTATCATCATGACGGGAAGTATGGCAGTGTGCAGGCAGACTTGTACTGGAGAGGTAATGGAATTCGACTGAGACCCACACCTAATAGTGGCACTCTCTATGAGATTATGAGGGCCAATTACATTCAAACTACCACTCCCACCAATCTGACATCTGGAGGTTAGTTGGTGGGCTGGACATTAGAGTAATCCCAAAGAGACAGAACTGAGGAGAGTGAGTCTCACACCAGGCCTCATGAGTGGCTGGTGACTGGCGTAAGGTGGAGGAACAGCTGGGAAGTTTATAGGAGTACCAAGGGATATAAGAGAGAGGAACAAGTCTCTTTATCAGGGAGCAGGATAAATGAAGAGTGTAGCATCTCAAGATCAGGTAGCCACCTGGTCAGCTTGAGGAGTCTGCAGGTGGCATAGATGAGAACAGCTCCCTTAGTGGGACAGACCACATTGGTTGAGTTCTTGGAGAGGGTGCCTAGTAGGGGAGGAAAAAGTGAAGAGTGAAGTGAGGTTGGGTCTTTGGGGAAAGGTGGTCTCCTGGGCTGTGAGACACCTGGAGAAATTGCCTTGTTTGGCATGAGGTACTCCTGGAGATGGACAGAATTTGTGTGGTCTAAGGAAGAAGGAGAATAGCCACCCTAGCAGCATGGTAGCCATGGGTCCTAGCAAGGTAGACTAGGGCCAGGAAGGAGAGGGTTAAACTGCAGTGAGGTTTAACAGAGGAAAGGCCCTGGAGGACTGGGTAAGGAGTTAGGTGGCCTAAGGGACACATTCTTTTTAAATAAGTAATAATATATTGTGGAAATTTCTCTACATTTGCACATAGTTTGTCATTTTTATCTATTTATTACTTGAATTTACAGAATAGATAGATGATATTAATATATGACTATGTAGCCTCAAGAACAGAATGCTGGGACTTACCTCTGTGCTTCAGAGTAGTGCATTTAAGTGACACTTGTCTACCTCCTGAAGCCCTCAAAGTGAACATTACCTTGACTTTTTCTTTTTCTGGTTATTCTTTTTGCTTATAGGTGAAGTTACTGGATGAAGACTGGTGGAGTGCACACACTCTTAGGAGATTCCATGACAAGGTCATGAAAGTAAGAGCCAGAGCCCCAGCGTGACAGTAAAGGAAGGTGGAACATACATTAGATATCTTGTAGATACTCCATCAAGGAAGAGAGTTGTCAATGGGTTTCTAACCCACTATGTCATACTCAAGCTCCCAGGAGTATTCATGGCACATTACCTTACAGTGAAATGAATGCATAAACAATTCAGGCTGCCAACCACTGAACAGGAGTTCAGGAACTTCATGGCCCCACTCTCAATAGGACAAGTCTTTTCCAGGGCTACTGTCTTCTGTGCCTTGAGAGGACTTTGTCATTCACAGGTCTCTGTTTAGCGATTATAGACTAGATTATAGACTTTTTTTGTGGCTTAGTTGTTTGGTTTGGTCCCTGCTTCATATATCTGCTAGGCAGATCCTTGGATCTTGTGACTATAATTTTCTCTACCACTCTCCTCATCCCTTTATGTCTTTATAATAATGAATGCCTGTATGGCGATTTTATTCAGTATTTGGCTGGCAGAAGGTTAAATGAGATCATTTAAGCAGAGGGCTTTATGAAGAGGCCAGCATTTATTTTAAGTAATGATAACAGTGCTCTAAACACATCAATACAAATTCAATCTATATATCATAGACCACAAAAAGTTAATAGCACTAATAAAATGAAGCAAGTTAATGTTAAAGACAAACACACAGTGGTCATATTTGAAGGTATTTATTTTTCATCTGTGTCCAGTTTTTACTTTCCTTTCCTTGCTCTTTTTAAATATCTGTTTATTCTGATGTTGATGTTGCTCTGTATGCTGTGAATGTATTGCTCTGATTGGTTGTTAAATAAAATGTTAATTGGCAAGCCAGGCAGAAAGTATAGGCGGATAAGCAGACAAGGAGAATTCTGGGAAGAGGAAGGCTGAGTCCGGAGACTAGCCAGCCAGCCACCCAAGGAGCAACATGTAATGTGATGCAGGTAAAGCCATGGAACATGTGGCAATATATGGATTAATAGTTATGGGCTAATTTAAGATACAAAAGCTAGCTAGCAAGAAGCTTGAGCCATAGGCCATCCAGTTTGTAATTAGTATAAGCCTCTGTGTGTTTACTTGGGGGGACGCGAGTAGGAGAGATTTGTTCTGACCAATAGCTGGTCGGGACCCAGGAAACCTTCCAGCTGCATTATTCATTTACTTATTTGTATGTATGTGTGTGCATTTGTGAGTTTCTGTGTACTATATGCATGTAAATGCCCACATAAGCCAGAAAAGCATGTCAGATCCTCTACAGCTGAACTTTATAGGTGGTGAGTTGTAAGCCTCCTGATGTGGTTGCTGAGAATAGAACTCAGGTCCTCTGCAAGAGCAGTTAAGTGCTCTTAACCATTGAGTCATCTCTTCAGCCCTATCTATTGCTTATTCTTATGGAAAGGTGGTATTTTAATTGTATTGGGATAATGGGGTTGTAGCTTCTTTGGGAAAAATTATGAGCAAAAGAACAAAACTTCAAGGACTTTGGCTACAATGATAAATTTCAAAGTTTTCCATAGCTAATTCTTTTGAAGCCAAATAGCAACCCCAAAATTCTAGTATCATCTTTCACTGTGATTCCATAGTAGTTATCTCTTGAAGTTAGCTCCCTGGCCCACATCTCTCTTCCATGAAGTGTTTCATAACTTTCACGCCAATTATAAAGAAGTGAACTTTCTTATGAGCATTCTGACCATGAGGATGCATTTCTCAAAGCCCTTCAGTGTTCATAAAACTAGGAATTGAAACCCACCTCTCAGTTCCTGAAATTACATGTTGTCAATTGGGTAACTGGGTTAAAGAACATGTCAATACGCAATGTCTGAATTTGTGGAACATCTGAGCCATGCAACACCACTGGCCAAAGAATACTGTATTATGGACTAGAGAGATGGCTCAGAGGTTTGAGAGTTCTTTCTGCTCTTGCACAGGACTTAGGTTTGGTTCTCAGTATCCACTTCAGGAAGCAAATAATTGCATTTACCTCCAGATTCAGGACATCTGATGTCCTCTTCTGGGCCTCTCATAGATGTACACACACACACACACACACACATACACACACACACCACACACACACACACAAACACACACAAATAAACCTTAAAAAAGTAACATTGTAAGAGAGTATGAAAGTATGGTTAAACCTCCTTGAGTCAGTTTAATGGAAGATTGAACATAATAGAACACAAGAATTGTAATAATTAGAAGAATGTTATTACCACAAATGTCAATAAGTAGTTAGAAATTATGTTTATGATTAGAGAGCTAGAACAATAATATATTGATATCCAAAGAGAAGAATTTATGGTGTAGGGTGATCGATATACCAGAGAGCATCAAGGAAGATCATTTGATTATTTATTTCCTTAAGTGAAGTTTTACTCTGGGCTGAAACAGCTACAACACAACTTATGAATAACAAACAAAAGAGAAAACATTGGTAAAGCAGCTATCCCCAAGTCATTCCATGCATTTTAAACATGTTGCTGTTGAGCAAAGTAATAAAACTGTGACCTATTTGGAAAGCACTTCTTATTCTTGTAAACATGACTATGCAGATGGATATTTAATGTGTTTTAAAAATGAACATAAAATTATTAAACACCATTTTATATAAAACTACACTGTAATATGCATACGGAGGTGATGACTAACTGCAGACTCAATTCATGCTAGTAGTTTTAATAGACTGCCAAGAGGGTCTTGCTTATAAAATGATCTCAGGGAGAAGAGATGACTTAAGTAATTAGGTTTCCTGAATACCTTAAAGTGAGCAAGCTCCTTTCAAATACTTGAGGTCAAGTCACAGTTAAAATTGGATTTAAGATTGCTGTCAAGAATGGACTGGGGCAGAGACAGAATTTATACACTGTAATAGAAAATTTGTATTATATCCATTAAGAGTCTTTGATTGGCAACATCAGAAAGGGTCCCTGCAGTTTTAAGTAATGTCTTGTTTGTTAACAGGGTAATGAGATGAATCATAGAATCAAAGTGAAGTCAGAGTACCTTGTGGAAGAGTGAGAGTGAGGTTAGCTTTGAGGAACTCAGCTGTGAAGCTCGAAAACCATCTTTCTTGAGTCTGCTTTACAATAACTTTACCCAACACCCTCACATCTCTTATTATCATTTAAGATTCCATTAACTCAAAGAGAGGAAACAGACTTGGATAAGCCTGTATCATGTGTATTTCTCTACCTGAGGAATGAATACATCCAAAGGATGTATCACAGTGATTCAGAATATTTGTGAGTTGTGCATTTATTTCTATTTGTGTGCCCTATTTGAAATAGCACATACAACTCTTTTATTTCTTTCAAATTGTTTCATATGCTATGTTTTATTCATCCTAGTACATGGTCTGACCCAAAACCTTCAATGTGCCTCAAAAATGACATGAAGGAGCTGAAGTGACGGCTCAGTTGCTAAGAGCATTTGTTGCTCTTAGGACCTAATTTCAGTTACCAGCACTCTTACTAGGCTTGGCTCGCATCATCTATAACTCCAGCTCTAGGGGATCTGACAAACTCAGCTGGTTTCTGTCCTCCATGGGGCATACACTTGCATACATACAGACAGATAATTAAAAACAAAAATAAATCATATAGAAGACATATCAATATTTATGAGAACTTTCTACTCTTAAAATATTTGTAATATACTATCTCATGTGAAACAATTATCATTTTCATTGCATAGACAAGAGGAGTGAGATATGGAATATATCCTTCTCAATTTGTCAGTAACAGTATAGTAAAGTTAGGATGTTAATTAAACTCCTTATTGAAAAATTATTTCTCTTGATGATAATATTATATCTGCTTCAATGAATGTATGTTAAATGATTTTTTTTTTTTTTTTTTGGTTTTTGGAGACAGGGTTTCTCTGTGCAGTTTTGCGCTTTCCTGGAACTGGTAGACCAGGCTGGCCTCGAACTCACTTTGATCCGCCTGCCTCTGCCTCCCGAGTGCTGGGACTAAAGGCATGCGCCACCACCGCCCGGCACGATCTTATTTTTAAAAAGCCAAAACTTGTTTTTTTCTCTCAAATTCTAAATGTTATTGATGAGAAATAGGTTAAAAGTGGCCCACAAGTACATATAAACAAAATTAGACATTATTTGTTCTTTCTGAAGATGTACCTCAGGCCATGAATGTTTCACCATCAATTTTACATGCTTTTGTATTCTTTTTTTGTTATTATTATTTTATAATTTAATTTAATTTTACATATCAGCCACGGATTCCCCTGTCTCCCCCCGCTCCCACAAACCCCTCCCCCACCTTTCTTCAGCCCACTCCCCATCCCATCTCCTCCAGGGCACAGACTCCTCTGGGGATTCAGTTCAAACCTGGTAGATTCAGTCCAGGCAGGTCCCGTCCCCTCCTCCCAGGCTGAACTAGTGTCCCTGGATCAAGAACAGAGAGGGAGAACAAGGAATAAGAGACCATGATAAATGAAGACCACATGGGAATAGGAAGAAACAAAGTGCTAGAGAGGTCCCCAGAAATCCACAAAGATATCTCTACAATAGACTACTGGCAATGGTTGAGAGAGTGCCCGAACTGACCTACTCTGGTGATAGGATGGCCAAACACCCTAACTGTCATGCTAGAAATCTCATCCAATGACTGAGGGAAGTGGATGCAAAGATCCACAGCCAGGCCCAGGTGGAGCTCCAGGAGTCCAATTGGCGAGAAAGAGGAGAGATTTTATGAGCTAGAATTGTTGAGACCAAGATTGGAAAAAGAACAGGGACAAATAGCCAAATTAATGGAAACACATGAACTATGAACCAATATCTGAGGAGCCCCAAATGATCAGGCCCCTTGGATAAGTGAGACAGTTGATTAGCTTGAACTGTTTAGCAGGCATCCAGGCAGTAGGACCAGGAACTCTCCTTAGTGCATGAGCTGGCTGTTTGAACCTGGAACTTTTGTATTCTTAATCTTGCACATATTTTTGGTACTTTTAAAAAAATATTTTGTAACATTTGAACAGTTTGAATACAATTTTAAGTCATCTTGTTCAGGTGAAACCATAAAGTTAACTAGCATATACTTTGCCCACTAGCCCATAATTGCCTACTCAACTTTCTACCTTCTTACTCCATTTGATGACTCACCACATATTTCTTCTTCCACTGCTTCTATTAACAATATTGGCAAAATAAAACAACAATAACAAGAAAGTTGCTTTTTAGTCAGGGATACCCAAACATTGGTTCGTGTTTAATGTTGGTGAGAAATAAATCCAGATGGCCCTGAAGGCTCATTTTCTTTCAACTTCTGGGAATTCAACAGACAGCTAGGTCAGTTTGCTGGATTCAAGAGAAGTCTGTTGGCTGATGTTGTGATTCCTAGGGTGCAAGCTGTGTTCCTGAGTTTTTGGTATGCAAATCTTGGTCCTAGACATATACAACTTACCATTATGCCTGATCATAATTTTACTTAGAGAAGCTATGCAGGTCCTGTCCTGTGTGTGTGTGTGTATGTGTGTGTGTGTGTGTGTGTGTGTGTGTACATGTGGAGTGCAAGTATGAGTGTGTGTGCATGTTTAATATGCAAACCTTGGTCCTAGACATACACATCTTACCTACCATTATTGCTGACTTCTAGAATTTTACTTAGATAAACTATGCAGGTTGTGTCTGTGTGTATGTGTGTGTGTGCATGTGGAGTGCAAGTGTGAGTGTGTGTGTATGTTTGTTTGTATATGCCACATATGTATGTGTGCATATTATTATGAGTTCTACATCCACTGGAAACTTGTACATATATGGCATGTTTGCTTGACTTGTATGATTGAACAATAGGGTTCAGGGCATGACAGCTATTTTAATAGTTTCTTCTTGCAACATGATTTCCCATAAGATGTGGGTTATAACTCTTATGTGTCGCTAGTGATATGTATGTCAGCACCCTTCATGAATGACAAAATATTCATTTTTCTCACTCTTCTCATGCAGTCTGTCAGAAAATCAAATCAGCTCTGCCTTCAACATATACATAAAATATGACCACTTCTTATTACTTCCCTACTACTTTCTGATCTAAGATACCATCATATCTCAAGTTACATGATTTATATCCCTACACATTTTCCATAGTCTTTCCACTTTTCCCTAAACAATTTATAAGATGCAGCAGCCACAGAGACCCATTGGAAACAAAGGGAAAGCATGGCATCTATGTAGAAGTTTCGAGTGACTCTCCATGTTACTCAGCACAAAACAAAAGGATTTTGGTAGACCATGACTGACAAGGACTTGCTTGGTACTGAACTTTGCCAGCCCTCAGCTGTCATTCTTGCTTTATCTATTTTACTCTATTAGATTTCAGGATGACCCTAACAAAGTACCATCCATCAGATGACTTAAAGAGGACTTCGATTCTTTCATAGTTGTGTAAGCTAGAAGTCTCAAGTCAAGTTCTCACCAAGATGCTTTGTTCTGAGGCTCCTCTCCTGGGCTTGTTGATGCCCATCTTCCTTTGCATTCACAAGGTCTCTCCTATCTTGTAACTATGTCCAATTTCCTCTTTTTGAAAGAACAACAGTCATATAGAATGAAAAACTCACCCCCAAAACTTCATTTTTAACTCAATTACCTCCTCATTCTGATATACTAAATACAATGGCATTTCTAGACATTAGTGTTTAAAGCATTAATGTGTGAATTTTGGAGGCAAATAATTCAGCCAATGGCATCCATTCTACCCAGTCTTACTGTGATCTGTGAAGGTCCGAAAGCTTAAGCCTCACTGCCCAGTGCTTACACATGGCTGTTGCCTCTTGCATGGGCAGATCCATGCATGGATGGATTCCTCACCTCACTAGCCCTTCACAAAATATTCCATCATGCCAGCCCAGATTTGTCTGTGAGATATATTTAAAAATACAACTATTGAGCCCAACACTTTCTCCTTTTGTTGCTTGAATAACACGTCTTGTTTGTTGCCTAACTCTCCCAATTAGAAAACTACAAGGCTCTTAGAAAGTACTGAATCTCAAAAAGTGTATAATAGGGCCTAGCATATCGTCAGCATTTAGTAAATATCTGTTGAAATCTTGATTCATTACTGTCTGAATTAATTGGCTTCGAAATATGACCTAGAAATGTAAAAACGATTCATCTCCAAAATCCAATTAGGATTAAGTTACTAATGCAAAGTTCAATTTCGCATGGAAATACAAAGTGCTAATAAATGGCAAATGTGTTTATTCGTAAAAATTAGATAGTATAAAAATAAAATAGTGAATGGAAATTTCCATTATGATTTGGAGGTAAGTGATCAGCTTTCTGTAAGATTATGAGTAAAGATAGAATCACTTTATAATTTTATTTTTATGTAGGTGTGGACAGGTGCATATGTATACACGGTGTGTGTGTGTGTGTGTGTGTGTGTGTGTGTGTGTGTTGTGTGTGTGTGTGTAAATGGGTACATATAAGTGAGTGGAAACATGCATGCACAATGATTTGTATAGAGACTGACAATGTCAGGTTTATCCTCAAAAACACCATCTATTTTCTCTGAACCAGGGTCTCTCACTGGCTTGGAGCTACCATTAAGTTAGTCTGGTTAGTGAATAAGCCCCAGAGATCTTCCTGTCTCCATCTTTCCAGTACTGAGATAATAAGCATGCTCCACCATGCACAGCTTTTTATGTGGGTGCTGGAATTGAACTCAGCCATTGTTCTTGCACAAGTACTTCACAAATTGAGCTATCCCTAAGATCTTTATGAGTTCTAACCAGAAGTATTCTTCTCTTTCCAAATGGACAAGGCTACATAACATCTTTGAAAACAAGCAAGTGCTATTTCCCAGGCATCAAAGCAGGAGTGGGAATCCCATACCAGGTCCCAAGGCATTTCCTTGAACCAGTGAGAAGGGGCTGCCAGATTAGACATAGCCCAGAGCTACACCACAGGCAAGTATAGAAGCACTTTCCCTCTTGAGGTCTGTCTTGCCTTGCGCTTCCTGGAGCAGAGTATGGTTGTTAATACATCACAAAGACTGAAGACTACAGAAAGGAGGAAGAGCTGGAGCACTGCTCAAGTAAAATACTTTAAAGTGCTGGGGGCTCGAGGGATGCGTCTGGAGGGAGTGTGGCTGTTTACCAAACAAAGCTAATATTATCACATTTCATATTTTGCCTGATCCCGACTATGTGAGTGACATCAAAATGTACTCAACTGTGGCAGTCCCCTGCTCCACCGGCTTTAATTAAGCTTGCTTTGTGCTTAGGAAATTAGCAAGCTGTTTGCAGTCGAGGGAGAAAAACATAGATTATTCACATGGGTAATTTTTTTTTTTTTCCTTTTTAACTCCAGGAATCAGCTGCCTTGTCATATTCACATACTCTCCGGTGGCTACAGCACAGTGCCAAAACCCATTAGCAGAGTCTGCTCACCATGCCTGTGGAATGGAATTGCCACCTAAGTCTAAGGCACATGATGGATAGCATCAAAGAAGGAGGTCACTGGATTAGGGCTCTTATCAGAGATCTGTCACTCTGAAAACAGACTGGGCAGCAATGAGCAGTAAAGAATGAATCTCATTGTTGGGCTAACAGCTGCAATAGTATGGGGATTGTCTGGCCTTCCCAGCTCCATCTCCGTTACATGTGAACATGGCTGGCTGGTGCTGGAGATCTGAGCCCATAGCAAGCTATCTACTACTTATGACAAAGAAATGGTGTCATTTGTTAAATCTTCAGGCATGCAAAAATTAAAACTTCAGTGGCCGTAGCAATTCAGTAGTTCTGCTGAGAAGTGAGGCAGCTCCCAGAGTGAAATGTAAACAGAACCAATCCTTGCAGTAATTGGAACACAATTTCATGTAGTTTAAGGGAGAACCACAGTGCTGACTTAAAAGTGATTAAGGCCTATAACATAATTGGCTCTACTGTGGTAATCTATAACCTCAGTAGCCATAAACCAAAAATGACTTGTTGATATATTGTGACCATAATTAGAACTTGAACACTGGCTCTAGGGAGGGCCCAACAGACTTGCTGCATTGAAGATCCAAGGAAGGATATGGGGCAGGGAAATGGCAATAACAGCATGGTCTCACTGGGAAGTACAGAGCTCCAGTGACCCAAGAGCCATCTGCTGTCTGTATACTTATGGCTGTCTCACCTTAATATATGAGAGGAAATCAAAGGCAATGGTTAAGAGATTTCCATAGCAGTAGTCTAAGATAGTCTTGGTCTAGGTACGGCTGTTTAATCATTGCATTGAGCCATTATCATGGAATCCATCATACATGTCTTTGCTGCTATCATGAAATTGGATATTGTGTAAGGAGGTGTGATGGATACTTTTACATCAACTTAATGTAAGTTAAGGTCATCTGAGAGGAGGTAACTTCAACTGAGAACATACCTCCATCAGATCAGCTTATAGACAAGCCTACAAGGCATTTTTTTCAATTGATGATTGATGGGGGAGAGCCCAACCCATTGTGCATGGTGTCACAACCTATGTAAGTGGTCCTGGGTTTATAAGAAAAATAGGCTGAGCAAGCCATGGGAGAAAGCTAGTAAGCAGCACCCCTCCATGGCATCAGCTTCAGATCTTGCCTCTAGATTCTGGCTCGCTTCATGTTCCTGTCCTTTGTGTTATAACTAATAATTACTTCCTCAAAATGGCATTCTCTAATCACTGAGTGAAAACTAAAACCCATATCTCCTTATATGTCTTCCTCATTATTGTCATTTTGAGGGTTTCTAGTTTCTTGTTTATGGATATTTTCATGGGCAAAGCCCTGCTTGTTTGGTTGGGTGCTGTATCCCTGCATCTATTATAGTAGTTTCTCATGTCAACAAAGAAGTGTTATTGGGTTATTAAATTTATAGAATAAAATGTATTTTTTAAAAAAATGTCACCTCCTAGAGTTGAATACACAGCATGCAAAAGCAACATAAACATTTTCTCCAAGAGCAGGTTATGAAAGAGAGAAAGAGATATCTCTAAACATAGGGGAAGCAAGGATCAGATATGCAATAGTCAAAGTTACTATATTTACCTATGCAATGCCTGCAGGCAATGATTGTGTCCCCAAGCCAAGCTTACTTATCTCTTAACTAGTGGTGTTTTAATAATAACATTAGCTAATGAGTGTGGTATCAGTAATTATTCAGATACTTCTTCTCTTTGATTATTGACACAAATTCTCAAAAGTGTTGAAGTCTGAGTAATCAGCTCAGAAAGACTTGTATTGGGCATCTCAGACACACAGAAGGCCTCAAAAACACAGCCAAGTTGCGAAGCAAGTGTCCTTCTCTCTTTGGTTGCCTGAAGTCAATATATAAGAGGTCTCTTGTTGAAGGTGAGGAGTCAAGAGTATCACGATAATAGGGAAATCCATCATGGAAAATGGTTTAAAGCTGATACCAAAACAGAAAGAGTTTTGTGAAAGTAAGGGCATTGAAAGGTTGGCCATAAAATCTTGAAAAGATGAAAAGGAAAGAAAGCTCGAATCCAAAGTCAGGCAAGTGACAAAGAAGTATAGAGCAACAATCGATCAGAATGGCAGTCAGAAGGCAATCGACTTCTAAAGCATTTTTGTGCTGCAGGGAAGTTGTCTGCATTCTAAGTCTTGGTGTCACTGTTAAAATGACAAGTGGCCTGTCCCATGCTTAATGCAGTTGGCCACCTCTTTATTTGCGATGTCTTAAAACCTGCATGTTAATTCTTCAGATTGGGACCAAATATTAGGATAAATAACTAACAAAACTAATAATGATTCTCAATATCTGTTCTCTCTCATGTCTCTTTAAATTACATACCTAATGCTCATTCTTCTAGGTTGGACTTAAGCTATGCCTTTCCATCTAATTTTATATTCATAGCTATACTATACAAAATAGGGCCATATCTTACTGGTGAGAAAGGGACAACAGAAGACCAACTTTGTAACTTATAATGCCACTTTGCACTACAGCTTCATTAAGTGATTGATTTTTTTTCTATATCTTTTGGGCAGCAACTTTAAGAATCTACAAACCATCCTGTTCTATCTTGAAACCAGCCAGGGCTGGTCAGTAGATTTCTCCAAGAATCTCATTGTGTCTCTTGAAATTGTTAAAATGGACATTTTTTCCTGTGTTGGGAGAAACTATATTCTTCTGTTTGAGAAATTCAGAATAATTAGTGAAAATGTATGTGATTTAAATATGGTATAAATGCATAAGTGAAATGTGCCTTTCTGGATGAATAGAGTGCTATGATTGATTTTTATTTTTTAATTTGCAATTTGTATAATTTATACTAGAAAGCCACACTAAAAAATGAAAGAGAAAATTCAGTACCAGAAGCATAGATCATGATGTAAGTCGTATTTGCTGCCAAATCTAACATTAGCAGTCCTGACTTGACTGTAAAAAGCTTCTGAAGGAGACTGGAGAGATGGCTCAGTCAGTAACAGTTTGCCTTGCAATCACAAGAACTCAAATAAAAGAACAGGGTATGATGGCCGAGCTTTCTAAGCCAGGTGGTAAAGGAGAAAGGTGGGCCTCAGACTAGACTAGACTAGAAGGCTAGCCTCTAGACTTCTTGACCAGCCCCAGACCAATGAGAGATTCTGACTCAAATATCAAGTTGGTTCCATGGTGTAATGGTTAGCACTCTGGACTCTGACTCAAATATCAACATAGAAGGTACCTAATGAATGACAGTCAAGGTGCGTTTTCGTCTCCTCCTGCATATACACCACATACACACACACACACACACACACACACACTGCACGCACGCATGCATGCATGCACGCGCACACACGCACATGCACACATGAGAACGAGAGGGAGGTAGATTTTTATGGTCATATTTCTATTGAAGGCATTTCTTCTAGTTTCCTTGTTTATATTTTCTTTCAAATCCTGTCTTCTGACAAGTTTCTTCCTCTCACCCACAGGCCTCATTCATACAACCAACCTTTATGTAACAATTCATGACATAAATAAATCAGAAGATAAAATGAATTTTTAAACTATAGTACTTTCCTATTTACCAAATTCTGTACACAGTTTATTAATTTTATTTTCTTTCATTCCTGTTATTTTACTCTCAAGCCACATTATTTCTCCACTTTGTACAGATGTGAGTGTGTGTTCATATGTGGGTAAGTACAAGTACGCATATGCCACGGAAGAGGTGAAGATAAAAGGACAGTCTTAAGTGTATGTCTTTGTTTTGGACTTTATTTGGACTTTGTTTTTCAGCCATGGCCTCTTCATGATTGCACACACCACAACAGTTAGCCCATAACTTTCCAGGGATATGTTGTATCCACATACCACCTCACCATAGGAATCCTGAGATCACAGAATTTCCTGTTCTAACCAGCTTCCACATGGGTGCTGAGAGAATCCAAACTCAGATCCTCACAAGTTGCATATCAGGTGCTTTGCTTCAGTGAGCTGTCTCCCGGCACCATCTCTCTCTCTCTCTCTCTCTCTCTCTCTCTCTCTCTCTCTCTCTCTCTCTCTTTCTTTTCATACTTGTAGTGACTGGAATTGTGAAACTTGTGCCCTAGGTTCTCCAAAGTATATTATGTTCTTTCCTAAACCAGTATAATTTCTAATTGTATTCTAAATACTTTATCTGAATACCATAGGTAAATGTAAATCTCAACTCTCATCAAAACAGCTACTTTTTGCATCAGGAGATTATTTCAGAAAGCCACAATTAGGCAAAATTCAGAAAACAATGGACCATGGAGTACTCACCTCATTTGATATGTCTACAGTACAACTCCTCCTATCAACGTTCAGAGAACATTGAAGATGAGAGGACAGAATAATTGTAAGAGACAAGGACCAGGAACTCTCCAGTGATATTGTGACTTTTAGCTGTGACAGGGAAGCTACACCAAGAAATTCTCAACAACAGCTGTCTTAACCAAACCTGAAACATTTCAACAACATTTGACACCTTAATTTACATTAAGTAAATCTCACACAACCCCAGTCTTAAATGAGGAGCTATAGGCAATTAATAACTACAGGGAAAGGGAGAATTAGTCTTCCCAAGGCATGAGTCCCCAAATTAATTATCTGCTATGAAACAATCTTTGTATACTGTAAATATGTATTATTCTCCTTGATTAATAAAGAGCTGACTGCCCTAAAGCTGGGCAGGAATACACATTGGGTGGGAGAACCAGACTAAGAGGAGGCTGAGAAGAAAAAGGGCAGACAGAGTCTCAAGAGTTGCCAGCCAGATACAGAGGAAATAGGATGTGTACAAAATGAGGTAATGAGCCATGTGGTAGAATCAGATAAGAAATATGGGTTAATTTAGTTGCAAGAGTTAGTTAATAATAAGCCTGAGCTATAGGCCAAGCATTTATAATTATTATATTTAATATTATAATTAATATTGAGTCTCCATGTCAGTTATTTGGGAATAGCAGGCAGGAAAGAAAATTCCACCTGCAATTACCCAATACCGAGCACTCAATTCTAGAAAGATATACTTGCAGTCATCTATGAACTGAATCAGCAGGTTGTAATTGTATGCTGATTGTTCAGAGGCATATTTAACAACAATGGTTAAAGAAAGGATGTGGTGAATTTGGAAAGAGTAGGAGCAGACACAGCAGGAACAGGAAGAAGGAAAGGGAAGTTGAAATGTTATATTTTAGAGAAAGTTCAAAGATCCAGCACACATATGTAACTGATGATTACCTTCATGGCTCAGGCTGGCATAACAACTATTTGTCATATATTTAAATTATGACCAAGGTGCTCTGAGGAATTGAGAGTAGATAATTATGAAACAGAATGTAGCCCTTTCCCTTATTTCCCTTAGAATCCTTTTTATTTATTTATTATCCATTTATTTATTTGTTTATTATTATTCTGGACAGTGTCTCTTGTAGCTAAAATGTCTTGAATTTGCTTTAACTTGTGATTCTCCTGCCTCCATTTTCCAAGTGCTAGTCTTCAAAGCATGCAACACTGTTCTCAATTTATGATGCTCTAGGTTCCAACCTAGTGCTTCATGCATGATGGACAAGGCACCTATAAACCGGAGCTATACACATCAAAGAAATGAACGTATAAACATGTAAAATATACTTTCACAAACAAAAGCATCATCTAGAATGATCAGTAAATTAATGATCAATATTCTGTAAAATTCATTGACAGTATTTGAAGACATTTGTTCTTTATCATCCAGGTATAGAGCAATGCCTTTCACATGTTTTCTATGCATTGTCACACTAGGTAAAACTCATGATTTCCAGAAACTGTTAGGGTTTATACCACTTAACCATGAAATCAGGAGAATTACGTAGACAGTGTACAAAGGATAATTGGTATATGTCAGAACTAGGCTTTCCAAATCCAGCGTATCAGTCCCTTTCATTCTGTCATGTGGTTTCCATTACCATTTGAAACTTAACATTGCAGGATCACATAAGTTGCCCTTGTGATTTCTGAACTCAGAATGACTGGTAGTGTGAAACTAAAGCAAGGAGAGAGAGAGGGAAGTAAAGGAAAAATAAAAAATACTCATCCAAAGGAAAATCATTGCACATTAATTCTGCACATTTTCATAATCTTTAATGACCATTTTAAATCACTGTGTGCTCAGGACATTAGGAAATAAAGCACACGTACCTCAGCATTCCTTAATGTGCTTGTAGCTCATACTGGAACTTCATTCCAGTATGATTTGTTCCATTTTCATTAAATCTAGGGCTTTTAAAATTTTTTATTTCCTTCTCCTGTAGATTCACCATAAAATATGTTGAGGGATCATATCTTCTCTTGAGACTGCTTTTTTTTCCCAGGTACTATATATTTCAAAATGATAGCCCAGAGGTGGAATAGAAATTAAGTGGTGGAAGATGCATGGAGAGGAGGCTGCTTCTGTGGTTAGGAGAATAAAGCAAGGAAAGATTTGAAGAGGAAATAGGCTCTTGGCTTAAAGTATTGCCCTCTCTTAATGCGGGTGAGGGCTTGCACTTTCCAGCAGAGATGTATTTCCATGAAACTCTATAGTTATTCACAGATCTTAAAGCTTAGAAAGTAAAGACTCAGCTAGAAAGTTTGAAAGCTTGTTAAAATTCAGATACCTCTAGAAACCTTCTAGATTGAGTACACACCTAAGATTAGGAAAGGTTTAGCCAGTATTTCTGTGGCTGTGGGAAGTGTTAGGACAGTCACTTATGAAATTAGACAGAATACATGCTTTGTAAACAACTGTGCCTGGTTACAGAGAAGGGAAAGAGAATCCCATGAATACTAAACACCAATGACTGAGAGGGAGTGAATGAGGAATGTGTCTTCTAACTCTCACTACTACTGATAATTGTTCACTAAAATAATGAAGTAACCAAAGGAAACCATGAAGTGCCTTGCAGTTTAAGTAAACATCTAAGCAATACAATCAAGACAAATAAAATCACTATCATCAGGGGCCAGAGACATAGGAAACTGAGTAAAGTGTCTTGCCACCAAGTCTTAGGATGTGAGTTCTGTTAGCATTTAGGCATCTGCACTGGCCTGCCCTTAGGGTTCTAACAGGATATGTCCTCAGCTGCAGCCACTAAGAGCACCCCCTGTGCACATTTCCTGCTTTCCCTTGTAAAAGGTGGGCCTTCTCCTCTCATCTTGTTCTCTTCCTTCACTCTTGCCCAGGGACCAGTCTCTGCCTCCTTCACTGCCCTTCCCCCAATAAACCTCCCCTGTGAGCCTGGTTGTATGGCATGACTCCTTCCTGCCACTTTTAAATTACCTCAAATTCAATACTCAGAACTCACACAGTGTAAGAAAAGAACTGTGACACCACATTTTTTCACTAACCTCTAACCATATTCATGGCATACAAGCCCCACCCCCCTCACAAGACAAATAATAAAACATGATCCCTTTTTACAAATTGATGGATTCACTAAACTATAAGCTACTTAAAGCCTTGAAACATGCTCCCTTTGTGTGTCTTCCCCACCTGGTTTGATACCTTCACATATGATTTGTCTTGATAAACTCCTTCCTTGTGTTATAGCCACTAGACTAGGAAATCATTTCTCTAGTGTCAGGACTTAAAGAAAGGATCTAAAGGCTTGAATTCAGACTATGTGGCTTTGGCTGTTTCTCTCTTATAAACTCCGTGACTTTTGAAAAGCAATTTCTAATGCAGATTTGTGATAACAAAAGGGAATAGAGCTTTAAATGTTTAATCCTCTGATGTACAGATAAATGATGTGAGCTGGCCTTTGGTGACTTGGATATTTATATTATTCTCACCAATAACATGGACACCATTCTGATGATTCTATAATAGTTTAAAATAGCAATACCCAATTTGAAGCACATGGATCACATGGATCCCAGGGTAGCTATGCATGTGGCCCAAAACATTTGTAGATGAAAACACATTAGATTGCAACATCAAAAGCTGTTCAACTGTGGTTTGAACTAAAGCATAGGATGTTACTTTATCAAATACTATTCTGGATTCCAAAGGAGATGTATTTCAATGCAAACCAAACATGTGACATTGAATTTATTTCTTAGTCAGAAGGCTGAGCTGTCCTTAATATAACATATTTATATGGCTGTCAAGGGCTGCTGAGTGCTAATAAGACAGTAATTCATTCACTTTATTATGAATAGGTAGGTATCTGCTCTTTCCCCAGCTTTTGCAAGACAGGCCCTTGTCTCAGGTTGTATTGCCCCAGATGCAAACCTGAAGCTGAGGCATTGAGGAAAATAAGTGATTTATAAAGCAAATGGTATCACAAGAAAGTAGTAAGGGAGTTAGAGAAACTAGACAGAGAAAAATAAGCCAAGCATGGGTACAATTTGAGAGCAAGCCCCAGCCCTCAGGGAATTGTGAAATATACATTGCACCTCAAAAACCATAGTTATACAGCAACTCTGAAGACACAATGGCCAGGATAGTTGGAGGGAGCATATAGACATCATTACCCACACCCTGACCCTGATAACTCTGCCTTCAGAATGCCTCTGGAAATGTCTTTTTAGAAGTAGACCTAAGGTGCCCTGAGCTTATTAGCAGCTGGCTTCAGGGCGGTCCTGTCCCAAACCTTAATCCAGTGGCTGTGCTCAGAGTCTTCTGTAAATGTCCCTGCTTTCTTCACGTCCAGAGAGTTATACATACTTGTGAATGGCTGACCAAGACCCCATCCTGTGTGGTGACTGGCTGCTTTTTATAGGATGGCATATGGTACTTTCCAGATCCCAGCCATGCCCCAGGACTCTGTAATGTTTCATGCTAACAGTTTCTAGGAAGCTTGAAAATGAGGGTGGGGTGTTCTCTTGGTAGAGCCAAAAACTGGGACACGCACAGTTTGGCTCAAGAGTTGGGATTTTTAGTCCGGCTCCACTCCATCAATGCAGCCAAGGGCAGTTTGCTTGCTGTTCTTCAGGATTTAAGGGAGCACTTGTTAATCATTGGCTCTTGGCAGACAACCTCAACAGAGGCTGGGAAGCATGACTCGGTGGGAGGCTAGTAGGCTCCGTTGGTTATTCAGTTTGTCTGTCATTCAGTTGGTTATGTCTGTCTGAGTCTAAACTCATCTAGTCACAAGGAGTCATGAATACCTCAAGGGAAAGAAATTTGTTAATCTGGTAATGTCATATAACAGAACAATGTTGGTCCCTGGTCACCATAGGTCCTGAAGATAGAACTTAGGTCAAACAGAGCAGAGAAAGCTTTGGTTATCTTTCCCTTTCTTCACTGTCTATCTTCCTTTTTTTTCTACATTTGCTATTGTGTGTGTGTGTGTGTGGTGTATGTGTGCACAGTGCATTTGTCAAACTCAGAGAGCCCATTGCAGTATTCAGTTCTTGCCATCCCTGTAGGTTCCAGGGATCAAACTTGAGTATTTGGCTTGACTGCCATCACCTTTACCCACTGAGCAATTGTATTGGCCTTGCCTCTGTTTCTTTCTATAAAGCCCTGTTATTTTTTTTCTTCTGCTGCTCAACACCCTATAGGACTTCCAAAGTATTAGCTCAGTTCCTTTGTTTTCTTGAACTTTAAAACTTAACACACACACAACAACACTCAGAGTTTCTGAGTCTGGGGTTCAAAAGTTACAAGACAGAATTCTATGGGGATGACCAAAGAGCAATCTATTCCCATAAACTATCATTGGAGAGCTGAAATTTAGCATAACGAAACTTGCTGGGAATAATAGCCCATCCTTAAGAACTCAGAAATAATCAATGTAGGCTGAAAAGGGAGGACAAAAGTATTTCTTCTGTACTCCCCAAAGCACATTTCTCCAATGACTAGAAAGGTACATGTAGGAAGCAATAATAGTGTTTACCTTAGATGTATTTACAGACTTGAGTGGAAGATAATCAAATTATGAGATCTATTGCTAACATCTTAATTATCTCCTAGTATACAGTGTCAATATGAACTAGAAACACATAAATGAATAAAATAAGCATCCTTGGAAGTTGTCTAACTTTTATGTTTGCCCTAAAATAACTGAGTTCCATGCATTTAGTTTTAGACTGTAAATTAGTAGAATCTTCAAGGAAGAAATTTGGTAATAAACATAGGGTCTATAAAATGGTCGATTCCTGTTGACCCAGTAATTCTACTTAAGAGAAACTATCACAAAGCATTCAAAATATCTGGAAAAGTTTTATATATTACATGTGCATCACAGAAGTATTTACAAAGAAAAAGTGAAGATAAATTAAATATGCCACAGAGAGGGGAGTAATTAAAGAAGCCACAAGAATAGGCTCTAGTCATTAGAGTTTTGGTCATGAAATGCTTATATATTAAGTGGTATCAACGTGCAATACTGCAAGGAAGCTGTGAAAATGAATGAGAAAACCCTTATCCCAAGACAAGAGTCAAAGTGGTGAAATTATATCCTTTCTCTCTATATTCTTAGTTGTTTATAATATAAACTCTCATTACTTGCAGAAAAAGAAAATTTGCACAATTGTTTACATGTTATCATTACTTTTTAAGGGGGATAGTTTGTATTCCCTGTAGCTATTTCTTTCTACTCTTCAATGGGATACCAGCTCTCTTGAAACCTACTACTTCTGGAAAGGATTTTATAAGTTAAATACTGTATCACTGAAGGCTTAGAAACTGCTGAGATGAAAATAGAAAAGCCAGCTTAAGTAACTACAGTGAAGAACATTTAGAAAGGTCTTAGAAAAGTTGCTTTAAGGGAAAAAAATCTAGCAGAGGTGGAAAAAACTCTAAACCTGAGAAGTGTCTAAAACTATAGCTGTCAAAGATAAAGCATGGCTGTGCTAGAAGGCTGGGCAGCCCTCCGTACATATCTCATGTAGCATTGGGGACATTATACAGGAGAGAGCGATTAACGCATGCTCAAGTCATCATCAGCCTTATAGATTGTCTTTTCCAATTGACCATTTTAGCCTGATTCTCCTGCCTATTTTTGAGGGACTAAAGTATTATAAAATCACCAGGCAGAAGTTTAAAAAATTCTCTGAATAAGTAATAGGAGGCTTTCTCATTGAAACTTTTTTAGGAAGACTATATTACCACTGGATAGCATGAAAGGTGATTTAAATAATAAAGTCACCATCATGCCATGAGTTATAGGACACTACAGGATACTTTCTAAAGTTTGCTCTGCATGTACCAGTCCCCAAAGATACCCCAGTAAATAAAGCATTTTGGCTGAAAAACATATTACATACATGTCCTCTTTAAATAATGGGATATTCCCTTAAAATACCATAGTACTGAAAACCATTTGTTCATCATTTCCCAAACTCATGAACCTTGTCTTCACCCATGACTATGGTCCTTGAGCAAAGTGAAACAGTTTGTTAAATAGCGTTGACAGATTTCAGAAGTCATTTACCCTATGTTCCAGTGAATTTCCAATGCATACTAACCACAGAAGACTGAATTAGTTGAGTTAGCTTTTTCAGACAATGATCTTTAAGTGGTTTCAGCCAATCTCAAATGAAATCATAAGTACACAGGAATTCTTTAGGAATGAATATCCTTAATGAATGAATATGTGGTGTCTCTCACTCTTCAAGAAACAAGTTTTAATTTGACGATCATTCCTCTATATGTTATGCCTACAATTAATATTTGTCTCGGCCTCCCATGCCATCTTTTCTAATCTTGATAACATGTATAGGTCTTTCCAAAGATTAAAGAGCCTATACAAAAAATGAGGCAGACTAGTAAAGGCCTTCATAGATCATTATCACTTACTAACTGTACAGTAGCCAAAACCCCAAAGAGAAGTGGTCTTCATGCTATAGTGTATCATTAGAATCATGTGTCATGACTTTTTGGAGAGCTGTAAAATATGTCTTTCTAAACTTGGATGCCACCAAAAAGCAAATGAAGAATTCAACACTGAAAAGATGACTCAGTGGTGAGTAACAGAGTTCTTTCAAAGTCCTCAGTTCAGATTATAGCACCCTAATCAGACAACTCAGTATAAACCACCCTTAAATCCAGCTCCAATGGGATCCAATGTCTCCTTCTAGCATCTGTGGGCACCTGTACACAGGTGGCATAAATACACAAACATATAAACACTCACCTTACAAAAATTAAAAATCTATTCATGTTCATCTGGGTGAGTTAAATGAGTTTATTAGACATTGTTTTCAGAGGCAAGCATTGCTATAAGCAGCTGTAATTTCATGAAGTCACTAAGCTCATTTTCTAGGCTTCCATCTTACCTAGCATTCAGTTACAGAAAAACTGATGCAAACTTATCTTCAGAGAACCACACTGAACAATGAAAAAAGACAAATGAATATAGGCTAAGATAACATAAGGTACAAACAGATCTAGAGTCTAGGGAAGTGCCATATTTGTGTGCACTCTGTCCTTTCCTTTAGCAGGGTTCTACTGGCTTTAGTAAACACTGTCTAGCAGTATCTAGAGTCTTCATCACAATCTGGCAGGTAGAACAACCAAAATGAGGCAACCTTAACATCTTGTTTGATGTAAATGAGGAATGCATAAAGAATCGAACCCCAGATTACAATTCAGGCAATGAAGGGAGAATTTACTACTGGAAAAATAATAATATTAACTCTCCTATAGCAGAAATAAATTTCTGTATTTTTTAATATCCTTTTTTCTCATGCCAAACCATGGTGAACTTTTCTTGTATCATTCATTCATCTTTGCTGTCAGTTTATGAAATTCTATTACAATCTTCCATTTTGAACCTTTTAAAAAAATTCATGTGCATGTGAGTGGGCCTGTGTATTTGTATGTACACCATATGAATGAAGTACCTTCAGAAGCCAGAACAGTAGATCCCTTGGAACTTGAGTTGCAGGCACATAATCACAGATCTTTGCAATAGCAGTAAGTGCTCCTAACCACTGAACTAGCTGTACAACCCTATAATTTAGCTGATGTGCCTTATCATTAAATCACTTACCCAGCTTCTTTCAAATACAACTTAGGACCATCTTCACAAGGATAGCACTGATCACAGTGGGCTGGACCTTCCCATAGCAATCACCAATCCAGAAAATATGCTGCACACTTGGCTATTGGCCAATCTGATGGATGCAATTTTTCAATTGAAGATTCCTCTTCCAGGTGACCCTAGCTTGTATCAAGTGAACAGAATACTCACCAGCAAGGCATCATCTGGCATATAACAGTCATACTCTATCGTTGAGACAAAACATACTTGATTCAGAGCACATGGAAAAATCAAGTTGGTACCAACTTGGAAGTCTAATTTCTATTGGCTAGCTTCCATAGGTGCAAAAATGTTTTATGCATACTACCAGAATGGGATTAAAATAAACATCAGTCCTATCTATCTGTGACCACAGAAACATCAGCTTGGCAAGACGTGGCCATTGGTACAACAGTGTCATGGGTGTCATGGGAGTCACCAACTAATTTCAAATTGCATTCTTGTATTTCCACAAGACAGAAGCCATTCCTAACACTGCTACCAGGTCCAAGAACCTATAGCTAGACTGAATGGTTGTGGGCTCTAGGAAAGAACTTGATATTAAGTATTAAGCTGATTTCCCACAACTTACCATTACACCCAAAAGTTAGTGCATTCCCAAAACTCATCAGAGAACCTTATTTTTCTAGTAGATGGAGATTAATAGAAACTCATAGCTAGTTAACATGAAGAGGACAAGAATGATTATAACTATGTTCAAATAACTCAAAGACATGAATATACTCAAAGAGAACAGAATCAAAGATCAAATAAGAAAGTAAATACAAGATATGATAATCAAATTAAATAATAATACAGAAATACTGAAGGAAAAATAAAAATATTATTTGATGAAAAACAATTCAACAGATAGTAATTGTCATCAATGCTTCACTTTCACTAATGCACAGGTCATCTCTACAAAATCAAAACACATAAGCACTGTAGGTAAATCATATATAAGTGGGCCTAACAGAAATCTCAGAACGTTCTACCCAAAGAGTAAAAGTACACATTCTTCTCAGCTACCCATAGAACTTTCTCCAAAGGACAAAAACAATTAACAGAAATACTTGTAATATAGATGTCTTGTACATTTATTTTTATAAATGGAAGAAATATAGTTATATGACATATAAATCTAAATTAATTACCTAGTTATACAAAACTCATTGAAAAATATGTAAATGATGCAATTTTTAATCACAGTCTCTCACATTGCAACCTTTTGAAGACTGTATGGAAAAATGATTCTGAGATTTATTCTTACATGCAATCAAATAACTTTCAATATAAAAAAGATCAATACTATATTATTAACTATTCTACTAACACAGGGTAAAAATGTTTGCAAACTGAGTTAGCTAATATAGAAAATATTTTTGTAATTACTGGTAGGAAAAATATTTAATATAATTTTCAGGTTTTCTTCCTATCTACAAACATATATTGGTAATTTCTTATGCTTACATTATAAATACTCAACCCTGATTTTGAAAGAAATGCTGTGTGGCATAAAAGATTCATTATGTGTGAGAAATCTATTTAAAAATGATGATCTCTTTAAAATAGTTAATAAGATATTTGCATTTACATTTGAAAAAGCCAGATATTCTCACTGAAATATGTAACATCAAAGCACTACACAGATCAGAGGGTATGATTCCTTCTATCATCAGTTGAGCTATTGAACCTAAGTATCCAAGGAATTCTTAAGAAAAAAATAAAATTTCAGCATTTTCACACTTGCAAATTGTTTCTGAAACTTCATGATGATGCTGACACTAAAATTAAATTACAGAGCTTCTAATTTAAGAATCTTGTACTGTCTACTGAATAAAAGCATATGAACAGTGTTGTTGCTATTATCAAAACCCCAAATACTTTATTTTTTTTCTAGAAAACACGAATGTTTTCCAAAAATGTTTGTTTGTTTCTGTTTATTCAAAGCTAATCTACTTTGTTACATACAATTGGGATAGGTTCATGTAAGAAAAAATGTGAACAATTATAAAGTAACATATGGCTAGTCCTGATGGGGAACTGGAACACTGTCCGGGACCCATCCTTGATCTGAAACTTGTTCTAGACAGCCCTTTATAATAGCCATCATGTACTTTCCATCTCAGAACACTCCCATTAGACTCAAAGAGCTGTTTTCTCCCAATTTTCTGTGTTCTATCTTGACCATATAGAGTTGTTCTTTCTAGTGAGGCCAGTCCTTATGCAGAAAGAGGCAGAACTAACCTCATGGCCAATGGATATGATATGGCCAAGATGCTAGAAGAGGAACAATCCAAGTAAAGATAAAGATACTAACATAGTGACCCATGAGCAACAGAAGAAATGAAAGAGATGTCAGGTACTATGCTTTCTGAAAGAGGAGCATTTGACTGAAAATATTTTATATGTGCCACTTAGTAAAATAATTTCAAATTATGTTGCCCATATGCTCCTAGCTCTATGTCCACCCCCTGGAGTCTGGTCCACCCACAAGGAATAACACTCTTAGTGATGACTGAGTCTTCCATTCCCAACAGTTATCAATTGGCAATTGCTCCTCAGCTAGGGGTGGGACTTTATGACCACTTCCCTGTCCCAATGCTGGCATTTTGTAGGGCTTGAGCCCCGGAGGGATTTAGTCATGATGTCACATGTAATCACTATAGGTACATACATATAACTGTTGTGTCTAGAAAGCACTAAGACAAAATAGCTACCATTAACTCCAATTTTTCCTCAGGTAAAGAAACTGAGCCTCAGTTTAATGTAGATTTTATTTCATATATGCCTGCCTGTAGAACTGTATAGTAGTTACTCATCTTAGTTGATTACCTTAAGTTTTGTGATTGCTCACTTGAGAGTTTTATGTGCTTTTATCTTGCTAAGAAATTGTTTCCAATTATATTCTGTCCATGGATACCTTCAGTAGTTGTGATATAGAGGTATTCCACGGCATCATCTTGAAGAGTAATATTACTTATGATAACAATTATTACACGTTAACATTTGATGAAGACGCTGGGCGTTGGTGGCGCACGCCTTTAATCCCAGCACTCGGGAGGCAGAGCCAGGTGGATCTCTGTGAGTTCGAGGCCAGCCTGGGCTACCAAGTGAGCTCCAGGAAAAGGTGCAAAGCTACACAGAGAAACCCTGTCTCGAAAAACCAAACCAAAAAAAAAAAAAAAAAAAAAAAAAAAACATTTGATGAAGACAAGTTCTGTGTCCCTGAGTTCCTAATATAAATGGAGCAACATAAGTAACTAACCCCAGCAATTTCAGTGGGGCCTCTGAAGGTGTTTGCTGTTGAGTAACATCAAGGAAACATTCAATGTATAACTCATTTCCATTCTTAGAGAGCTTTTCACAAATCTCTCCCACCTCCTTCATTTGGCAAATCACATCTCTTTCTTGAAGTCTTTCTCCATTGAAGTCTCCTTTCCTAATTTTATGCCCTCCTTGCTCAAATGCCTCTCACACATGGGTAAAGTACATGGACAGTATACAAGAAGTGATAGTTATTAATGGATGTTCCAGGTCCTGTTGTTTTACAAGGCTGGGAACCACATCCAGGACCTTGCATTTACTAAACCACAAGCCTTTTTTGATGTTCAGAATGTAGCTATTCTCTTCACCACTATCTCTGGTCACCCAGATGCAGACCCACACTTACCTTTGGTATAATTTGAAACAGAAATACAAAGGAACCCTTCATATCTGTTTAGAAGTGAGCAAATTGCTATATCAAATATGTTCAGTGTGCCTAGTAACAAGAATAAGATCTCACTCACCTTTAGTGTTATAAAACATTCTTTCCTCAGTCCTTCTTTTGTGGTTAGTAATTGTAACTTTGATTATAACTCACACTTATTCTTAATATTAGACAAGAAATAAAGTATGTAATTATATTTAAAGTGAAAAATACTCGATATATTTTACTAAAATGTAAGTTAAACTCCACAAAACTGTCCTGACATTGGGAAGGAATGGATGAGCAATGGATGCTTTATTATGTGACAGGATGGATTAAGAACTTATACAACTTAACAAAAGGTGAATTTAAATGAGCATAAGATGTAAAACATTAAACCATTTTCATATACACATTTAAATTTTTTTATCTAAATGTTCAAGTATATTAAAATTCAAAACAAAAATATAAGCTGTATTATTAGAAATATAGTTTGCATATTATTCCTCATTATAATACAAGCTAATTGATTTTAGCACCATGATAAAGTAGAGTAAGCTAAATTCATTCATTCATTAACTCATTCATTGTGAGGGATTGTGTATGTGAGTGTGTGTGTACATGTGCACTTGTGTTTGTGAGTGAGCTAATCCTTGCATGTACATATAGATGAAAGTGGTCAATGTCAAGTGTCTTCCTCAGACATTCTCCACCTCATTATTTTTGAGACAGGGTGTCTCACTGAACCCAAAGCTTGATTTTTGAGCTAGACTGTATGGATATCAAATATATAGTATTCACCTGCCCAATCCATCCCCAATGCTAACATTACAGGCCATGATGCTGCACTGACCTTTTTGTAACTGCCAGGGATCAAAACATATGTTTTCATATTCACCCAGAAAGCACTTTTCCTAATGAACTGTGTCTCCTTCCCAACTGTTCATCAGCTCAGGTATTTCAGATAACTAAAACAATAACTGTAACTTTCAGTGTCTACCTAGTTATGACTATAAATGTAGTTGATCTTCATTATTTGTAGAATTTGGGTGTACATACTGCTCTGATCATTAACGTTTCTTTCTGACCCTGTAACCAATCCAGCAATACTCTGAGATGTGCATGCTGAAAAATATACATGTTTGGGCTGTTGAAAGTACCAGCCAAGGTTAAAGATGGCAAAACTGTTACTTTTTTCAGCCACCGTATCATAAGAAGGTAGCCTTTTACAATACAATATAGCATGACACGTGTATGTGTGTTTAGTCAGTGATTTTTGGTATTTTAAATGGTTTATAAGCAGTGCGTTTAAACACTGTCTCTCCTTGAACAAAAGAAGGCAAAGGTGTGCTTTTATAGTTCCAATTAGAAAAATATATGTATATACTACAAAATTCCTTCAGGCATGAATTATGATGCTTTTTTTTGGCTGTGAACTTAGTTTTAATGAGCAAAGGCTATATATTGAATAACATGTCTTTAAGCACAAACACACATTTTAAAGGTTATATATCGATTGGCTAGTAAATCTGCTGGGACTAGAGGCACTTGGGAATCTATTCCCTGTATTTTGTACAGGAAAAATTATGCTCTATTGGATAATTCAGTGTATAAGGCAGCTTTATGGAACATAAACTGTAATTTGAATCACATGTAAGACATAATGCCAAGACCTGCAGATCTACAAATTTAAGGTAATTTGGTAGAGTTTAATATTGCCCTGTGTGCCTCAGCCACTATGTGGAACCATTGCTAATGCCACATTAAGTGTTTAGTATTTCTGGAACCAGGAATCAAAGTGTGGACAGAAGTGTGAAAACAGATAACCATGCAGAAAAAAAAATCACTTTTCTTTTTTAACAGACTATAGCATGCATGCAATGGGAATGGAAGGAATTGAGGACCTGGTGTCTTATCTTTCCCTTTGCTTAACATGTGTGCCCAGTGCTTCCTCAGACTTAAAAAGCAATGACCATCTTTGAATAAAGTAATGGCCTTGTTAAAATTTTTGATAATACTTCAAAAGAGTTTGATAATGTGGAGGGAAAGATTGAATTTTAAGAGGTATTTATCAAAATAACTGAATAGGTATGTATTTTAAAATACTATTTTAAACTTTACTATATAAAAATAGTTCAAATAAAAAAAAAAGTCACACACCAAAGCTAACTGGATCCAAAGACTATACAAGTCAATGAACTTCAATATTTCTAGAGAAGTCATTCGGGACTGAAGCTGTGGAGCTTCTCATTGGATTTTATGCTTTCACTCTTAAAAATATTTTTATGCACATATCCTCCACCAAACTTGAAGACTCTGTGGCAGAGTAAGAACCAGATAAACAATTAGCTTTTAATTATCTTTCATAACTCATGTTGATTATCTACATCAGTCCCTCTTCACCCCCTACTGTTTAACATGCCTTTTTCTCTGCATGTTATACCACACACCCACATGTGCATTAGTTTTTATAGATATAGTGCTGGCTGGATTCTGCATATGAGGGAAAACATCCAATTTTTTCGGTGTTGTCTCTTAGGTTGTGTGTCCTCATTTAACATTATAAATTCTAAGTTTATTCTTTTTTCTAAAAACTGCGATTATATTTTCTTTTATAGCTGGTAATTATTTGTGTGTGTGTGTGTGTGTGTGTGTGTGTGGTGTGTGTACCAGTTTTCATTACCCACTCATCTGTTGATGGAAAATTAGGTTGGTTCTAATATATTGCTACAGTTAATAAAGCAACAATAAACGTGAGGGTGCAAATATCTCTACAGTAAGGTATAGAGTTTTCTGGATATATTCCCAGAAGTGAAATGTCAGGGTCATACAACAGTTCTACTTTAATATTTAGAAAAATAGCCAAACTGATTCCCACAATGATGGTATTAAGTTGCATCCACCAACAAACCGTGCAAATGGGTTCCTTTCTCTCCACATCCTCTCCAACATTTGTAATCAGATTTATTGATGGTAGCCATTCTGACTGGAATAAATTAGTATTTCCAAATATTTTTAACTTGACAGCTAGGGATATCACACAACTTTTAAAGTCTTTTTGGCCATTTGTGTTTCTTTTCTTTCATATATTATTTTTTGTTTGTTTGTCTAAACTACATGTTCAGTTCATTTGCTTATTTGTTAATTGGAAATTTCATTGTTTACTTAATTTTTGCAATTCTTTGATTCTGGATATTAGCCCTTGTTTGAAGTGTGTGGCTCAAAAAGAATCTCTCCTATTATGCAGGTTGTTTGTTCTGAGTGTTTCCTTTACAATAAAGGTGTTTTTGTTACTGTTTGCTTGTTTGTTTAATTTTCATGTAGTTTCATCTGAACTCCAGGTGATCTATTCAATGTTCTTTCATAACCAGTATCTTGAAAAATACCCCCTATTTTTTTCTTCTAGAAGTTTCATTTCTTACATTAAGGTCTTTGATCCATTTTGAATGTTTTTTTTTTTTAACAAAAAGAAAGACTTGAATATAATTGCATTATTCTTAAAGTATAAATCCAGTTTTGGCAGCACTGTTTCCCGAATATGTTATCCTTTTCCAGTGTATTTTTGGCTCTTTTATCAAAAGTAAAATAGGCATAGCTTTGTCTCATTAGTCCTAGAATATCTATTCTATTCCATTAATCTTCCTGTCTATTTTTATGTCAGTATCAGACTGACTTTATCACTATTGCTCTATGGTATAATTTGAAGTTTGGTATTGTAATGCCACCCAGCTTATTCTTACTCAATAGAAATTCTTTGACTATCTATGGTCTTTTCTTAGTTTCATATGAATTAGTGTATTGGTTTTTCTAAACCTGCGAAATATGATACAGTAGTTTTGATAAATATTGTATTAAATCTATGAATTAATTTTGGTAGTTGCCATTTTACTATATTAATCCTGCTAATCAAGGAGCATGGACTGTATTTCCACAGCCAAGTACTTTTTGTTATTTACTTTTACAGTAACTTGAAGTTTTCATTGTAGAGGTTTTTTTCATTTCTTTAATTAGATATAATCCTACTTACTTTATTTTGATAAAGTGTTTCTTCACTTATTTATCTAAGACTACACTGATTTATAAGATACATATATACCTATATAATATATATAAAAATTCTGAAACTTTACTGTGTTTATTAGGTCAAATAGTTTTTACTTGACTTGATTGGGTGTAGTTGAATTTCTAAGCAGTCTTATGAAATAAAAAAAAAAACAGAGCCAAATGTAGAGATGAAAGCCTTAGAGATCAAGGAAATAGAGAAAGCCACCAACCAACCTTACCTCACTAGCTCTGCAGCTTCCAAAATGCCACTACTTCCTGTCTACTCAGGCTTTTATTGCCTTGCTGTTCTGCCCTCTCATGGCTCTTAGCCCAGCTACCTCACTTCCTTGTCACTGACTGTCTGTATAGACCTCCAGGTCTCTATGGTTGGTACTGGGATTAAAGGCATGTGTCACCAAACTTGGCTTGCTCCCTAGTATGGCCTTGAACACACAGAGACCCTGCTTGCCAAGTGATAGGATTAAGGGTGTGTGCTACCACTGCCTGACTTTTGTGTTTACTTAAAACGGCTTGCTATTTCCTCTGATCTCCAGGCAAACTTTATTTAATAACATACAAATAAAATATCACCACATTTCAGCACAAAAATATCACCACAAGTGGTTTTCTTAATTAAAGAATTATGTCATCTACAAATAAGAAGAGTTTGATTTATTCCCTTTGTATTGTTATATGTTCTATGTCTTTCTTTTGTCGAATTGCTATAGGCTAAGATCAAGTACTATATCAAATTTGAGATGAGAGAATGGGCATCCTTGTCTTATTTTAGAGAAATTGTTCCCAATTTCTCTTTGTTTAGTAAAGTTTTGTCTATAGGTTTGTTCTATATAGCCATTATTATTATGAACTATGGTCCATCTATTTCTCTTTTTCTCATGAAGGCCTGTTAAATGCCTTTTCAACATTGATTGAAGTGAGTATGTGATTTCTGTTCTTAGATATTTACATCTAACAATACAAGTTCATGCTGGCAGTACTTTAATACAGTCTTTGAGATAAGAGATGAAAATTGAGAGAAATTTCTGAACCAAAGAAAAGGGGCTTCTTACACAGGTGTAAACATGGTAATACCTATAAGTTTCAGAAATTGTTCGTCCTCAGAAATAAGTCTCCCAAGTGGCCTACTATTTCCCATCCTTCCCTGAATCTGGGAGGAGATAGTTTCCTGGCTGTACCGCCATGAAGAGGAGTTCAGAAACTCAGGCTTGAAATCTCCTTCTTTCTACCCTGGGGACAGCCCCTCAGATCTGTGTTGCTGATGCTTGCCCTTGCTGATGTCTACAGCTTCAGTTTGCATTTCACAGCAATAGAGTCTGGGATTCCAGTTTTCAAGACTTTATCAAGTCCCAGTAGAACTGGGCACTAGTGTGACTGATACATCAGTTTGTCTGTCTGTTCATTCTAATCTTCATGTTCTTTATGCTTCTGTTTCAATTTTCTTCTGCTTATATCTTTTCCACGTTTAAATACCTGAATTCAGATGAAATGCAACTATTATGGATTTTGTAAGTAATGGATACTTTTTCTTTTTCTTTTTCTTTTTTTTATTCCTGGGAAGTAGTTATTTCACATCTATCAGCTCACACTGAAGCTTGTTTACAACTGTGCTAGAATAGTTTAAGAGGAACTCTTTGTCTATGGCTAATCTGACTCATGACTAAACAGTGTTTGGGAGATTCAGTTATAAAGTTATTTTCACTATGGGTGATGAGAACAGGAAGTATTCCCATCCCTGAGCAACTTACATGAGGACCCTGGTGCTCAGACAAAAATTCAAGTAATACCTTGTTTGTCTCTCCAAAAGCCTTTCTCTCAATCTTTCAATATCTCTTTCTCTCTCTAATGTTATCTACTGCTCTTTCTCATTCTCCAGTCCTTCTGACTTGGGCTCTTTATATAGGAAATCCCATTTTTCAAACCCTAGAATTTACAAACAGATTCTGCAAGCTTTACATACCCAAACCCCATAGCCTCATTATGCATTGGAAAATTCCAGGTGGTAAGTTGGGACAGTCACAAAGAGTACTTTCTTTACATCCTTTTCTCAGGGACCTAAGTCTTGATATGGTTGCTATAGTGACAGGAAAAAAATTCATGAATTTTGATCAATTTTCTAATTGTTTGAGCAGGCAGGGTGCATTCAAACCCTTACTCTGTCATAGCTGGAAGAGGAACTTGAACCTCATTTCTAATTGTAGAGTAAACCTTAATTTTCTTCAGAAATTGAATTTCGGGTCTCTATATGAAGATGAGGGAAATAACATTTGCTTTATGGTTATTAGTATCCCCTCAGTGGGTTTTTCTACTTCCATATAAATGAAAGCTGACTTTGCCTTACCACAGGGCCCTCCTTCTGCCCATCTTCCTACAGTTATGGTGACACTGCATAAGGATCAGTCATCATATTACTCGGTGGCTTTCTGAAGCTCAAAAAAGCTCACAGTTTTGAATGAAACACTGAAATAAATGTTGCAATTTTTTTCTTGCATGATATTTGTTCATTGCTGTTCTTCAGGAGGGCAAATTAAAATCACCAATTGAGTAGTCTTAGAGAAGATAGCCATGCTCTCCAGACTGAATATTCTGTTGAAAAAGGACTACATAGTTCAAGTTCCCATAAGTCAAACACTGTGTACACCATGATATCACTTCATAATGTCCTGGGTGTCTTTGGGGTGGTCTATTGTTGTCTTTCTGTTTCAGAACTGTTTTTGAGTAAGATTCCATATGGTCATTACAGAGGTTTGGTATTAGAGTTGTGTCAGACTTTTTCTGAGGACTCTTGGACCAAGTTTTACTCACTCTAGATAGAGAAGCAATGATAGACTAAAGTAATGATTTTACAAAAGTCTAATTTTGGTTAATCAATAAAATCATTGGGGTTTTATATATAGGAGCAAGGGTGAGGGGTTACTTACAGGAATGTGGATGACTCATATGATCCCACTTTCTAAGGAAATGGTATCATACTTCCCTTTCATCTTAGATGAGTGCTTCAATACCAATACTGGCCAATACTGATATTGGTGCATGCATCCATGGCCATTGCAAAAAGGCACCCCTCCACATACACAGGGGGAAGACAGCCATACCAGGATTACCACTGCAGAAGTTTTATCTTCAGACAGTTCAGCTCAGTCTCATCACATATTTTCGGGTCATAGAACTGTTTCCCCCAAATTCATGCATGACTATGTTGGTCCCTGTTTAAGAATTAATTGTTCTGTGAAATTTTTTTCTGGTAAGATGTGAAGAAAAAATTCTACTCTCACTAGACAAGGAACCAACAACAGATCAAAGTAATGATTTCACCAAAGTCCAATTTGGCAAACCAATGACTTTGTTATGGTAGATTATAGGCATTTAGGTGACAGGTTTTTTTTTTTTAATTTGTTTGTTTGTTTTTTTTTTAAACAGGAACAAGGATGCTTCTAACGCACCTATATCATCAAAGAGCCCACCCCACACCAGACTACGTGACTACTCTTGAAAGCAGCATCCCTGGAGATCTCTGAAAGACTTGCAATATTTACAGGCCAGATTTTTCTCTATCTGGAATTATTTTACTGCCCCAATAATCCTGTGGAAGGGCTTTGTGAAACTTTTATCTTAAGGATCTTTTTAAAGACTTGTAAGTAGTTTACTCTCTGAGTCTCAAGAACCTGTCTCCCACTCCAGAAGGGAAAATTTCAATTTAGGGTCATTTTCAATACAACGATTAGTGACCAAATAACCATACCATATTTTCTTAAAGAACTGAATGCTTTTAGTGATGTTTTACATTTGAGATTTTTAGTTCTTTTTTTTGAATGGAAAGCCTATTGTAGAAGATTTCTAATTCATCCTATTTTATTTGAATAGTGAGCAACACATATTTTACAGGGCATATCAGGTAAGATATTTTGTTCATGAAAGTCTAGGTTGACAACAAAATAAATAAGATTTATCCACTCTAAAATCTAAACAAGAAGATTATAGGTGGATCTGTATTTGGTGACATCTCATCTAAGTAATAAAAATGGTATAAATTCATTTATGTATTTGCTGTATGGCAGGCACTTTGCTTTGGTACAAGTCAAGATTTGCAAGAAGCCTAGTTCTTATAGAAATCTAACAAATCTAACAAGATGATGATGGTGAAAACCAATAAAGTTGACAAAAAAAACCACTATTTTATCAGTAGAAACAAAAAACTTTCAGATGTCTTCTCTGAGTAAAAAACTTCTACAACATATTGAATGTGAATGAATGCTTTTCAGCAACAAACTAAAACGTCATAATGTCTAACTACAGCAGTGAAATCAGCAGCCCCACAGGTGTTCTTTCCAGATCTACATTACTTCTCAGACACGGAGTTGGATTTTATACAGCCTCTGAGATGTCAGAAAAAATGCTTTGCAATTACAGTTTTGAATTGCTCAACTTTTGTGGTCATAATAGGAAGATAAAGGGAGATGCCCATTTAAAACCTTGAAATTATATTACTCTCTGTGAAATAATAGGCAGTGTGCAGAGAGAAATGTATGTCAACACAACCTAAATAGAACAAAAGTGTTCTCAGGCCAGAAAATCCTCAGTAATCTCCTGGATTGCATTCAGATGAAGAATTAGGTTGGGAAAACCTGCTGAATTTACCTATTGTACTAGTCCATACAATTTTTATATTCATAATGCAAATACAAGGGAAGTATGATTTTTTTCTTTTTCTTCAGTATATACCTTCATCCCCCTGTTAAGTCAGACACTAGAAGTAAATGCAAGAAATAAAAATGCAGTGAATTCAAACCTATTTACAATTTAAGAAATATTTTCAGGAGTGAGCTAGCATATTTTTGTGTTGAACACTGTATGTTTGGGAGTTAATTAATCATCTGGTGAACGTCATATTGCCTTCATGGTTTTCATCAAGTGACATTCTGTGTTAATGACAAGTACTTTCCTTGGCTTTGAAAGTATTTGACCAACTGGTTGTTTTTTTCTCTCCTTTCTAAAAAAAGAAACATATAAAGTTTAAGTTGTATTCATTTCACAGAGTACGTATTTTCTGGAAAACAATCTGTAGATTCCTGAAAAAAAAAAGAGATCTTAAGAATAGTTTACCTATAAGAAAAATATCTTATTACTATAGACTAATATATTGTTAATTAATTAGATTAATTAAATAAGCTATCAAATGTAATTTAGAATAGTCAGCTCCCTAGTAATACTTCAGTGAGTGTAAGATGATTTTTAAATTTGAAGTTATGTTGAATATCTAATTTTTGCAGTTTCTCAAATGTTGCTTCATGATACCTAACATTCCTGTATGTAGTAAATGAGACAAATGTTTAATTTCATATTACTGACCATCCTGTGCTGTGATGTTTTAATGCCTGCAGATTTATAGAAAGGTGGATGTGCTGAAGTGATCTTCCCTATTGCTAGTGGTGCTTAGCTCATTTGTGTTGGTACCATGGCCAGTGACACTCTCCATCACTTTACCACCAGTAAAAACATAGTAGGCAGGTGTTCAATCTATGACTTCTGATTCCAGATCCTACCCTTGCATTCATTTGATGTGTTATTGTTAGCTAATGTTATACAACCTTCTGAAAACTCAATCTGAGATGGTCACTTACATTTCTCAGGTCAATACGCCTGTCTTATTGAGAAAAAATCTTTAATTTTGAATCAGACAACTTCAAAGTTCAAAATATGAAAGAGGAAAATCTCCAGTGAATTAAATACCATAACTTTATTATATGTGTATGATAAGTGGTATTTTTCATAAAGTCAAGAAACATACATAAATCACCATACATTTTCTTTTGTCAAAAGAGTTCTTCCCCCATTTTTTTTTTTTTGAGAAAGGGTTCCTCTGTGTAGTTTTTGTGCCTGTCCTGGATCTTACTCTGTAGACCAGGGTGGCCTTGAACTCACAGAGATCCATCTGCTCTGCCTCCTGAATGCTGAGATTAAAGGCGTTCACCACCACTGCCTGGCTTCTTTCTCCATCTTAACACACTAGCAAAGGCTGAATATTTCACACCACAATTTTAATATATTTAGTTCATGAGCATTTTCAAAAGGTTATGTATTTCATGAATAGGGAGATGGCTAATGGCTTTCTCTTGACTTATTTTGGTAATTGAGAAGGAATTTTGTACTCAGACCTTTTCATCAAGAACACTGACTACAAAGTAATGACATGGAGACTTATTATTAATTATAAAAGCTTAACTGATAGCTTAGGCTTGTTACTAACTAGCTCTTACAACTTAAATTAGCCCATTTTTATTAATTTACTTTTATTTCATGGCTTTATTCTGTACTGCCCATGTTGATTCCTCTCCATCTGGCTGGCGACTCTCCCCTTCTTCTTCCCAGTACCCTGTGTACCTGAAAATTCTGCCTAGCCATTGGCCACTCAACTTTTTATTAAAGCAATTGAAATGACACATCTTCATGTGTATAATAGATGATTCCACAAAATTTCCCCTTTTTTTGTCTAAATAAAAAGGAAAAAGTTTTAATTCTAACATAATAAAACTATAAACAATAAGAACAATTATCAGGTATAAGAATTATATTCACATGTCTAGCCCATTTTAATTTTGGAATTTTGGAGAGAATACTATTATTTATCCTATCTTGGTGATTCCTATATATATATAGGAATATATAATATATAATATATATATATATATATATATATATATACAGTATAACAAAAATAACATTAAATTTGTATCAATATACAAAAGTCCATACCCATGTAAAATATTAAAGATTAGTAGTTTTCTTAGTTTGAAAGCAGATACAATATATTCCCATTTATCCTATCATTTCTATATTGTACCCCCCTTTTCTCTTCAGAAAGAGATAAATCTAATATCCTTTGTTCAGTTTTTCCTGACCATCACCAGTAAAAAAAAACTTGTAACTAACCTGCTAAACGATGACAAACATCATAACCAACCAATGACCAAAAACCACCTACTCCATCTCTTGGTAATGTCGCTGTTGTCTTCTCTAGACTGCTTCCTGTTGCCAGAGACACTGTCATCTTTAAGGGACCCTGAAAAAATTAAGATAATGATAAAGTCCTGGGGGAGCTAGCTGTTGTTCAGTGTTGGTTTGATGGAGTAATGCAAGGCTTATCTAAAGTTATGGCTGGCAATTCCCTTTCTTCTTCTTGCCAGTGTCCTGTGTACCTAAAAATCTGGCCTAGTTATTGGCCATTCAGCTTTTATTAAGCCAATCAGCATGACACATCTTCACAGTGTACAAAAAGACTATTAGATAAAAGGGGGAAATGTTGTGGAATAATCTTTTTGTACACTGTGAAGAAATGTCATTGTGATTGATTTAACAGAAAGTTAAATAGCCCTTAGTTAAGCAGAAAATATAGGTGGTACAGCCAGAAACAGAGGACATTGGGAAAAAGAAAGCAGGATTGCCAGGGGATGCAGAAGAAGCAAGATGTGCTGGAAGACAGGTAAGATATGAGACATATGACAATACAATTGATTAATAGAAATGGGTTAAGTTGTAAGAGCTAGTTAGTAACAAGCCTAAGCTATGGCCGAGCTTTCATGATTAATAACAAGTCTCTGTGTGGTTATTAGGAGCTAGCATATGGGACAGAGAAAGCCTAGTACATGCCACAGTTAAAATATTCTTAGTTAGACATTGAGTTGGGCCTATAGGTTTAGAATCTGTAGAGATGATTAATACTGCTGGTTTCTTTAAAAATCAAGAAGATTTTTTTTATAGACTTGACTAAAATCCATCATTTTGAATGTATCTTTTTCAGAATAAAAGGTATTAAGTCTTAAATGCGCAAAAGAAATAGAAAAAAAGCCAGACCTCTTCATATGTTAACATTTGAAATTTTAGGAAAACAAAAAAAAAAAGGCAAAGAAACATGATCTTTAATCCCACTATATTTCTTATCCGGGGATAAAAGCAAACTATTGGTAGAAAGAGAATCAATCATCAGTCATATCAATGGAATGTCCAGAGATATGAAAAGCTAGTATTGGGGATTTTAAAGGATTGAGAAAGGATGGAAACTCTATGTGATACATAGAATTTTTTATTTAGGGATTTTCAGCTGCTCTTTTTTTTCTTACTGGTATATAACAGCATCATTGAAGTGGTTTTCTTTCACCCTACTTCCTCATACTTCTCAGAATAAATCTACAATCCCATTTCAGAGCAGGATAATCTATCGTCAAGTTTGGTTATTTTATCAGACATTGCATTTTAAAATACTCACAAAAACAGGTTTCCTCTGTGAATAACTAAATAAGATCAAATGACCTAAAATATTAAATATGATGAGAATTGTAATAAAAATAAGCACTAGAAGTATAGGGGTTGATAAAAAAAATCATAAAAGAACACAATGAAAACTTATCTTGTGGCCTTTTTGTGTAATATCTTTAATTACAGAGAACTTCACACCCACCAGGAAGTTCTAGAATAGTAGATTCTGTGGATCTTCACCTTGGGTTTCATCCTGAGTTTTCACTGGATGGCACTCTAGGTGAACTGTGAAGTATGGAGCATATATGCTATAACCACTTCTCTGAAAACTTTGTGTGGTTCTGTGGGTGTGTGGGTTGAGAAATCTTCTTAAAGAGTCTATATTTCAATGGCATACTCACTCCAGCTTTCACTACTCATATACTCTTGGGTGTGGCGCCATCCACTGGAGAGCGTTTCATCTACCAGGATCCACATCATTAAAGAATGTAGATTCTCTCTTCTCAGTAGCCATCAAGAGTCAACAGTCCCTCAGCTAGGAGTGAGGCCTAAAGAATGCCTTTCCACTCTTTGATGGGCTGGTGACTGAATAGCTCTTGTACATGTCTTGTACAGAAATAAAGAATGCAAATTTTGGGTGGGTGGTGTGTATATCTTGGAGGAATTAGGAATGAGTATGGTGTGTGAACAAGATCAAAATTTATTGTATGCATGCATGAAATGTTCAAACAATGAATAAAATAGTATATTACGAAAAATTCTCTACTTATCAAAGTGCTCCATTTTTTTAAGACAGATATATAAGAAGTTACCTATAAATAAGCACATAAGTTAAACACCTTCATGTGGTAGAGAACAATTTGCCATAGACTACTGTTACACCGCCTTTTCCAACTTATGGGATATGGCACTTTCATGTGCACCAAATGGCTCCCAGATATGACCACATTCAGATTGTTTGAATCTCTTTACTTGAACTCCTGACAATATAACAGTGGTATGAACTCCTCTTATAGCTTCAGTTCATGGCCATAATCAACAACTCAATGCATTATAGGGATTTAACACATAGGAATTAGTTTAGTTTTGTAACAAATTAAAAAGTGTTTATTGTCCCTACTTACAAGGGATGGATATTCATTAATATAAAGAAACGTACTGTGTATCCTCTATCTGGTTCAGTACAAGAAAATGCAGATTCATCTTATGAATTCTATTTCTTCAATATACTCACCTCTGCTTTTTAGAACTCTTTCTCATCTATTTGGGAGTTCAGAAAGATGCTTCAGTGGTTAAGAGCACTGGTTACTCCTTCAGAGTACCCAAGTTCATTTCCTGGCACACATGGAGGCTAACATCCATCTGTAACTCTAGTTCCAAAGGATCCAAGACCATCTTCCAGTCTCCACTGTCATCAGACATACATGTGTTGCATAGATATGCAGGAAAGACACCGATACTCATCAAGGAATTTAAAACATAAAAATGGACTTTAAAAATCTATTTGGAGAGAAGGAAATGAAATTAGCCTTGTGCAACGTTGTCTAGAAGTTAGAACTAGAAGCATTAGATAATTACTCACAGATTGAGTTAATGAGCATTCAAACTCCTTAACACTTGGCACTACCTGAACATGTAGTAGAACTCCAGATCAACATGTTTTATCATAGACAAGTGTAATATTCAATCCCATGCCCATCACTGAATTTTGCCTTATACTTCTGGAAATAGAGAAGAAAATTAAATCAAACTCTATCTGCTGAAGTCAGATTTTTTTATTTCTGATTTTTTTAGGCATGAGTAGACATTTATTCCCATTATCTGTAATCTACAAAAATGCCCATCAGTAAATGAAGTTATGAGGACCTTGTAGAAGCCAGAAAGTATTTAGAAGAGGAGCTTGGGAGTTCACAGAGACTCAGCCCCTTGCAAATCTCCTTCACAATAGCAAAGAAGCAGACAGCCAAGTACCCAACACCTTTTTGTTCTGATATCAAAGATATTTTCCAAGTTCTTGTCTGTCCTACTTAGAGTATGTGCATTATTCTCTTCACTTTCTTAAAACAAAAATTTCTTAGGAAGCATTCTCGCAAGAGGCCTTTGGTTCATTCTGCTTTAAACTATGAATAAAACTGATTCTTCCCCTTCAGATCTTTGACTGCTCTCACTGAAAAATGTTGCCATAGCTGGTCCTTACCTTCCTCTGCAACTTAAGATTCTGTTTTGGACTACTTTGGTATTTTATCCTTTTGGAATTTTTCCCCATCATATTTTCATAAAAGCAATGAAAAGGAAAATCATGAGAAAGAATAAAGAGATGGAAGAAAATTGAGCTAACCTCTGGTTTTTATAGAATTCTTTGTATCATGAAACACGAATCTGGGTGGTAGTTGCATAATGCCTTTCATTAGATATGCAAAGTGAGGATTCCAAGTTAGTATCTGTGTTTACAAATGAATAATTCTGTATTTCACATCTATTACTAAATGAATGGCTTACTCAGACATGAATCAGTTCGTTTTCAACAGCTGCCACACTGAAAGGTATATATAATCATTTATTCAATCAACAAATTATTACTGACCTCGTTATATCCATGATTCAGGTGTTAGGCATGCAGAAGTGAAAAATTTCTGACACAATGAACGTTTTCCCCCTTTTCCTAGTAGTCAGACACACTAAATATGTTGTATCACACACAAAATCTGTGTTGAATAACAGGACAAAAAAAGGCATAATGTAAGTAATTTTGGTTTTGTAACATTAAATTACACATGATCAGTTGCCTTTTTTCCAAAATGGATATATACCTTTCAGTCCAGTCCCTAAGTTTTGTGCTCACTTTTTCTCAGCCTGTGAAGAGATCATGAACTGGGGTTGGACAGAAAGATGAGCTGGGATTGGGTAAACTAAAGTTTGGTTTTATTTCTAGTGTTAACTGAATTCATATCACTCTATTCCCTCTTCCTTCAAGTAGAATTGTAAACAATTCATATTTTTTTAAATTCTTTTTTATTTGAGATTGTAATATAACTAAAACATTTCTCCCGTTCCTTTTCTCCTCTAAGGCTTCGAGTCTAACCCTTCCCATATATCCTCCCTACACTCCTTCACATCCATGGCCTCGTTTTTCATTAGTTGTTATTGCATACGTATATGTATATGTTATACACACATATTCCTACATATAGCCTACTCTGTGTGTATGGTGTTGTACTTATGTATACTTTCAGCATTGGCCACTTAGCACTGGACAAAAAATTGGTGAGCTTTTCCCTGGGGAAACCACCTCTCTTGCTCCCAGCTTTCTCCTGTTTCCTTGTCTCCCTTTTGCTGTCTATACCAGTGCTTTCTATTTCTTCTACCCCTCTCCCACATGGACCTTAGTAATTTCCTGACCTCAATGGTATCACAAATGAAAAACAGCTGAAGATTCAACACTAGCAACCACAGATGAGAGGAAATGTTTGGTGTTTGTCTTCCTTGTTGTGGGTTACCTCACTCAGAATGATTGTTCCAGCAACATCCATTTACCTGTGGATTCCATAATTTATTTTTTATTAATAGGTTAATAACATCCTATTGTATAAATATACAACATTTTCAATTATTCATTCTTCAGTGGCTGAACATCTAGGCTGTTTCCATCTCTAGGTTACTGTGAATACAACAATGAACATCGGTGAGCAGGCATCTCTAGCACAGGATATGGATTCCTATCCTCAGGAGTATATACTCAGGAGTGTTATAGCTGGGTAACATGCTGTATCTCTTTTTAACTGTTTTGTAGAACCTTCATGCTGACTTCCATAAGGGCTGCATCAGTTTGCATTACTATTAGTAATGAGTTCCTTATTGTGTTGATTTGTTTTCTTCCAATTTCAACCCTGAAAGGCTCTTCATGAATGGAGTGGTTATGTTTGCCAATATACTATTATCACTGTGGGTGGGGACTGTTAGGTAGATGAAAGAGTACACCCCTCAGAACAGAGTAGATTAGATGCAGGCATGGCAGAAAAAGTCTGTTGACATATCAAAGGGAAATTATCCCTGGTGTAAGCCTTGAGAGCATTCCCAAACAGGAAATGTATATAACATGATAGGCTGAGGCCTCTTCATTGGAGCAGCCATTCCTCAGTTAGAGTAAGCCACTATCCATGAGATTGTAAATGATCAAAGATCTGATTGGTCAGTTCAAGCACAGGCTGACTTTTCTGGCTAACCTTGGCGGTGATATTCAGTTGTTCTGTTACAGAGTTACCCATTATTTTTTTCTCTTTGAGGATGTATTCTGGACCAGACTTATATTTGAGCATAGGATCTCCTTTTGATCACCCAATAAAGGATTTCCTTCAACACAGGGATTAGTAATTACTGAGAGGGCATGCAAGGCTATTGGAAACATGAAAGTGTTGGAAACTTTCTCTTTCTTAAGCCGGATGATGGCTACATAAGTGTGTTGAATTTGTGGCTATTTATCAGTTTTTAACCCGTACAACCCATGCATGTTTTTGCACAAATAGTATTTATCAAGTTTAACCCGTAACAACCATGCATGTTTTTGCACAAATAGTATTTCAATAAATATAAGTATGGAGGCTGATAAGACGGCACAGCAGGTAAAGGAGCTTGACAGCAAGCCTTATAACTTGAGTTCAATGCCCAGAGAACCCACATGACAGAAAGAGATAATGGGCTCCCTCAAGTTGTCCTCTGATCTCCATGTGTGCACTGTGGTACACACACATACATACATAAACACACACACACACACACACACACACACATAAACACACAAATATATGTGATTTAAAACATTTTTAAAATGAGTGTATTATGTAGATTTAAAAAGAACAAACTGGCTGGTGGTCGCGCACGCCTTTAATCCCAGCACTCGGGAGGCAGAGCCAGGCGGATCTCTGTGAGTTGAGGCCAGCCTGGACTACCAAGTGAATCCCAGGAAAGGCACAAAGCTACACAGAGAAACCCTGTCTCGAAAAAATAAATAAATAAATAAAAAAAAATAAAATAAAAATAAAAAATATAAAGAACATACTGATTCTGAAACTTAATCATGTGTCTTTAAAGAAATAGAATATCCTTGCTACTTCTCATAAAGCATAGAATATGTATTGAAAAAGAAAAGACAAGGATTCAGTGGAAGATGGACTAGGACCTTCAGAATTATTTTAAACATGTTTCCCACAAAAGGTTTCCTGTTTTCTTCTAATGAAAATTATCATGGTGTAGCAGATGATCAGTGATGAAATATTGAGAAGGCAATTACAGTGAAGAAAATCCAACCAACACTCTTTGAAATCCATCTGAAGATCTCTTTCTAAAGAGCAGAAAGGAAAAGACAATGGATGGCATCTGCGCAAGACCATGCTCAAGCTTGTTATTGGGTCAGCTTGCCTTTACACAGAAGGGTTTGAAGATGATAACACACTCAGTTAACTCCTTGGTATCAGTCCAGTGGAGAAAACCCATGTCATGGCAGAGCATGACTCTATGTTGGGAAAGTGTAGATGAGTATATCTTCATAAGATGCATTCTGGGCAGGAAAGGGAGCCTGTTCAAAATAAGAATGCATACTACATTGTGATATAATAAATATGCCCTCTCACTACTCCCTAGTTCCTGATCAGAATGTTCAAAACCCTTATACTTTCTGAAGTGATAAAAAGGAAATAGGATCTTTTTGTTTCTCATAAGAAGGTCCTTCAGGTCTTGGTTGAGTTAATGCTAAGGATATGACTTTACCAACCAGATGGTTATAGAGTGGGAGATTTTTGCTCCACCCTCCAGCGTCTGTGGAAGGGAAGAGCCTGGAGACAGAGTTAATGACTTATAATCAGTACTCTAATCAATTGTGCTTGCACTCTGTAGCCTTCATCAAAATCACTCTATGAAGGACCTGGTGAGATTCTGAGCTACCAAACTGGGGTAAGTGCTAGACTTCGCCTGGGGTCTCTTTTTCATCTCCCTGACCATTTGTATTAAGTTAATAGATGTCAATAAATATTTAGGAGGCATTATAGCAGATTTTTGGAAGTGAATACTGTAGAAGCATCCAATGTGTAGCTGGCCAGTCTCTTCTCTTGAGTTATTTCTCTTAGATGTTTGGTTACATACATAAGAACAATAGCTGATGTAGGCTTTCATGAAAACACACGGAGTATTCTTTTTCTTTTCAAGTTCACTCACTCAAGGGGAGCCTTTATTCTGCTGTGATTACTCTTCACAGTTGACGGCAGTATAGCCTATTCAAATATTTAAGATGCCCCAGACAATGCTGAATCTGTACACAGAATGTAGCCAAAGTATCTGTTTGGGGTCTGTGTACTAAGAAAGATGGAGTACTATTACTCATGTTCTCCTGACATGCTTGGGTTTCCAGAGTGCAGCTTCAGCTTGGTTGTTTAAAGCACAGAGAGGCCATGAGAAGAACAGACTCCAATGGTGCATGTGACAAAGGGGATGGAAAGAAAACCACCCATTCTGATCTCCTATTCCTTCTCATCTCAGTCTTCTATTAGTATACCAGCCATGTGTTAGCAACCTTGAGTTTTTTAAACAAGTTGAGCCCCCAGCTAACTGTTCCTCTGGCCGATATCAGGTGAAGCAGAAAAACTGTACTGCAAAGCCTGAGTAATCATGGCATGAGAATAATGTGGTTGTTGTATTAAGTCATTAAGTTTTAGAGGAATTTATTTTTAGCAACAAAGCATTAACTATACCAAAACTAGTATTGCCTTATATCCTCAACTGCAAGGACTGAAGAAGTATCAAGCTGTCTTTAGGGAGTATATAAACATAAGACATAAACTGTCTCCATCTCAGTGTAAGACGAATTGCTAAATGGTCTTATTAATAATAAAAAAACCCAGAGCCATATATATTGGGGTAACAACTGAGAGATCAGGGAAGCAGAAAGAAGCCAGCCACATTCTTACCACTAAAATCCTCAGCCAAAGAGAGCTACTTCCTGTATACCCAGGCCTATATCCTTTTTATGTCCTCCTTCTCACTTTCTCTCTGCCCAGCTACCTTACTTTCTCTTTCTGCCAGCTCTATCACTTTCTGTCTTCTGTACAGACCTCCAGACCTCTATGGCTAACTAGGCTGGGAATAAAGGTGTGTACTACTATGCTTGGCTCTGTTCCCAGTGTGGCCTTGAACACACAGAGATCTGGATGAACCTCTGCCTCCTGAATGCTAGGATTAAAGGCATGTGCTGCCATTGCTTAACTTCTATGTTTAATATAGTGGCTGGGTTTTTCCTCTAATCTCAAGTAAGCACAATTCTCACATCTCAGTTCTCCCATCTCAGCATATCAGAGGTAGATCTAGCTAAAGAGTTAATTAGGATGGCTATTTCAACAATGGTTCTTCCCAAGTCATTTGTCTTCATCAGAATAAGATGATGAGTTTCAGCAATGGATTCTTACCTGATTATGTGACAATATGATTCATGACCATGGCAGTATACTGGTCTCAATATATCATATATCATAAAAATTATAAAGTCTTGGAATAGAAAAGAAATACCCTCAACCCTTTAGATAACTCCCCTCTATATCTCTTTAGGTCAAACAAATACCAAGGCCTCCCAGATGGGTTGGCTATCCCGACGCTCAAAGCAAACCTAAATTCTTACACGTTGATGTTAATCTAATATTTCATTTATTATAGCAGAGACACACTAGAGTACATAATCAACACAGATAGAATGAAGCCTGAGTACCCTACAATAAGCATTTGTTTGGATATTTTGGACACTTCAGTATAGGAGGCTTTCTTCAATAAGTTTCTTAAGCCAGGATCACTAAAGTCAAGCCCAAGTGAGCAAGGAGGGTCTCAGAAACTGATCTTCTCTTCTCAAAATTTTATTCATCTTCTTTTATTCTGTTTCTGTTTTGTAGACTGAATAGTTCTTCCAGTCCATTTTGTTTTAAAGAAAATAAATGTACCAATCTCATCCGCTCACACTCAGGTCCAAATGCACAAAGCCTTTAACAAAAAATGTGTTAAATAATTCAATGAGCAGATTATTATTGCAGTGAATTAAACAAATGGACGTGGTATGTCTCTAATACCCTTATGTGAAGCCTGTTTAATTCTATAATCCCACTGGATGAAATGTTCTTAAATGAACACTCTTAACTTGTGTTTTTTTCCCTATTCTGTTTAGAAACATAATAAGAGTTGAGAAACATTTGTTAAGAAAACATTAATTCTATTTGCAGATTCTTAAAGAGAATATTAGAAACATAAAATTTGAATTCTCATGTATGTAATTTGTTAATATAATTAGAACGAAATAGAGTTAGGTACTCTCAGATCTTTCAGTGTTAATTAAAAGGCCAATAACTTGATGGCTATTAAAACTTAATTAGTGGGCTAATGCTCCTACAGTTGAGCCATTGTCATTTACTGATCACCTAATTGGGTCACTGTCTTTATGTCAGGCAACTCTTTGTCAGCAAAACTGCCTGAGATATGCAGTCCCTAAGTTTTAGATGGTGTGTCCTTTGCCTCATGCATTGCATTCTTATCTGGGGATTTCCTGGCAGTCAGCACCACTCCTTCAAACTATGTTCCCTGAGGGATTTTTACTGTCATTGATTTCTCTACCACCCTAAATCAAAGTGATGATTTCTAAGCTAAAAAGAAAAGAAAACTATATACCTGCAGAAAAATGAAAATAGATGCCTCAAGCTCTGTTTAATAGAATTAAATTGTTTTAAGTAAGTTTATCCCAGAGTAACATTATAAAAGTGAACTGTGGGCATCAAGAGAGTTAATGTCAAAAATGGGCAGGATGGCATCAAACAAGGGTTGATACGTTTTATAATGACAGGAATCCATAGGCACATTGGGCACTCTGGAAGGGTGTGAGGGTGTCGCTATTTTATTCTTAAAGCTAGAAAATAAAGTGAGAGGATAAAAAAAATGTTTTTTCCTTTTTTACAGAGAATAATTTAGGGTTGCTCCTGGGGTACCTCTCTTGGAACAATATAGGAATGAGGAATGCTAGCATGTCATCATATTTCAACTCATAAAAAGTGAAACATTGAAGAAGTGCTCACCAATTGTAAAATATCAGTCACTAAATATTATGTTAAAAGAAGAGAAAGCAATCTTACCCAAACTTCAATCAAGGAGTCAATGTTTATGTTTATAGCATTAAAGTTTTGACAGAGTATAACTGTTCAACAAATAATCCTCCAACCCAGTAATTGTCAGCCATGGCCATTTATCACTTAATTATGTAAAAAGACGCATGGGTCTGAGAGTTGGCTGGTCCTAAGATGGGCTTAGCTCCACACTGTGGATTTAGATTCAAGTTGACTTTATCATCCCAATCTGTAACCTAAGACTAAAATACTGGCAGCATTTGAAACATAATTTCCATGGAGAAGGCAGGAGTTCAAAGGAGGCTTGGGTAGTGCCAACACATTTAAAGCCTTAGCACAATGTGCTATGCTGTATCCCATCACACTCTGAAGGTTTTAGCAATCCAACGGCTAAGTTCAATACTGATATAGTGGTGGCATATACTTCTCTTTTGAGAAATAGATAAAGGAATAATCATAAGGGGCTATCATAAAAGGAAACAGCTATGCATTATGTATTACTCCTGTGTGTTCAGACAAGAAGCACGGAATCCAATCCACAGAACATCTAAACAAGTACATCAGTTTTCTAGAACTAAAGGGAGTCGGGGAAGACGCTGGTAAACATTACAAGAAAGTAGTTAGCAAACTCTAGAAAGTGACACTACATAGCAATGGTTTGTTTCATTTCATGTACAAACTGTAAGACAATTAAAGTGGAAGGAAACCGCGCGGGGTGGTGGCGCACGCCTTTAATCCCAGCACTCGGGAGCAGAGCCAGGCAGATCTCTGTGAGTTCGAGGCCAGCCTGGACTACCAAGTGAGTTCCAGGAAAGGCGCAAAGCTACACAGAGAAACCCTGTCTCGAAAAACCAAAAAAAAAAAAAAAAGTGGAAGGATAATAGACAAATATAAAACTCAGATATGATCAGATATCTTAAATAAATGCAAAGGGTGGTCTGTTGGTCATAATTTTAACACGTCAAATAGAAGTGTTGATGAAACTATCAGGGCTATTTTGAATAATGATTACATATCCAATGATACAGGGAAGCAGTAATTTGCTATATTTAGTAAGTCAATAGTCACCATAGCTTTCAAAAACATATCATAATGTTGCAGAAATAGAAAATGGACTGTTAAAGAATTGGATAAAATATATTTCAAATTCTTGTGAGGATGGTTAAGAATAAGGAGGCATAAATTTTTTTAATTAATTGATCAATTAATTTTTCCCAGCCTTATCACAATTTCCCCTCTCCTTTCCTCCCAGTTCCTCCCTTAACCCCCCAACTCCTCCTCATCCACTATCTCTCTCTTCCCTTCTGAAAAATTGCAGGTCTTCCATTATATATATATATATATAATATATATATATATATATATATATATATATATATCAGCCATGGGCTATCAAGTTGCAGCAAGACTAAGCAACTCCTCTCCTATTAATGCTGGACTAGGCAACCCATCAGGAAGAAAGGGTCCTAGGAGCATGTAAAAGAGTAGAGACAGCATCCAATCACTCTGCCAGGGGTTCTATAAGACGATCAAGCCACATAACTGAAACACATGTGCAGAGAGTCCAGGGAGTCCCATGCAAGTTCTCTGGTTGGCAGTTCAATTTCCATGAGCCCCTGTGGCCCAGGTCAGTTGACTCTCTGTGTTTCCCGTGGTGTCCTTGGCCCTCTGCCTCCTATAACCCTCACCCCACTCTTTCAAAGAATTTCCTGAGGTCCACCTAATGTTTGGCTTTGCATCTGTTTCCATCAGTTACTAAGTGATGCCTCTCTGATGACAAATGGGCTAGAAATGATCTATGAGTATATCAGAATATCATTAGGAATCATTTCATTGACTTTTTTTTTTTTTTGGCTAGTCACGGTTGGTTCTATCCTAGATCTCTCCACTGTCCAGCCTCTGAGTCCTGGCCCTCTAGGCATTGTCAGGGATGGGCTCCTCTCATAATATGGGTCTCAAGCTGGACGAGTCATTCATTGGCCACTCCCAAAATTTTTGTGCCACCTTTGTCCTTTGTTGGCATTTTGTAGGCAGGGCAAATCATAGGTCAGAGGTTGTGTGGCTGGATTGGGGTCCAATGCCTCCACTGGAAGTCTTCCCTGGTTACAGGATATGGAGGCCTAAAAGTTTTTTTTTAATGGGTGATGTGTATTTTTGCTGCAACATTCTCTTTTCTTCATTGAGTTATTTGAAATTTTATGTAGCAGACAAACAAAGGGAGAGGAAGAAGAGAAGGACAGGAGGAGAAGGAGAAAGGAGGAAAAGGAAATAGGGAGGGACAGAGAGAAGAGGACAGGAGGAGAAGTGAGAGGGGAGAGATGGGAAGGGAAAGGAATGGAGGGGAGGAATACAGGACATTTCTTTTTACCAGATGGGTATGAATGCCACTCATGCTACTGTAAATCTTTGCCTGAATACTAAGTGTATACCGTGTGTTAAGGTCAATAACTGTCCATCTCAGTATGAAGGTACAGAAACTGACAACAACAACAAAATTTGTGAATTTCAAAGACCAAATCTTATAAATTTTAAAGCACTTTCCTTAAGAAATAATACAGTATCAGAACCCTGCCCTTAACTAAATGGCAAAAACTTACCTCAAATTAAGATGTGCTTAGATGCTGTCAACAATTGCTGCTTTAATGATCATGCATGCAGCCTATATGGCAAGGAACTCATTTTAACTGTAAAGGGTAAAGGAAGCTTCTTGAACCCATAGACAGCTACAGTTTTATTCCTCTATGGAAGGAAACAGAGTGACTCATGAAAGCAATTGTATTTTCTTAAGTGAATGGCAAATACATGCTGAAAACCCAATGTCATTTGAGATTCTCATAAAAAAATAAAGGATATTTTTAGGAACCATGAAGAAAATGGAATTGCAAGGGAACTGCCATTTTAAAAGACAACCGTAGACATAGGAACAAATATTATCTTCCATGCAAGAAAACATGTATGGCTACCCCTGCATAGCTTTTCAACCGACAGTGAAGGAGATCATTATGTCTTCCGAGCATTTTATAATAATAACATGATGATGATGATGAGACACCTGAGAAGCACTCAGAGAAAACATTGGCCACAAGCACCTGCCTAAAATTGTTTAATGTTTCTCAGCCTTACATTGCATTGAAAGGATACATTGCTAGAAATGGGTTAGCAACTTGATTTCCACACCAGGCAGGTTGGAGCCATTAGAAGCTGTGGTGTGTTGTCATGCACTATGTACTAGATGATTTTTGTGTGCAGGTACACAGACATAAAGGGGTGAAAATATAAGAAAGTAATTTATTTATTGCTCAATAGACAGCAGTTGTGAATAATTTGGATATTTTTCTAATATCTCATTTGTAAAGAATTCTTGAATCTACTCAGAGCTGATGACTTTCAGTTTTGCTACTAAATATTTGACTATAGCCAAGGTTGGTATTAATTTCTAGTGGAGTTTGTTCTAGCAGTAGGATATCAGCAAATGTCACAAGAAGAATGCCAGGTTTGATGAACGCAGATCCTTAAGCCATATGACTCACAATGATTAGCTGGCCTGGCCATATAGTATAATTTATTTTGTACATCATTTTTTCTCTTCTCAGAGCATAAAATAGTTCACCATGGAATGAAAATTCCATAAAATTTAGGTCAATAGGTACTATTAAAGCAAGAGTTCAAAGATTTTGCTTAATCTAAATTATTAAACAAACACTAATAGACAAATGAATTTTGAAAAAATGAAAAAAAAAACACTATAAAAACAGTCAAAAGTCAAAGGTGCATCAGCACTTTTTTTGGCTAAAATAAATTATTATTTTTTTATTTTTTTATTTTATTTATTATTTTATTTATTATTGTTTGTTGGTTTGTTGTTTTCAAGACAAGGTTTCTCTCTGTGTAGCTTTGTGTCTTTTCCTAGAACTCACTCTGAAGCCCAGGCTGGCCCTGAACTAACTGAGATCTGCCTGCCTCTGCCTCCAGAGTGCTGGGATTAAAGGCATGTGCCACCACCAGCCCAAGACATAATAAATTATTTTCAAATGTTTCAATAGTGTTTTTCCAGGGGACTATTATCAGTAAAGAGATCTTTTCATAGGACAAAACTAAAACCATTCTACATTCTGAAATCTAATTGAAGAAGATGTGGAGCTACTCTGATACAGAATGGTTTCAACATGATATTGTTTGGACCACAAAGGTCACAAGTTACTAAATGAGCAGGGATATTCTGTGAATAAAACCTTAGGCGCCACAAAGTGAGCAGCTAGTCTCTCACTTTAAATGCCATAGAAGCTGTGCCACTTTTCCTCCATAGCTTTGATTCACATGCGCACACAATCCATATTTTTATGCACAAATGAGTGGAATCAGAGGGAATGTGTATGTTCTTTATGTTTCTGGCACCTAGCTGCCACTTTCAGTCCAAAATATTCTCGAGTCTGGCCAACTTTACTCAACACATTGGAAGAATCAGTCTCTCTTGGCGAGATTCTCAGTAAAGTATTTTCGGTGCAGAGAGAAAGGTTTTGTTTTACAAATTCATTATGGGAGAAAGATCAAAATCCAAACTCAAAACAGTCAAAGACTCTGCTGCACATGGAGTCACACACTCCAGCTTTGGAATGAGAGCTGGCTGCACTCAGTGAGAAGTGAAACTTTTTTTTTCAAGCCGAGCAGTTTTCCAGACAGAGAACACGCTTGCAGCACACTTGTGCGTGTTGGTATTTCCCCCAGTTTTTGCACAGAGAATGCTGTATTCTGCTGAGGATATGCATAAAAACATAGCTGCTGCAAGCAAGCAGAGGCTAAAACCACAGGACTCGTGAAGGCTACATGGAGATGATCAAGCCAAGTGTTTTGCCAGGTCAGATCCCATCTCAGAGCTATCTCACCTAAAGCAAAATGGCACAGGTCTGACTGACAGATCATCTTCCATTTCTAGGAATTAAAAATTGCAGTTATTGTTCAGTTCTAAAACAATTATTAGAACCCGGTAAAGTATCACCCTCTGGGGAACGTTTCTTCCTCCAAGGTGTACTATTTTCATTTTCAATGCATTCTGGTTCATAGAAAATCCTCTTTCATAACAATGTTTTAGACTGTAAACTGGGAACAGTAATGCTTGAAAGAATATGAACAGGCTTTTATTTAAGCTTCAACATCCAGCCATGTTTTATTTCTGGGGATAATGAAAGAACGGAACAAAAACCTAGTGAGTGCAAATATCTGTACTTCAAATCACCATAACTGAACTTCTATCTTCTCGCTCAATTAAATGGAGATAATAATATTATTTACAGTTATTTAAAGCCTAAATGGAATTAAACTAATATATGTATACATATATACATATACTCAGTATATAAATATCTATGCAAATATTTAGATTTGCACATCTATATTTGAATAAGGTACATACATAATGATTTACCAGAAGGAAAAATAATGTGATGGTAAGAGAACTGAAAAGTGTGCCCCATCACTAAGAATCACAAAGTAAAATTCAGAGATAGAGACAGGCAGACATAGAGACCTAGAGGAGCAAGCAGTTAGAATGGGACTGGTAGATGACAGAGGCTCCCTAAACAGTTGCTTATTATCAGTTTCAGTATGCATGTATTCAGCTTTCACTCACAAATATTTTTGAATAGCACTTATGTGACAGGAGACAAAGTACTAAACAATTCAGTCATTGAATTGAACAACTTTATTCCATACTGTAGAAAACATGCAGCATGAATATTTTACATCAGCAGTGATATTCTCAGTGGTAAAGGAGATGCTCTCAGATGAAAGAACAGAGTTTGATGTCTGAATCCCATAAGGTGGCAGGAGAGATCCAAATCCTCCAAGAGCAGTTCTCTGAATTATACTATGGTATACACTATGGTATACACACACACACACACACACACACACACACACACACACACACAACCCCTAAATTAATAAAATTTAAATGGTAAGCTACTAAATATTAAAAGTGTATAGATAAAATAGTTACACAAAAGAAAGACATGAGAAGTCCAGAGTGCTATGTCAAAGGATAATTGAAGCAAAGAAAATTAATGATCAGAATTTTTGGAGTACATTCTGTGATCACATAACATACTGACTTAAAGATCTCATGAGATCAAGACCAACAACCCATCTTCAAGAATTGAGGTTCTGGTCTACTCTAATCCCATGAGCTGCTTGCCATAGTGACAGCTCACTTAGGACCTAGGCAGCACAGTTTGGAGCCTGGAGCACAGAGTCAGACAAGCAGAGTGAAAAATTAGAAAATGAAGATAAAGGTGTTTGTGTCTGGAGGTCAAATGCAATAGGACCCACTGCAACAGGGACATACCTCACATGTTGTTGTGGAATACTAATTTAAGATGTGATGCATTTGTTTGTGTTGTGGAATATTTGATAATGAAGCAAAGATGTGCTTCATTCCTTTATGTCCCATTTGTTTAACTCTGTAAAGCTGTGTTACTTTGCCAGTCTAAAACACTTGGATGGTCTAATAAAGAAACTGAACAGCCAATGCTAGGCAGGACAAAGTATAGGTGGGGCTGGCAGGCAGAGAGAATAAATAGAAAAGGAGAAGAAAGAGGGACGAGAAAAGGAGAAGGAGAGAGGAAACCAGGGACAGCCATCTGTCTACACAGTCAGCCATGTAGTAAGAAAAGAAAGAGAGGCATGTAGAATAGAGAAAAGTAAAAGCTCAGAGCAAAAGGTAGACAGGATAACTTAAGTTAAGAAAAGCTGACTAGAAACAAGCTAAGCTAAGGCCAGACATTCCTAAGTAAGAATGAGTCTCCATGAATTTGTCTGGGAGCTGGGTGGCAGGCCCCCCAAAAAATTAAAATAAAAACCAAATACAATGTGTGGTTTATAAAAGATAATTAATGGCTCAGTGTATGGAACTGGCTGAATTGTAGAGAAGCCTGGAGAAAGCAGTGCAGGTTAAGATACATTACAGTCATCAATATGAGAAGTGGTGGTGACTCCTAATAAGAGAGTTATACCTTGGAGAAAACTGATTTTTCCTTTCCCAACAGGTATCAGTTAGAAATACCTTTCAGCTAGGGTGGGAATTTCTTTTCTACTTCTCTTTCTCAGTAGTAGAATTTTGTCTGGTTTGAAACTCTTAAAATCTTGTGTGTGAACAGTAACCACATTCTAGGGCAGGCCCCATGCAAAGGGGTGGCTGGCCAACACAAAATGAACTACATTTTCTATAGGAATTTGTTTTGCTTTTGTTTTGTGTGTATGTGTGTTATATAAAATCTTTATTCTAGCAATTCAACTTTTTACTGTGTTTATTATTTTAGTTATTTATTTATATTAATTAATTTTCCCAGACTGATCACAGTTTCCCCTCCCTACCTTCTCTTCTCTCAGTCCCCCTACTTCCCCTGTAGTTGGAAGATTTCCTGTGTCCCACATGGCCCATGTTCAGGACAAATCTCTCACCCACTGTCCCGCAGGCCGCTTATAAAACAATCACTCAGAAGCTTATATTAATTATAAACTGCTTGGCCATTACCTCAGGCTTATTACTGACTAGCTCTTACACTTAAATTAACCCATAATTCTTATCTATGTTTAGCCATGTGGCTTGGTACCTTTTCTCAGTTCTGCCTTGTCATCTTGCTTCCTCTGTGTCTAGCTGGCGACTCCTGACTCAGCCTTACTCTTCCCAGAATTCTCCTTATCTGCTTATCCCGCCTATACTTCCTGCCTGGCTACTGGCACATCAGCATTTTATTTATCAACCAATCAGAGAAACACACACTCACAGTATACAGAAAGACATTCCACAGCACTCCTCCACTCCTCAATATCTACTCCTCTCCCTTTCCTTCAGAAAAAGTGCAGGCTTTCCATGTATGGGACATCATGTAATAACAAGACTAGATAGCCCCTTTCCTATTAAGGCTGACTAGGTAATCCAGCAGGGGAAAGGTCCAAGAGCAGACAACAGCTTCAGAGACAGCCCCCACTCACTCTACCTAGAGTACTATAAGAAGATCAAGCCACACAACTGTAACACATGTACAGAGGGCCCAGGCTGTCCCAATGCAAGTTCTCTAATTGCAGTTCAGTTTTCCATGAGCCTCCCTGAGTCCAGGTCAGTTGACTCTTGTGTTTTCCTGTGGGACCTTGGCCCCTCTGCCTCCCATAATCCTTCTGACCCTCTTCTACAGGATTTCCAGAGGTTCATCTAGTGTTTGGCTGCGGGTCTTTGTATCTGTTCCATGAGTTACTGGGTGAAGCCTCTCTTATTGACAACATTCAGGCTGGGCAATGATCTATGAATATATCAGAAATTCATTAGAATCATTTAATTTACTTTTTCTCTTTTTCCTAGTCATGTTTAGTTCTATCCTAGGTCTCTGGACTCCATTTGATTTTCATTGTTTATTTTTAAGAGAAATGGATGGATAAGAGTGTGAGGAAGGGAGACAGAAAATGAAGTTGGGTAGGTAAGGAAGTGAAGAGAACTGGTAGGAGTTGGGAAGGGAACAGATGATCAAAATCTACTGCACAAAGAGTAATTTTAAATCAAAAAATATAAAAAAGGAAAGAAACAGCAGTGAAATGTGGACACACTGGAAAGATTTTTTAAATGTACAGTTGAAAGAAAACAACAAACAGCCAAATGAGAGATCAGTGTAAGAGAAGACCTAGTATGAGCGAGAAGATAGTTTGCAGAAGGAAAAAGCAGAGGCCTTCAAAGACAAAAAATTAAGATGCAAAGTGAACATTAGAGCCATTTTATTCTCTCTCTCTCTCTCTCTCTATATATATATATATATATATATAATATTTCTGAATATATATGTTCTGGAATACATATATATATTCAGAAACATATATTTTTTCTGAATATATATATAGATTTTCTGAATTTTTGCCATTTTGATGCTGCCATAATGTATATCCTGCTTCTAGTTTCAGCACTCAGCATTTCATCCAATAGAGATGTACTTTAAACTGTCATCTGCCAGACCAAAAAAGGATTTATCATTATCATCAAAGTAGCAGATCTTGTCACTGTCTTTTTCTATGTAATCACATTTCCCTCATAAGAAAAAAATACCTAGTATTTTTTAAATATGTCTACAAGATAATGTATTTCAGATAAATATATTTTGCAAAAATACATAATTGTCACAAAAGCACAACATAATGGTATGCCTAGTATATACCTCATATACAATAAGTGACCAATACAAAAGCATAATTGGATGAAGTAGTTTGTCAGTTCAACTGAATAGGTAAGTTCTCAGAACACATTTAAGTTTTGACACAAAAAAATGTCTGATCAATTGGCTGCTTATCTGAGAAACATTCAGAAACAGAAAAAAAAACAGGAATTATAATCTTCTCATGTCTAAAATTCTGTGATCCCAACCAGAATAATAACAAAAGTTCTGTGTCTCTGAACATACACCACAATAAAAGTCATTATTTTGTAACATATCCATCCAACCAGAAACTACAAAAACAGAGTAGACAAAAAGTTGATAACTACACAAAAGTCTCATGACATTTGTTCATATATAATAAATTCAAGGCAATATTCAGGAAATTCATATTTATTAGACATGAATATTTCTTATTGTTCTTCATTTGAAGATATGGCTGTTTTACGGGTTTATAGAATTGTTTCTATTGGACAAGTGTTCCACTAATATCTATATGATCAACTACTGTCCTCAACACAGTACTAGAGATATAAGCTACCACTAATGTCTACATACCAGGTATAAAACAAAAGACTTGATAATGAGATAGGTAAAGACTTGTCCAAGGCTTAGCTTATATTTACTTCTGATTCTCCCTCCTCTCTCTCTCTCTCTCTCTCTCTCTCTCTCTCTCTCCTCTCTCTCTCTCTCTGTGTGTGTGTGTGTGTGTATGTGTGTGTGTGTGTAATCATATTCTGTACTACAATGGTAAAGAATGACAAATTTACCAGCACTCTGTCCTAATTTGTCATTTTCATAAATGTTAATTTGTGAATATTTTCTCTGAATTCCACCTTAATTCCACCTTTCTAATTGTTGAGTTGTGAAAAAATACCAGCTCTACTTATGTCAACAGATTTTTAAAAGAGTCAAAAATGATGTGGGATATGGAAATAGTACATCAATAGCAGAAAAATTTACCCATAAACAAGTCTACTTTAATGCTGTTAGCCCTTGGGTCAAAGTTATTATTAAAGTGAAACCTGAATGATCAGAATCTTGGCATGATCAGCATTGATAGCAGTGATGTTGAATATAGATGTTTACTAGTAATACTTAAACTTTTTCAATACATATAAAATTACTAAAAAAAAAACTATTGCATCTCATTAAAGAATCAAATTGATAATTTAGTACTTTCAATTTTGTTAAATCATTATAATGGGTAGGTTTTATTGGTTTGATAAAATGTATGTATTTAATTAATGGCACTGGTAATTGCAACTCAGAAAAGAATATAATAAAAGAGACTGCTTCTCTACTTCCAACTGAGATAGGTCTGTTCTATAAAGTTATGATTAATGGCTGATAAAGTGAAATGCAAATCCATCACAAATGAATCATTGATAACACAAATCCTATGATAAGTTAATGCCCATCTTTGTTTCTCATGCTCAAATATCCTGATTCCTGGAACATAAATTTTCATTGGAATGAAATTTAGGACTTTTAGAAATATTTCATGAATCGTCTTTTATGTTTTCCTAATAGTTTGATCATGTAGCATAAATAGATAAATAAAAACAATCTATGAGAAGAAATGGGTTTTACATAAGGATGTATGCCTATTCTCAATCAATTCTGGGTGGAAGCTAAAATTTTTTATGAGTTTTTGTTCAAATTAAAGAAATAAATATAAAAATCTTGACACACTTACTCAAATTCACAGCAGGAAAAAGCTCTCTACAGTTTACCATAGGACTTTAAGATAATGTCTAGTGGCCTATTAAATCGTTGTATTCTCATGAGTGTGTATGCATGTGTGGATGTTGTAAGTGCACATTTCTGTATGTATGAAGGTGCAAGCATGTGCATGTGTAGGTAGAGACTAGATGTCCGGGTTTCCTCGATCTCTCTCCACTTTCTTCTGTAAGAGAGGATCTCTCACCGAAGCTTAAATTCATCAGTTCAGCAAGACCCTTGACCAGTAAATTCCTGGGTCCCTCCTACCATTGTCTCCTCAGCTCTAGAATTATAGTTCAGACCATCATGTCAGACTTTTTACATGGGCGCTAGGGATCCAAACTCAAGTCCTTGTGTGGGCTCCTCTCTACCATATATCTGATCCTCCTGGTCCCATCCCTACGTGCCCTCAGTCCATCTATGAAATCTACTCTTTCTCCAAGGAGATCCAGGTGTCCCCCTTAAGCCTTCCTGTTTATTTAGTCTCTCTGTGTCTGTGGAGTGTAACATGATTATCCTTTACTTTACAACTAATATATCTTTTATAAGTGCATATACACCATGTTTGTCTTTCTGGATCTGGGTTACTCACTCAGGATGACTTTCTAGTTCCATTCTTTTGTCCACGAATTTCATGATGTCATTGTTTTTAGCAGCTGAGTAATATTTCATTATCTAAATGTATCACATTTTCTTTATACATTCTTTGGTTGTGGAACATCTAATTTGTTTCCAGTTTCTGGCTATAAATAATTTTCTTGTAGGTCTACGAACACTGGGAGGGGATCAGGGGTTCACACCATGGCAGGCCAGGAAGTAGATAACAAGGCAGTATCTTGGCATAACCTTCTGAGGCCTACTCCAGTGATTTGCTTGCTCTAGCTAAGTTGGTCCTCATAAAGGTTCCACAGCCTTCTCAAACAGTACCAGGATCTGGGGAAACAGGTCTTCAAAATGAGAGCCTGTGGGGACACTTCACATTCTAACCACAAGTATTGTCCATGTTCTGCAAGGTAGAAGGATGAGTGGGCCTGACCTTAGAGAGTGAGCTCTGATCTCTTGTTTTCTCCATGCTCATTGTTCTGCAATGTGTGCGAGCATCTTAGCATCAGTAGTGGTTATGGTCAGCTTTATATTTATTGCCTTGAACTGGAACCCAGAACCTGTAACATTCACTGTTTTCACAGTCTCTTTTCACAAATCAAACTCCACCATGAATGTTATTCTGTGACTGATTGATGTCAGGCTAGTGTACAAATCCAGCTTGAGTGACATGCCTGCTGTTGTCATTATACCCCCGAAACCATGCTTGCCTTGATCTCATCCTGAGTGAAGTTATCTCTGGGTTTATTTGTATTAGTCTGAAGGCTAAGGAAGCTGCAAGCTACTGGTGAACTGCAGGCCCTTGTTCAGTGGGGTGATTATACTGACCTGGGTCAGTGAAGCCATCCTCCACAGTGTGAGGTAAATAAGTCCAGATGTTATGGTAGTGGGACCAGTCAGCACTCTCTAGGGCCTTCTTAACTGCCAGTTACAATGTATCTTCTGACTCCTCTTAAATGTAACTGATAAAAGTTTTGCTGTTTTCAGAAAGCCTTCACGATAACACACAATTTCTTAGCATTGAAACTAATTTGCGCATTTATGGTTTGATACTAATTTTCCCCATGTGTTTATGTTTCTTTCAACTGCCAAACACACCATCTTCCTTCTGTGTGTGTAGAATGTCTGGCAAATTTCAACTTTCAATAACAAATTTGTATAAATTTATGCCTGTAAATGATAGCACAGATGATGATCTACATATATTTATGAAATTTGTAACATACCTAGATTTTTTTTTGAGTTTTTCCTCTGTTTATAATGATTAAAGAAAGATTGTGCTCTGTTTTCAAATTGTTGTATGTCTCAGAAAAAAGTCAAAAACAGGCATGATGGGTTCCAACCTCTGCCGCCCAAGGGTCAATCACACATATATTAAATAACAATAAATAGTTGTAGGTGGAAGATTACCAATAATTTCTGAACTGGAGCAGCCTATAGATGCGTGTACTTGAAATATAAAATAGGTATTCAGTAATGTCCATTGAATCAACTGACTATATAGATTCTCTTTTCCTTTGAATGAAATGATTCTTTTGACCTGATGTTCTACTCCTTGCAATTTTAGTCTACTTGCTTTATAGTCCCAGGGGGGAAAAAAGGAAAATGGTAAATCTGTATTACTCTGACAGGCAGATATCAGACTCTGACAATGATAAATAGTGCTTATTACATGACCTATGGAGATACTACTGAGACATATAATGCGTGTTTTCAGTTGTGGTGACAATTTCATCTTGTTCACTTAGAAAGCAGTCAAGAGCAAGAAAAGGATAGACACTCTGGAACACCATGGACTTACTTGATACTACCCGACATTTACACATAACACAGTATTTATTAAGCATGTATCGTGTGCTCTTCTGAACCACCATAGGATTTATAAAAAAAAAAATGATATGGTTCTATGCTTACAAATCTCCTTTAATAGCATGAGGTCTTGATAGCATATGATTTTTACTTCATGTTCTTAAATAATAATGTCAAAGATTGTAGTGGGTAGCCATTCCAGCTTGGATCTGGAAGCTCCAACCCCATTGAGACTCTGGCAACTGTCACGCCTACGAGGCGGGGTGAGGGGAGGTGCTGGAAACCTGAGAGCTGGATGGGCAAGCGCTCGCTCTGGGCTTGCTCTCTGCGCCTGGACCCTGATAGTGGAGATTGATTGTGCAGAGCTCCAGAGAACACTGCTGGATTGCGATACACTTTCCCCAGACCCCGCGACTATCCATTCCTTCATTTGTAAGTCATCCACTAAATAAATCTTCCTTTTAACTACGTGGAGTGGCCTTTTATAATTTTCCCCAATAAAAGATTATATTTGCAACACACCTTGCAGAAAGCAAAAAGGCTACTTTTCCAGAAAAACACATTCTTTTTCATTTGTTAAAGCAGATAGTTCAAGCATTGAATGTTTAAACATTCAAATCTTTAAAAAAAGTAATTCCATTGACCACAGTTGTGCAGAGAATCATCTTTTTTTTTTTCATGCTACATAGAGTCATAAAATCTCTATATAGAAAGCACTAGTATAGGGTCTAATTCTTCCCAGATTTCCAATGACAAAAATCTCCCACTGAACTCTTTATTAATATAGATTTCTAAGGCTCTAGCCCTAGAGATTACATCAGAAGGTCTGGGTGGATCCAGGAAATCCATACTTTTAAAAACTGTTTCAAGGGATTGTGACTCTTACTTAGGTTAGAGAACTGAAATCTAGCCCAACTCCAGTATCTATTACACAAATGTGTTCTGAATGTCAATCCCCAACAAGATGCTATGTATTCCATGTTTTAATACACATGAAATAGGAATTTGACTTTTAGCTATACCTTACTAGTATGTTATAAATGTATATAAACACATAATCTTTGTATAAGAATTCATATATATATATATATATATATATATATATATATATATATATATATGCTGATACATATCAAGGTCCCTCTCCAAAAGTCATAATAAAAAGCCCTCAGGACAGAGGACCTAATACAGTTTTTATTTTTTATTTTTATTATTATGTAATCTACATATTGGCCTAGGCCTTAATATTTATAAGATATTTATATTATTTTGTTACACAAAAAGTTGTCTTAAAAACATTAAATGTGTGGCCTAATAAAGAAAACTCTAAAAGCAACTAATAGTGTAGATGAATTTCTAAACAGTCATTAAATAAGAGACAAATACAGAGGTATAAGCCATGTAGATTGGAGCAATAGCTGCCAACTAACCTTAGCTCACCACCTCGCAGTAGCTTCCCAAAAAAGCTCTCTTCTATCTAACCTGCGCTTTTATTGCCTTACTATTCTGCTTTTCTCATTGGCTCTAAGCCCAGCCACATCACTTCCTCATCACTGCCTATCTATACAGACCTCCAGGTCTCTGTGGTTGCTATTGGGATTAATGGTGTATGTCACCACACTTGGCTATGTCCTTGAACACACAGAAACTCTGCCTGCCATGTGATCGAATTAAGGGCATGGCTACTACCACCTGACTTCTGTTTATGGCTGACTATGACCTCTGATCTCCAGGCAAACTTTACTTATTAACATACAAATAAAAATATCACATTTCAGCACAAAATAAAATCTCACCACATAAAAGAGAATGCTTAAGTTAGAGAGCCATAGCTGAACTCAAAAGGTACCCACCAGAATGGTTTTCTACAGCTTTGCCTAGGGATAAAAGCAAACAACGCTGTATAGAATACAAATAAAATTCAGCTTTTCCCTCAACATGCTTTCAAAAAGTAAAAATTGAGAGATAACCTGTATGCATGGTTTTAAAGTAAAACATTGATGCATGGTGTCTTGGATAACTTTATGGATGAATATCCATAACTAACAGACATATAGGTTTCAAAGAATTATCACCATGTAAATTTAATAAGTACCTCTGGACTCTTTAAAAAGAAAAAGATTCTTTTAAACTTAAAATGATCAATTTTTCAAAGAGATTTGGGGAAGTCTACTGATCTGTTCCGAAGAACTAAATCTACTTAAGGTTGCATTCCTATACACCAGACTTCCATGGTGATCAAACATACCCAACAGCTGCTCCATGTCTATTATAACATTGCTGAAAAAACACATTAAATTATCCTGAGGGAGTCACACGTTAAATGAAAGTAGAAATCACATTCTGTTCTGAGAAGCAACTTTGAAAAGTCTGGAAATTGAAATGTTTTCAATTAATAAATGAAATTACTAATGTCATTTCCTTTTTATTTAACCCCTCACCACTTTCTCTTGTGAATATATTCACTTGCTACATGGTAAGCTTCATAAAGGGGGAAATTTAGATGAACAGGCTCTATTATTCAGTTGTACGGTGAGGCACAGGTTTAGCAGGGACATGGGTAAGTGGTATCATAGTTTCTTTTCTTTTTTTATTTATTTTTTTTTTTTTACAATACTATTCAGTGGAAGGGGGCAGGAGGGAGAGAACAGAGTTTCTTTTCTTATTGCTGTGATTAAAATGCTGACAATAACAACTTAAGGAGGGAAGGATTTATTTGGTTCACAGTTCAAAGAAATGGTCCAGTACAGAAGAGAAACCAAGCTGGAGGATGAGGCAGCTGGCCTGATGAGCTCCATCATCAGGAAGAGGCATCAAGGAAAAATTCCAGTTTGATACTACTCAACTAACTCCCTTTCTCTGCTTTATATAATTCAGGTTCCCCAGCCTGGGGAATGTTTCCTGCAGGAGTGAGAGGAGTCTTCCCACATCAATTAATCTAATACCCCACAGTCATCCTCAGAGGCCCTTCCAGCACGTGGTTCTAGATTCTGTCAAGTTGACAAATACCAACACAAATGGTCAGCTCTTTGAGGTCAGGATTCCTTTGACTGGAAAAACTTCATGAAAGGATTTCCTAGTTGCTTGTTGCTTGGTTAACTTCTCTCAAATATGTTAAGTGGTGGCCTGGTCTCTAGAATCTGCAAACTATTCATCAACCAAATGGCTGTCTAGGTCTTAGCCAGAGGTGGTATCCTAACTTCATCTAGGCTTTCACACTGTGACAAATGCTGCTTTTTATCTCATTACTCAAGATTCTCATTGTCTTCTAAATGAACTCATCCCTCAGAATAAATTGCCGTAGGGAGAGTTAGGTGGATGTTAGGGATGGTCTTAAACTTTATGGCAGCAGAGATAAATTTTGCTGCAAATGAAATTCCAGATTATCAAAATTGTAAATCCACTTAAACAACTCTCTGTAATTTGAATTACAACAGTATGTTTGGTAAGCTTTAATTTCTTCAGCTAAGCTTGTCTTTAGACTGACTATTGACAGTGGCAAGGGCTGAGGAAACAGATGACCATGTGCCATGTGCCATCATAGAAAATTGGTGCGGCATCTATTGAGTGGTTGAGAGCCACTAATGTGCTTTAAAGTGGAGGAACTAATGAATGTATGCTCAAATAACTCCAGGTTCCGTGTGAAAATGACCCAAGTTCCTAACTGTATGGGGCTGCTAGGGGAAACCAGGTCACAATTGTTGAGATGTCAAATGCTTTCCCAAGTTCAGAAGAATTCTATTTACTCACAAAGGACAGTGTATCTCTAAATTATAGGGAGAAGATGAAGGTATGCATTAGATTTTAGAAAGGGAATAGGTTTTAACAGCAAGAAGCTTCAATTAATGATCACAAAGAACAGGATAAAGAGAATAATGAGACAGCACTCCATTGATGGAAGACTTGTTATCCAATCATAGGATCTGCAGCCAGATCCCCAGAAAGCACACAGAAGCAAGGTATGATGGTGTGTCTGTAACCACTGCACTGGGAGACTGTGAGAGCAGGAGCCAAACAGTCTAGCTGAAGCAGCAAGGTCCACGTTCAATGAAAGACCTTGTCTTCAAAAGCAAGGGAAGAGTGATCATCAACCTCTGACCTGACACACAACACACACACACACACACACACACACCACACACACACACTTTCCAACAGTACGCTTTTCAGAAAGAAAATTCAACCCCATGGGTTTTTTGAATTTGAAGTTCCTGAGGGCATTTGGAGATGCAGGACTTGGGAATCTTTTTTAAATCAATTATTTAGCTAGCTAGCTGTTCTTAAAGTTAATCCGGGGAAACAAATGAGATATCTTAGAGAGACCCACATAAGAATAGAATTGAGAAAAAGGCCCACAAATAGGAACAGGGATATCATTGTTGGTATGCTAGGGATAAACAGGAATCAAAAGAACACAATAAACTTTAGTCTCTGATGTTTGGGCATAACAATCAAGACCTAGCTACAAGAATTACTAGCCTAAGAGAACAAAATGGCTAGCATGGGAGAGCATTTTTGATTGGATACTCAGAACAATATAAAATCTAATGTGGCAGTACATACCTGTACTCTTAACACTGGAGAATGGAGGTGGGAGGATAAAAGTTCAATGTCATTCTCAGCTAAATATACAAGTTTGAGGCCAACTTGTGCTACATGGGATCCTAAAACCCTATGTTAAAAAAAGGCAAAAAAAGTAAAATGTAACAAATAGAGGCCTGTGAAATGACAATTCAATAAAATATTTTACTTAATGCACAACTTTATTGCTAATACGGACAATTAAATTTTTTAAAATTATAAAATGATATACAGTTCTTTCTCTGCTTTCTCCATTGGTATTCAATACCTTATCTTGTCCCTTATCAAGTGACCTAAGATTTACCAAATTTACTGTAGATGACTATGAGGAAGTGGTGTTATAAGAGAATGTATTTCTGTAGTGATCCTTGTTCCTAGAGAAAGTTGTAAGGAAGATGTGCTACAGCACATTTTTTTCAATCACAACCAAACTCCCCACCCAGAGGATGATGTGTATTGGCTGAATGGGGTTGGGCATCTGTGTCATCTCCATCCTCATCTTGATCATCTGAACTAATAATTTCAGTTTGAAAGGAAGTCATCCTATAGAAAATTTGTGCACTCTTGCCTAAACATACTTTTCATTCACATGATCTCAGCTGTTTTCCCACCAACCCTACTCCTGCTTCTTCCTTAGCAACAAGTGCATCACATAGAGAGAGAGAGAGAGACAGACAGACAGACAGACAGACAGACACAGAGAGACAGAGAGACAGAGAGAGAGAGAGACAGAGAGAGAGTTAGTTTAGGGTGGGATGGATTCTTTCCATTGATGGCTCTCCTTTAAGACAGTGAGGCCAGAGGTGTGATTACTGAAGGGGTCTGAGGTTGTAGTTACTGAATTGCTCTCAAGTGCAGCGGTGACAACAGGCACAAAACAACACTCATGTTGTAGCTGTCAGAACCACTGGGGATGTGATAAGCACCTTGTGTTTGCAAGCTCAGATGTTGTACCAGAGAAGTTCTGCCTTAGCAAATCACCACGATGATGATTTGCTCCATTCAACTTGTTCCGATTTTGTAATGAGAAAGTTCATTAAGCTTACATAACTTTATACTGTGAGCACTAGACAAGTGTGGAAGAGGATCGGGGCAATTAGAGGATTCTTCGCAGCGTGTTTTTTTGTTTGTTTTGTTTTGTTTGTTTTTTGTTTTGTTTTGTTTTTGTTTTTTTTTCCCGGAAGCCCCAGATTTGTAAAAATCCCTGCCTTCATCTGCTCCCAGTGATACATGGAGAGTTCAAAGGGATTTCATAACTGTGCTTAAACTGAACTAAGACCGTGGAGGTTAAGCTTAAGTCTGAACATTCATGGTGCTTACATGAACCCAAACCACAATTCCTATGACATCTTTGTTTCCCGTATTCCTTCATTACCCAGATCCAGTCACCACTCCCCACTCCAAACACACATAGTCCTTAGATCCATCCATGCTCATTGGCAGGACACAAACTATTTCAGCTGCCTCTATACACGGATGGTGCCACTGATCCTTTACCTACAGGCCTTCATCACTTCAGCGTCTTCTTTTGGTCCTCTTTGTGACGTGCAGGCCCTCAGCCAATGCCCTGGCGCCTGCCTCACAAAGGCCCGAGCAACCGCACACCGGCGCTCGAGCTCCAGGCATTCAGGCTGGCTTGGACTCAGGTCCTGCCGCGCCAACGCCAGAAAGGCTCAGAAAGCGAGCCCTGGTAATTCCACCACTCATCATGGCCAGCCAATTCTGCGTTCCTCTAGCCCCACGCCTCTCACCCCTTAAACCTTTGAAATCCCACTTCACAGACTTCCAGGTGGGCATCTGTGTGGCGATCCAGCGCAGGGACAAACGGATCCACCTGGCTGTGGTCACAGAGATCAACAGAGAAAACTCTTGGGTCACAGTAGAGTGGGTTGAGAAAGGAGTCAAAAAGGGAAAGAAGATCGAACTAGAGACTGTGTTTCTGTTGAATCCAGCTCTGGCCTCTGCTGAACACCAACGGTCACAGAGACCCCTGCGCCCAGTCTCCGCAACACCCAGTACTGCCATCGGGACCAGCGAACAGCCACCAAGTGGATTGCGATGATCCCGCACAGAAATGAAACGCCATCAGGGGATAGCCAAGCCCTGGTGGTCCCCAGTATCCTTGTCTGATGAAGCGGAAGAAATCCCCCTGCCTAAGGGAAATTGAAAAGCTGCAGAAGCAGCGAGAGAAGCGCAGGCGACTGCAGCTAGAGATCCGAGCTAGACGAGCGCTTGACATCAACAACTGGAAACCCGAACTATTGAGATTATGCGTATGATTGAGGAGTACCGCAGGCATCTGGACAGCAGCAAAAATATCCAGCCTGGAGCCCGCAGAAGACCACCGGATCTGTGTGTTGCGTGAGGAAGCGCCCTCTTAATGAGAGAGAGAACACCATGAAGGACCTAGATATCATCACTATCCCTCGCACAATGTGGTCACGGTGCACGAATCTAAACAAAAGGTGGACCTAACCCGCTACTTTGGAAAACCAGACCTTCTGTTTTGACCATGCTTTCGATGACACGGCAATCCAATGAGTTAGTTTACCAATTCACTGCCCGGCCTTTGGTGGAGTCCATCTTCCGGAAGGGCATGGCCACTTGCTTTGCCTATGGGCAGACTGGCAGTGGAAAAACCCACACCATGGGTGGAGCCTTTTCTGGAAAGGCTCAAGATTGTTCGAAAGGCATTTAACGCCCTGGTGGCTCAGGATGTTCTTTCTCCTGCTGAGAAACCCTGCCTATGAGAAACTGGAACTTCAAAGTCTAATGGGAACATTCTTTGAGATTTATGGTGGCAAAGTCTAATGATCTGTTAAACTGGAAGAAGAAGCTTCAAGTCCTCGAGGATGGAAATCAGCAAGTGCAAGTTGTGGGGCTGCAGGAGCAGGAGGTGTCCTTGTGTGGAGGAAGTCCTGACTCTGGTGGAGCTCGGAAATAGCTGTCGGACTTCCGGACAGACCTCTGTCAACGCCCACTCATCCAGGAGTCACGCGGTGTTCCAGCTCATCCTTAAGTCAGGAGGAAACTGCATGGCAAGTTTCCCTTGTTGACTTAGCTGGGAATGAAAGGGGGGCAGATACTGCCAAGGCCAACCGAAAGAGGCAGCTGGAAGGGGCTGAAATTAAATAAGAAGTCCTCCTAGCCTGAAGGAATGCATCAGAAGCCTTGGGTAAGAACAAGTCTCAATACCCCATTCAGAGCCAGCAAACTCACGCAGGTGCTCCGGGACTCCTTCATAGGTCAGAACTCCTCCACATGCATGATTGCTACTATTCTCACCTGGAATGACTTCGTGTGAAAAACACCCTCAAATACTTTAAGATATGCAAACAGAGTTAAAGAATTAGCCCTAGAGGCCAGGCCCTACCATCATTGCCCCTCTCTCCAGCTGGTCATGAAGTACCACTAATGTTAGAAAAGGACAATACAAATTCAGAAAAGTCCCTTCAGAGGGATAAATTTATTTCAAATACCTATTATACAGAGTGAGGAAGAAAAAGAAAGTGATGAAATCACAATTAACAAAGGACCCAGCAGCTTCATGGAGGAGATCTAGCCAGTGGTGGGAAAGCCATCCAGGAGACAAGCTGATGGAATAAACTGCGACGTGGATTTTTTGCATTGCCAGTCACTGTCCATTCTGGAGCAGAAATCGGTGTGCTGACTGAGATCCAAAGGAAGCTCCAATTACTACGAGCTGACCTCCAAAGAAAAACCAAGTCGAGTGACAGCGAAGGCCGGAGATCAGGAATGAAATCTTGAATCCAGTTCTGAAGTTTCTACCTCTTATTACAGGAGAAATCTGTCCAGATTATCTAAGTATAAAGGTCCCCTGGAGAGCTTACATCTCAAATCATCCTCATCAAAAAATGTGGTCTTTTCTTCTTCTCTGTATTTCCATAGTGTAGTTTGCTTTCATTCTGTGTGTCACTGTAAGGAATTTGCCTTGTCCCTGTCAGTACTGAGAACTGGCAATGTTAAGAAATGTATTGATTATTATAACTGGGGTAGAGGGATGATGACATAATGTGGATCACCAAAGAGCTTGCTAAATATTCTATAATGTGAGGAACTTCCTCCCACACAAATAATTATCTATTTTTTTTTGAAAATTAAAATAGTCCTGAGGTGAGAAACCCTGCTGTAGAAGAAACCATCTGCAATGAAATTAGATTCCCTAAATTTGTAGTTGGCAAAGCAAAATACCATGAATTAAAGGGATGGGCAAGAAAACACCAAGGAAGAATCAATCATACCCACTTATAAATCTTTCTCATTTGCACTGTTGTGTTGATTCAAATGGTTTCTGAGATTGAGTCATTCTAGGAAGAGAAAGAGAAAAGTCAGCTGTCTGGGAGCCTAGAATTGAGAGGGTTTTGTTTGTTTATATCTTAGCATTTAAGCTATTATTGTAATTATTACTGAGCCGTGTGTGTGTGTGTGGTGTGTGTGTGGTGTGTGTGTGTGTGTTTCTGTTCGTTTAGAGAATTTGGATTGATGTCTAATTTTTCACACATTGTTATATTTTTCACTGGTATGCTATGAAACCAGAACTCCGGGTTTCAATTTTGGGGCAAGAGTCAGCAAACAAACGGGAAACCTCCCATATAAAGGGCAACATATTCCGCAACCGTCTAAAGCACATGAAAAGATCATGAGAAAATTTAATGTCTGCATCAATTAAATATGGAGAACTTTATAGATTTAAGAGACAAGAAGTCTATCTTTTAAAAGAAGAATGTTAGTCTAATATGGGGATTGAAATATAATAATTTAATACACACAATAAATTAGTGTCCTAATATCAACAAACATCTAAGAATAGGATCTTGTGGCTCCAAATCTGTCAATTCTAAACTCATCTATAAAGAACTCAAGTGATTTACACTGTAAGTATAGGACAAGTCTGGGAAAACGGGTGCACAAAAATGTAGCCTTCAAATATTGGAGCCACATTTAGCAAGAATAGCTTATTGTTTCAAACTCTAATAATACAGAGACCTGAGAGGAACTGATGACAATTATATATAAGGTGACCATACACACAGTAATTGAAAGTGTGAAACCAGCAAGGACCTTTGGTCTTTAGTAGCTCATATACTTGTCATTAAATGTGTTTCTATGTTGATTGATTTCTTCAGATGAAATTGTACATTATTATTAAAACAACCAGAACTTTTTCAAATTAAACTTTAGTATAGATGACTGATTCATTAAATGGAAACTTCCTTCAACAAAAAAAATAATGGGACATCCACAAAATACGGCATCATAAGCTGCCGTAAGAGCAGGCACCTACAATCACATCAAAGCTGGAGGAAGTAACCCAGTAGGAGGAGAAAGGTCACACAAGTTGGCAAAACAGTCTGAGGCAGGGCCTGTGCCCACTGCTAGGAATCCACAGGAACACCAAGCTACTACTCAGCTACTGATAACATGCAGAGGACCTGTGTTAGACTCCTACAGTCTAGCCCCTGATTTCTGTGAGTTCCAATAAATCTTGGTCAGATTTTCTGTGGGCTTGTTCTGTGATGTCCCTGAACCCTCTGGTTCTTCTGGTCCTTCCTCCAAAGAATCTCTAAGCTCTGCCTATGTTTGGCTGTGAGGCTCTGCATCTACTCCCATCAGTTGCTGGATGTCCCTGGGAGGCATGCTCTTTTCTGAGGGAAGAGAGAGGTAATGGATCTAGGTTCAGGGACAGAGACTGGGGAGAGGGGAGGGAGGGAAAACCGTGGTTGGGATGAAATATATGAGAGAAGAACAAAAAAATGTACACCTTATATATATATATATGAAAGAACAGGGTAAAAATCTGGGGCAGAGGAGGGTGATTCAGTGGGTATGAGGTTTTGCTGTACAAGCAGGGTAGATGTGAGGTCCGAGCCCCAACACCCATGTTAAGAGCAGAATGTGGTAATTCACTTCTATAACACTAGCACTTAAGGGAAATGGGTACGTATTTGGGAAAGATTGCTGGAGAGCAATGGCTGCAAAGTGGCAAGCCTCAACTTTAGTGAGCGACCCTGTCACACAAGGATGAAGTGGACCGTGATAAAGCAGGATGCCTGGTGTCTTCCACTATACTATACAACATCTGGGAATGTGCAAACAGGCCACAAATGCATCACACACACACACACACCACACACACACACACACACACACACACAAATAGAAACTACCCTCATTTGTAGTTCTTACGGAGATGATTTAATGAAAAGATAAGGTTGTTTGATTTTCCCCTCTGTCTCATCAGTTATGGCAATTAAAACATTTCTATTATCACCATTGTTCTACTTATGATTTCAAGTACCCTAACAGTTCTATCACACATAAAAGTTTGGATAAACTACTTGGACTTTGAGCCTTTTGATATCAATTATTTTGTTTTCTAACAAGTATAAAGTACAAAGTCATTATGACTCAATGCTTTACCAGGTAAATTCACCTGAGCGAGGAGGACCACACACTAGATATAACCATAGTTTTCTAGCAGCTTCCTCCTCACTTCATATGGGATAGTGTTTCTGATATGGGTGCAACCCTGGTTTGCTTCTTTCAATCACAATTACGTGTATTCTGACTTTTACATTGCCTCCTATAGAGAATTGGCACACTAACACACACACTACACACACACCACGAGAGCGATAGAGAGAGAAGGAGCAGAGAGAGACAGATAGAACGAATGATAAGAGAGATAGATGATCATGTATGAGAAGAGAGAGATTATCATCTACAACGTATACAGAAGAACAAAAAACAATTGTTAAATTGATGACAGACTTCTAATGGCCAGAATGCAGAAAAACCTTATTACTCTTTTGATAAGTTTCAGGGATATTAAACATACTATCACTCCAAGAAAACCCAAGAGAGAGAGAGAGAGAGGAGAAGAGAGGAGGAGGAAGAGGAACCCAAGATGAGGAGTTAGTTAAAAATCATAATATATGGTAGCACACTTCTCTAGGTATGTAGATTATTATTTTGAATATAACGTGGATAATTGCTCACTACCGTTGAAGTAGTTTATAGAAAGTAACATATGATAAAGGCAACTTCGGATTCCTCTGGCTATACCTATTATATATGGCCATTCCTCTTATGTGTGTGTCGAAAATTAATGCACATTCAGCAAAATGTGGTCATTGCTCATATTAGGTTCTCTAACAAATATTTAGGGCCTTTACTTCAATATTCAACAATAATCATACTATCTATGCTACTCCGTAGTGATGCTTCATTATGTACCAGACAACAGGTACAGATTCTACATGTATACACATGGTACGCACATCTGAAAGATTCATGTATACACATGTGTACGCACATCTGAAAGATACTAGTTAGTGTGTATAATAGTGTTACTTTCTCCAAAATGGTGGTCACTGTAGCACACAGACAAGTCATGTAATCAGCAATTAACCCGTGGGTGGATAAAATGTGTATACTTGAGCAAGTTTTATTAATCCAAAAAGAATGAAATTGTGTCCTTTGAAATGAAATTGATGCTACTGTATACCCTCATGTAAGATGAGATCAGCATCACAAAGATAGTAGTCTGTGTTCTCTCATATGTGGAATCTATGAGTTTAAAAAGAGGCAGTGGCCAAGGAGAAAAACAGGAAAAGAGAGAGGAGATGGTAAAAGGTAAAGTTAGAGAGGAATTTAAGCCCATAGATGAGCTCCTTGATTTGTTATCCAGTACAAAGAGCTCATCCTTGAAAGCATCTACACACAGAATAACAAGAATGGACTCAGCAGGTTTGTGCACATTATATGATGTGTGTGTGTGTGTGTGTGTGTGTGTGTTGTGTGTAGTAACAAAAATAAAAGCTATCAATTTTGGAGTGGGGTGTGACAGAGAGGGCTTAAAGAGGACATGGGGAGCTGGAGGGAGGGATTTAATTTTTTTTTCTTTTTCAAAATATAGGCTTCTCTATGTAGCCCTGGCTGTCCTGAAATTTGCTCCATAGACTAGGCTGGGCTTGAAGTCAGAGATCCACTTGCCTTCTCCTCCTGAATTCTGGGGTGAAAGACATGCACCACCACCTCCCAGCTTAAACATTTAAAACTAAAAAAAAATATTTAAAGTGATAAAAATAAAAAATAAGGCAGAGTGGACATGATCAAAGTACAGTACATGTAAGTGTGTAAATGTTGCAATGGAGTACATTACTTTTGCATAATTACTATATGCTAATGAAAATTAAAAACCAAAAAGTCATTGGAAATGAATCAAATTCCTGTAGCAATTCCACCTACATTTTTTATTCTTCCATCAAGAAGATGTTATAAATGTATTGCATTGCATATTTTTGCATGTGGTATGTAGTATACATATTCATATATATTGATGAATATGTTCCCCAAGAATTCTGCTGTGCATATCTGCAGATCTCTGCTCCCCTTGAGTTTCTTCAATTCATCATCAGTCAAATGCATATTACCTGTCCACTGGTTTTAATCATTTTCTGGGCTAGGCCTTGTGGCTTATGCCTGTCATCCCAGCAGTAGTGAAGCAGAGTATGGCAAGACTCTGATTTAAAGGCCAGCCTGGTGTGCATAAGTTCTAGGACCACCTGGGCTATGTAGAGAGATCCTGTCAAAAAAAAAACAAAACAAAACATTTCTTAGGAATACATATTGCCTTTGAAACGATGGGAAAATATGTATCAAATAAAATATTCTGTAATGAAACATTCTCAGGAAGCAAATCAACTGGAGTTCACTAGGAGAACTGTTGACAATTTGAGCAGATGCCCTGCAGTTAAAATGGAGGATTGCAAAGTAAATTAACAGTCTAATAAGATTGTAAGGAAATGTCAGAGCTCCCAATCTGAGAAAAAATAAATACTCCTAGTACTTTGAAAGCATCCATTTACACACAAAACCTTGGCATGCTAATTATAAGCTATGCTTATCTATTAATTAAAGTAGATTTTCTCCTGTAGTGGACAGACATTTTAAATTACCGTGTGAACTTGCAACTAATAAAAACTGGCATTAAAATTCTAAGCTAAAGATTTCATATCTGCAAAATTTCCTTCTATTATTGCTTGCAATAGCAATTATTATTCTATTACTTTCATTTAGTCAATTATTTTTAGCCATCTACATAAAAGAGTTGATGTGATATATATGTATGTGTATATGTATATGTGTGTATATGCTGAGTGAATGAATAAATAAAATTTTTCTTTGAATCATTCCAAACAGCAGTAATACAGTTAATAATGTCTGCTCCCTGAGAAAATCAATGTCAAAAGTTGCCTGTTGTTCATAGAGTAAGTATTTATCTTCAAAGCAAACCTGTCATTTATGAATTATTTGTGCAATTCTTTTTATTCTTCAAACAAGCAATTACTCACAGCAAACCTTAACTTATTATTTTCTTGAAATGTGATTTTTTCTTTTCATGTCATTTCCTTTTAATTTTAAATAAATTTAATCTTAGAAGTTAAAAAAGGAAAAAAAGTACAGAACGTTTAATGGTTTAAGCAAGATTGAAGCTAAGTCAATAACTGTGGATAAAATCATCTGAGCAGCCTCTGCAGTTATGCATTTAAGATGATCCTGACCGTGCAGGATGCTACTGCAGTCATTAGTAGACTAGAAGGACTTAAATGGCGCTGTGATCTGAATATAAGTTGTCTTTCCTGACTCCTGGGCTGCTATTCAGTTGAAGAGGAGGCAAAATTGAGAGACCATTTATAAGAGAAGAGAGTAAGTAGCTCATTACTAAAATCAATGAAGTTCTGTCTCTGGAGGGAATAGACTGGCCCTACTGTTCTTTCTCTACATACCCAAATACTTGTCCTCAGTGTTTCCAAAGTACAATGATACCATACGAGGACTTCACCAGATGGGCCACTTGTATGGACATCCATCATTCAAATCAATGAGCTAAACAAACTTCTTTGTATATGACAAGTGTCATGTATTCTGTTATGAAGATAGGAGACAAATACAAATGGTAGCAAAAAAAAGGAATGAAATGATTCTTGGGAAAATGAGGAAATCATCACAATGACAAATACAAATAGTGTTACACTGAAATAATTGGTGAGTTTTGACGTAGTTACCTATATCCCATGCTTAGGTCCAGGTTTTATTTGGTCCACAAGGATGGAAAGGGAAGATGCACTGGGCCATCCTAGAGAATGAATCATTTATCTTATGCTATCTGAACATGGTTTTAAATTGTTATCAGGAATAAAAAGATCAATGAAAAAGAATTATCAAACCTAGAGTCAGATTCTGGGTTGATTTAATTATTTGTCATCTGGTAGCTATGTGAATTCAACACATTGTGTCCTCTCTAGGCTTCATTATTTCTCATCTGCTTCGTAACTGTGAAAAATTATTTATAAGTACTTACTAAATTAATCTCAGAGCCCTTGGATAACCAACACAGAAAGTACTAATAAAAGATTTTAATCCTCTAATAGACTAATGCTGAAGATAGAAACATAGGTTTACAGTGGTCCCTGTCCTTGATGAATTTATAGTATAAATGAGAAGACAAATCCTTGCAGTAAGGAAGATATTTTTGTTTAAAATTCCAGTTAGTGAATGAAGTCACTTGAAAACATAGGAACAGTTCTTTAGACAAGAGGATTAGGAAAGTTGTCACTGAGTGACAATACTTTTCTTATCAGTAATGTGGCAGGATGCAAGATTAACTAAAAAAAATCAGTAGCCCTCCTTTATATAAATGATAAAAAGGGCTGAGAAAGAAATCAGAGAAATATCACCCTTACAACAGCCACAAATGACATAAAATACCTTGAGGTAACACTAACCTAGCAAGTGAAGGACCTATACAACAAGAACAAGTCTCTGAAGAAAGAAATTGAAGAAGATATCAGAAAGTGGAAAATCTCATTGGATAGGTAGGATTAACATAGTAAAAATGGCAATCTTATCAAAAGCATCTCTACAGATTTAATGCAATCCCCATCAAAATTCCAACACAATTCACAGACTTGGAAAAGAACAATACTCAACTTCATGTGGAAAAACAAAAAAACCCAGGATAGCTAAAAGAATCCTGTATAATAATACAACCTTTGCAGGAATCATGATCCCTGACTTCAAGCTCTACTATAGAGCTACAGTGATAAAACAGCTTGGTACTGGCATAAAAACCAACATGTGAACCAATGGAATAGAATTGGAGACCTGGACATTAATTTGCACACATGAACATCCAATTTTTGACAAAGAAGCCAAAACTGTACAATAGGAAAAAAAGAAAGCGTCTTCAACAAATGGTGCTGGCATAAATGGATGTCAACATGTAGAAGATTACAAATAAATCCATATATGTCACCATGCACAAAATTTAAGTCCAAATGGATCAATGACCTCAACATAAATCAATTTACTCTGAACCTGAAAGAAGAGAAAGTAGGAATTAGTCCTGAATGAATTGGCACTGGAGATCACTTTCCTAAATATAACACCAGTAGCACAGACACTGAGAGTAACAATTAATAAATGTGACCTCTTGAAACTGAGAAGCTTCTATAGAGCAAAGAATAAGACAAAACGACAACATACAGAATGGGAAAAGATCTTCACCAACCCTACATCTGACAGAGGGCTGATGTCCAGAATATATAAAGAACTCAAGAAACTAGACATCAAAATACCTAATAGTCTAATTAAAAAGTGGGCTACAGAGCTAAATAGATCATTCTCAACAGAAGAATCTCAAATGTCCGAAAGACATTTAAGGAATTCCTCAACATCCTTAGTCATCGGAAATACAAATTAAAATGACTCCGAGATACCACCTTACACCTGTCAGAATGGCTAAGATCAAAACACTGAAGACAGCTTATGTTGGAGAGGATGTGGAGTAAGGGACACAATCCTCCCCTGCTGGTGGGAGTGCAAACTTATATAGCCACTTTGGAACTCAGTATAGCGGTTTCTCAGAAAACCTTCCTCAATCAATCTTCCTTAAGACCCAGCTATACCACTCTTGGACACATATCCAAGGAATACTCAATTGTACCATAAGGACACATTCTCAGTTATGTTCAGAGCAGCATTATTTATTGTTGTTACAAAATACCTGACAAGAAGCAATTTAAGGAAGAAAGGAGGGGGAGGGAGGGATGGAGGGAGGGAGAGAGGAGGAAAAGCTTATTCTGCTTACATTTCAAGGGATGAAGTCCAAGACACTGGGAAGTCTTGAGGCAGAAACCAAACTGTGGCCATTCACATTTGCATTGGCAGTCAGGAGGCAGAGAGTGAAGAGCAAGTATGATCAGGATATAATGCCTCAAGGTTTATCTACTTCTTCCAGCAAAGCTTCATTTTCTAAAGGTTTTCTATCTCTCCAAAACATTGTGTTATAAATTCAAAGCAAAATGTTCCAACATGTGAGCCTATGGACATTCCCCTTTGAAACCATAGCAGTGGCCCATCCATGTGTGTATAACAATGATGTGATGGTGGAGGGATCTTACAGCTGAGGTGAAAGTACGGGTACTCAAGAGAGGTAAGCAAACCAAGTCCCTGGGTGTGAAGGACCACTAGTGAGAAACTTGTTCAGAGTTCTCATTCCCCTTTAAAATTGTCTTTGGGAGGGAGGGTAACATTTTGTTTGATGTATGTCAAGTTCATACATATCTCACATCACACTGGTCATTGGTACTTCATAAGTACCATATTTAAAATTCATGTGGGAATAATTATACTGTCTATCACCTTTAACTATCTTGAATATAAGAGCAAATACATATATTTTTTTCTTAATTTCTTTTTGAAAAATAATTCTGTCCAATGACAGATCCTAAAATTTTCATATGGCCATTGACACTTGGAGGCTTAGTCTTCCGTATTTGCTCACATTTGTAAGGAAGCAGTTACATGCCTGTACTGCATCTACCTTACTCATATCTCCAGCTAGATAGCCAACAAAAAACCTCCACAGTGCAGCTACTAATGCTTTTTCTTTGATTTAGCCACAGGGTATTCTCAGTCTTTTGTCATCTACTGTTGTCATCTACTGTTACACTTGGCCAGATAAGCCAATATTTTACTCTTTTTTTGGTACCTGCTAGTAACCTTTAGCTTGATAACTTTGGCTTCCAACTATTGTTGGGCAACATACAATGTTCACTATTTTGATGGAGGATCTGCCAGCATTAAAGGTCCCAGCAAAAAACCTGTTTGAGTCAGTTTCTGAATCCTGATACCAGTGTAGAATTTTATCTTCACCCCATATTATATGGCTCGAGAGGAAATGGCACAAGGCTACTCTGATGGTGAGTTTAACTGTCAAATTGACACAACCTAGAATCATTTTGGAATTCTGTCTCAATGAGAGATTTTCTAGATTAGATTGCCTTGTGAGCATGTCTGTAGGGGATTGCCTCGATTGCCTTGATGGATGTGAAAAGAGCCCATCTGGAACTGGATGACACCATTACCTGAGATTGGGACCTGTGTTGTACAAGAGCAGAGGAAGCTAGTTGACATGTTCACTAATTTCTCTTCTCATAACTTCGAATATCACATGATCAGCTGCTTCAAGTTCTTGCTACCTCATTTCCCTGCAATAATTGACTGTAACTTGGAGTTGTGAGCTAAAGCAAATCCTCTATCCTGCATATTATTTACTTTTGTGAGGGAATTTCATCACCATAACAGAAATGAAAGTAGAACAGACTTCCCACTTGCAATAGTGTTCTGGGTTTTTTTTTTTTTCCTGGATCTTATTTGGACAGGAATATGGGAAGAATGTTTATGAATATATTTTATGGCATGAGACTTAGAAGATTATACTTAGGCAAAAAGTAATAAAGTTGAAAAAATGATACAATCTTCTGCATACCTATGAGCTGCCTCAGTCACTACTGTAGATTCCAAAAGTTGATTTTAAGATGCAAGGCTAGAATGTGGAACTATTTCCTTTCCTCTGAATCTCTGTATTAACAAGCTTCTAGTTGAAAGGCATGCTGTAATCATTATCCAACTGTTATGGAGGGGATGGAACTGTAAGAAACTGTATTGAAGGAGAAAGAGTACCATAGGAAAAGGTGCATGTAAAGAATCAATACTGCATAAAAAAGAATTAAAAATTGAAGGAATGAACCATGTCATTCTTCTTGAGGCATCTGTCCTAAGCACCTGGCGCATAGAAGAAGCATAAATATTTGCTACCTAATGACTTTTACATTAAGGGGGTCTGAACATTCCTCATGAGCACAGTCATTCAGAAAAGTATTCAGATAACTGAAGTCCAGAGGCAGAAACCCATGATCATGAGTGCTAAAGGATGAGAGAGTCAATAGTTCCTCGGTGCAAAGGGTTAAAAAATGAGAAGTCAGAAGAACAGGTAAAAAATAGGGATGGGAGGAAAGAAAGACATAGAAATCACAGGAGAAAATGATTTACAAGGAATAGAGTTGTTATCTGTGTTAAAAGAAAGCAGTGTTGTAGGATAATGACTTAAGAGCTGTGGTGTGGAGGTGTCAGGTCATTAATAACCTCTGAGCGATCAGGTTGATACCGAAGTCATCTAGCAATGGGCTGAGGAGTTGAGAGCAGCCTGGATAATAAGAATGAAAGTGGTTCATAAATCCTAACCTGCTTTATAAATACAAATAAGGAGATACAGCTTGTTAGATTCGGAGCCTGGCTGTCCATCATTCACCAAACTCTGAATTGACCTATTTCTGCTTTGTGTATCAAGTATACACAAATGGGACTTTTGCAGACTGTGTTATATTCTATAGAGAAATTTAGAAAATGGATGATGAATTTTTCAGTTTCTTATGCCTTTGACTAGCCTTCTTTCAAGACAGATCCAAAGAGATGCATCATTAATCTCCAAATATCACCCACTGTTTCTCTGAGGTCAACTTCCTCTGCCAATAACTTCAGCAACTCGATCTCAGCTTCTTCAGCAATTCTGATTTATTTATTTGAAATTGACACCAATTTGAATATGACCTTGACTCCAGCCACAAGGTCTAGAATACAATCATTATTCGACCATCCTTTATAGCTGGCCTCAGTCACATTTCTTTAAGCATCTCTTCCTTCTTGGCAGTTCTATCCCTGATTTTCATGTTTATAGCTACTCTGTCAATGAAATCTATCTACTAAGTTATTACATGGACTTAAGATATGATTACAATCTGAGAGTTTTCTTCTCTTCTGAAGAATATTTTATGAATAACCTTTTCCTAACTCTCTATGTAATGATGTTTAATTGCTAAAACATAAACATGAGGGCATAAAATAAGTAATTTTAAACTGGTTGTGTTTTAAGTGATTCAGAAAATAATGAATTGAGCATATTAATTTGTTTCTTAGCAAAAACACTAGCAGATATTAATATTTAAGAGATACTTCTAGTGTTTGAGATTTTTGTACCAGAACTTTATAACTTTTGTGTTCAGCAAAAGGGTTGTTTATGAAGGAAAACAATCATATGAAATAAATTCATATTTATTGGAAAAACAGTGACATCTATTGTTCAATATTATATAAAATAGAATTTAGAATGAAAAGCAATGTCATATTCTATATATTGAGCTCCAGTGCAATGAAAACTAATAAGAAATCTTTTGTTTTAAAATACTAATAAGCTATGTCCAATAATTTATATGAATCAAAGCAAACTTAGTATCTAGGAATATGTCATTTAATCATGATTAACAGTTCAAAGTCTGTCTAGAAGAAGAAATAAGGCACTAAATAATATAATATCTTAAAAGAGATGTCATATCTTACAGTTATTTTTTCACTTTATAGACCAACTAAGTATGTATGATTCATGATTGTAAAAGTCCAAACTGAACTCTGGACCTAAGACAAGGTGCTATTTTCATGCCACATCTATTATTAACTAGGCTCATCAATTTAAGTCTATTTACCTACCACCTTGATAAAAGTTGATGATCTCTAAGTTTATGAAACTTATCAGAAGAGGTGGTTTCTGCCTAGGTCTTAGGTGTATGAATGTGCGCTGTACACATGTGCATTTGTTCATGTGTGTGTGATCACAGGTGAGTGTATGCACATGGAGGCCAGAGGATAACCTCTGTACCATTCTTCAAACCCCATTCACCATGTGGTCTTGAGACCGGTTTTTCTCACTGGCTTTGAACTGACCAACTAGGCTAAGTTGGAAAGCCAGAAAACCCCAAGCATCCTCCTGTCATATACACCATACCATCTATTTTTTTTTTTCCTGAAAATGTGGTCTCATGAAGCCTAAGTTGGCCTCTAACTGTTTTTGTAATCAGGATGCGTTGAATTCTTAATCCTCCAGCATCTGCCTCCTGAGCACTGAGATTATAGTGTATTCCATGAAACTTGGCTTAGGACTCACTGTTCTATAAGCTGCCACTAGCAGTTGTTAAGAGTTTGTTAATCCATCATCTCATCACCTGCCATTTAAAACCTAAGTGAGGCAGTGTTTATTCTAGTGTATAGTTTCTGAGTAATCTGTCCATGACCACTTGGCTCCATGTTGTTGTGCCTATAGCGAGGCAGCACCACATGACAGCAAGAGTGTGTATCAGAGCCTGTTCATCACATGGTAGAGTGAAGAAGGGAGAAAGGAAGTGACTATGGACCAAGTTTAATTTTTAAAAGATCCTCCAGCTAGGTCCTACATCCCAAAGTTTTCACAGCCTCCAAACTCAGCACCATCAGCTGGGCACTAAGAGAATATGGAAATCTCCTATTCAAATTACCATACCCATGCCTGGCCTACAAGGCTTATGGCCATCCGCAAATGCAAATGCACATAGTCCATCTCTGAGAGTCTCCAAAGTCTTATCTATTCTAACACTATTCAGAAAGTAAGTCTGGGTTCAAAGTCTCTTCCGATACAAAGTAAATGGCTATCTGTGAGAGCACCTGTAAAGTCAAAAGGGAGTCTGCATGCTTTCAAGATACCTTGGTTCAAAATAAACACTCTCATTTTGATAATAGAATATTTAGAAGATATCCTATTTTTTAAAAGAAAATAGAATAGCTAGGAAGGGGTGCTCGAAGCAAGATCAAACACCATAAAGGAAAAATCAAATTCTAAAGCTCAATGTCCAGCACTTAGTGTCATGCAGTGATTTCCATTGGCTATGGATCATCAGCCACCTGACTATGGTCCTGATGACTATAGTCCATATGGCCTCTGATTTAGGCTGGCTCCACAGCTTGAGTGATACTTCCATCAGCAGATATTCACATGTCAGACACCTCCACCGGTCTTCACCTTCACAACTTCATGCATCACTGCCTCAGAGGATGTTCAAGGACTCCAAACCTGTCACACACTACCTAGCCTCAAAGACTTTCATTGAAATCTGTATGGAAACCTCCTAACCATAACATTTGCATTCTGTGTGTCACATGAATTGTATGACTGTCTGCTTCCAGTTCCATCAATAGCAGGCTCCTTGGACCACAGCTGAATTAACCTCTGAGTGAATGAGAAGTATCATACTATCATATATGGGCATGTTTGAACAGGTTCTCTTTTTCAAGGCCAAGTCTTTTAAATAAATTCACTTTCTCATACCCTTAAGCCTACAAAGTTGAATCTGGTTAGTTCCTCAGATGCCTTGGATGCCTTTCCTAATGCATGGTATAGTAATTGATTTCTTACTGATGCTATATTTTTTTAAGAAACCAAACCTTTCCTAGCTTTTTAATATGGGCTTTTCTAACTCAATTGGTAATTTCTTGAATCTTTCTTCTCTGCCTTTTTCTCCTAAATTTAGTGTAATAGTGAAAAAAGCTGGAAGACCTCATGGTTCTGCTTGAATGCTAGGATTCCTTGAAATTTGTTCAGCAAACCAAACAATACACTACTTTTAAATTCAGAAACCCACAATTTTTAAAGGCATGTAGACAATGTGGCCACATTCCTTGCCTCAATGTAGCATGAGTGACAGCTAGACTATTTCCCAAGAGGCCTCTTTCTACCTGAAAGCTACAGACTTTAGGGCCAACACAAAAAATGGAAAAAAAATGAACTATCAGACTTTGCCTTCAGTATTCTAATTTTCCCATTATAACATTTTTAAACTTATTTTCTGGATATAAAGACTTCTCCATTCAAAATGTTATATTTTTCTTGCTTTTTTACTTTCCTTTTATAGAAATAGATTTTTTTCCTCACATTATATATCTAATTACAGTTTCCCTTCCTCATACTCCTCCAAGTTCCTCCCCAACTCCACTCTCTTTCTGTCTCCCATTAGAAACAAACATGATTCTAAGGGGCAATGATAGGATAGGATAAGAAGCTAGCATATTGAAGCTGGGTGGAGTGGTGCATGCCTTTAATCCAGCTTGGGAAGCAGAGCCGGCAGATCTCTGTGAGTTTGAGGCCAGCCTGGTCTACAGAGTAAGATCCACGACAGGCACCAAAACTACACAGAGAAATCCTTTTTCCGGAAAAAAAAATAGCATATTGAAATTGGCAAAAAAAACAGAAGGAAAAGGGATTAAGTCTTCAACACACAAGCCTATGTGGTACAATTCACCACCATCAACACCAGAGGTAGTTGGTCTTAATAGTGAGAATTTAGAGACAATCCAGGAGAAACATCCCAGGGTATTTCCAGAGACGGTTATCTGAAGGAGGAAGATCCACCTGCCAATTGAGAACTTCTTCCACACAAGGCTGGAGAAAGCACAGGGTTTCTTGACTGTCTTAGCTTCTTTCTGGGAAGTACATCTTATTCACCATGGCCACTATCCTCTGCTGACATAGACTCAGCTTCCTCACCCTTCCTACTTAGATGGAGCAACAGTGGTTCTTCAGGGAACTTCCAGGGCTCCAGCAGAACTTTGGGACTTCTAACACATCCACCTGAGTGGATTGAGCAACTATTGAGTTCTCTGCCTTTCCTGTATGCAAATGGCTATTGTTGAACTACTCAGTCCCATTGAAATAGCAACCTAGGAAATCTCCTAGTATAATTCCTATGCATTCTATTGGTTCTTCTTCTCTGGAGAAACCTGCCTATTGTACCTCATAACACCAACTATTTCAGAGATTGTGGGAGAGTTGGACTTTTCAAGGCCTGTTGTTAAGAGTATTAATTAGTACATTCCATTTGTCAGTATTCTGAAATTTAGAAAAATAGACTTATCCCATCATGCTTTATTTCCCATTAAGGTCATGAGAATACAGAAAAAAAAAAAGAGAGTAGATGATATACTACATGATAATGTAAGAAACTACCAATATGCTTTATGCCAGATACCATGAGCATAACATAATTGCAGTAAGGCTGCATGTGAGGCTCATTGGTGGAGTGCTTGCCTAGCAGGCATAAGACTCTGGGTTCAATATCTATCATGTCTAAGTGAGAATTTGAAGTATAGTAGCACCTATCAGTATGAATAAATTCTTCAAATAAGAAGAGTTTATCATTATTTATTAATTTGTTTGTTTTAGTGTGTGTGTGTGTGTGTGTGTGTGTGTGTGGTGCTTTAGTGTTTGCATTGTGTGCATGTGTTCTCTTCTATGAAAGACTGTAGACAACAGAGGCCTCCAACTCACCAACCTACACTTTAAGGAGGAGTCTCTTACTGAACTTAGAACTTGCCATTTCAGAAAGCAGGCTACCTGCCAAGCCTAGAGGTCCTTCCTGCCTCATTTCTCCATGCTGGTTCATTCAGACAGACATGACTGGTTTTCAGCTGTGTGGTAGAGATCTGTTCAGGTCATCACTTACGTCCAGCAAGCACTTAGGCCAACTGGGCTGTCCCTTACTCTTTTTTTTTTACTTTATATATATAGAAAAAAAGCTAATGTGAAGCAAAGTAAAGCAAAATCATGAGCTGTTATAAAGAATCACAGGCCCAATTATTCTGTGAGATGAGCATATTTGGGGCATTTTTTTCAATTTCCATATAAGTGGATATCAAAACTCTACTTCTGATTTTCAAAGAAAAAAGTGTATCTGAATTCATCTCAATCTGAACATTCAAGAACAGAAAATTGAGGTGCCTTGGGGAAGGAGTTTAGTTTTTTTATGAGAAAAAATGTTTATTAGATAAATGGTTTTATTTTTCTAGAAATGATTGGTGAATCCAATGAATGTGATTTGACTATATGTTCATTTATTTCAAAGTAATGAAAAAAGAAACAACTCAAAGAAATCTGAACATGCTACTAAAAGCATTTCCAGTACATAGGATGGTAGATAGTGGTTTTCTGGAAACCTAAACCTTAATGTGACTTCAAAGAGCTTCCAAGCCAGTGGTTCAGTGTAGAATTGTAGAATGCTCTGTTACCCAGGAGCTCCGTGGGGACTGATAATGGAAGGGGGAAGGAACTTGGGGGGTGTTTTACTGTTATATGAAGTCCCAGACTCTGAAAGCAGTTTTTCTTTTACCATAAAAAAAAATTGTACTTTTAAATAAGCTCTCCCAAATCACAAAGAACATCAAAGATAGTTGTGAAGACAAAAAACAGGCTTTAAAAACAATGGAGACTCAAAAAAGTGTAATTTGAAGAAACACTAGTAAAAAAATGTTTTTGTTTCATCCCATTTAGAGTTCTCTTTTAAAATTCTCCTGTAAAACAGATCTTTTGCGATTCTACTACACAGCATCACTCATTCATTAGCATCTCATAGTCTTGTTCAATAAAATCCAATGGAAGAATCTGCCATGTTTCACATAGACAGAGGTAGGAGGCTAGACAGTAGACAGCATGCGAGTTCAGAAGTAAGGGGCTATTACTTTGAAGCATGGGATATGGCTGGTTCCTATCCTCTTGTTTCAACATTTCCAAATCTGACCTTGCGTCCCACTTTAACTGTATGCAAGATGTGATAATCATATTAATACAAATATATAATTTATGAATGTATTACTGATGTAACAAGATCATAATAAATTTAGTAGCTTAACAATAGAAGATATTATTTAACAGATCTGCAGGTCAGATGTCTACTCTTACTTGTCAGGTTTGTGTTTCACATGACTGAGCACAGAAATGGCCTGGCAGGCTTTTCTGAGTTTGAAATCTGAACTAGTTACCCCTTGAATGCTATCAGCACATAGCATCTAACAAAATACATATAATCCTGTAACTTGCTTATCTGGTATCAGAGGCAGAAACCATATCCTTATATATACATATACACATACATATATATGTGTTTGTGTACATACATACATGTATTTACACATATGTAAAATATCTAGAGTAAATATCTACATAGAATAGGGTCTACACAGTCTCCACCTTAAAGCTCTTTATTCAAATTACAATAAATTAAGATGAAAAATACTTATTAACACATGATAAGAAGAATTAGTAGTTACATGCCTATAACCCAACATTCAGGAGACAGAAACAGGAGGATTGTCACAAGTTCAAGACAAACCCGTGTTTACTTAGTAAATGTCAAGCCAGTTAGGACTACATAGTGAGACTGTGTCTCAGATAGAGTAGGGAAGTGATGAGTAAAAAGGCAGCGAGGAAAAGAACTGAGAATAATATTTCAATAAAGTTATACTTCCAGTGAAAATGAAGTTTAAATTTAAATCTAAATATTATACTTTCTACTGTAAATTTTAATATTTTGATGTCTATGTGCATGAAGTTAGATAGACTCCAAATAGTGTATTTATAAATAATTATAAAATTATGTACACTCACCTGCTGTGGGTCGCAGGAATATCATAAGAACTGAGCTGGTTATGGCAAAGTCACTACCTGGAGGAATCAGGGAATTCCTCCAGAGGAAGTCAAATCCCAAGGAGTTTTTGGTGTTACTTGGCTTGTTATTTATCAGCTGTATTCTGTTATGAAAATCATGTGTGCCTTCATAGATTTCCAATTGACTTTTCCCTAAGAAGGGCTAACAATGTGGACTGATCACTCTCTGGACATACACATTCCAGGTATTGGAGAACAGCCTCAGGAAAGGCGTTCTCTGGAATCAGATATCTCCTTGGCTACTTTCAAGGACTAGCAGTAATAACAGTCCACATGCAAGTCTCCTGATTTAAGATAAATTCCACAAGGAGACACCACCTAGGTCAGGTGACGTTAAGTAATAGCTTTACACAATTTAGCTCAGACCCTCCTTTCTTACAGCCTTACCAACTTTATAGACCACTAACTCCTTACCTAACCACTTCTAGGAGTATTTAGATAACCTTCTGTGCTGACAGCTATGCTCAGCCAGAACTCCAGTTCAAGCCTCCCTGTAATTATCATTAGCAGCATCCGGCCAGGTCCATCCCAGATGGAGGAAAGTACTTTATCAGAGATATCTTTGTACTCTCTAAGAACAGACTTAAGCATCCGGGCTACCTGTTTGAGAAGGCCTGGTGGATGTGCCAATTAGCCTTACTTCTTCTTTTCCCAAACCTTACCACCAGTTCCAGATCTCCCTTTAACTATCACCAGAGGCATCTAGCTCTACACAGGTTGCTTAGCAACTGAGCAACTTTCCCCCTCCCTGCAGAAAAACGGCAGATAGCTTGGACAGATAGGAGCTACAGGAAAAAAGAAGACAGTTTTATTTCTCCCATTGACCTAGCAACTTAGAGATTCTTGACACTTTCTACCAACCACATTTAAGATTATTGTTGAGCACATAAGAGCCTCTTCTTAGATATTACCTGAATTTAAGCTTTTAGTTAATGAATTTCCCATGGTCACTTCCCTTTGGGGTTGCAAGTGATAATTAATGGTTATTGCCTCCCTATGTGATTCTTATCACCCCTCCATTTGACCCTGGAAACCTGGTTTTGCCTGCTAAGGGAATACTGCTTGTAAGTGTACATATACCAGAACTCCAGGGCATGAGAGGACGAGGAGAGAAAAAGAGAATGGAAGAACTAGATGGTAAGAAACTTGAGAGGAACAAACTGAGATGGGAAAGAAGTAGATTGAAGGGCTACAAGAGAGTACTAGAGGAACGAGATGGAAGATGAGAAAGAGCCGGATGGGGAAGAAAAGATGAGGTAGAATGAGAAGAGGAGAGAGGAGACAGGAGAGGAGATGATATGGGAAGGAACAAGATGGATGAGAACCTAGAAGGGGCAGAACTAGATGAAGGAATTAAGATAGAACCTAGAGGGGACAGCAGACAAGTGTAGAGAGAAATCAGGCTAAAGATTACCTAAATATGAGAGCAGAATATAAGCTTATAACTGTGGTGGTATTGTGTTCCCAAAATATTGTGTACTCTAATAAATTTATCTGGGGTCAGAGAACAGACAGCCACTAGATACAAAGGCTAGAAAATGGTGGCACTCACACCTTTAATCCTAGCATTCCAGAGATAGAAATCCTCAGGATCTCTGTGAGTTCAAGGCCACATTGGAAATAGCCAAGCATGGTGACACAGTCCTTTAATCCCAGAAAGCCAGCCTTTCATCCCAGGGAGTGGTGGTAGAAAGCAGAAAGATATATAAAGGTGAGGACCAGAAACTAGAAGCATTTGGCTGGTTCAGCATTTTGGCTGGTTAAGCATTCAGGCTTTTTGAGCAGTAATTCAGCTGAGACCCAATCCGGATGAGGACACAGAGGCCTCCAGTCTGGGGAGACAAGACCAGCTGAGGATCCGGCGAGGTGAGATAGCTGTGTCTTGTTCTCTCTCTCTGATCTACCAGCATGGACCCAATAACTCGCCTCAGGTTTGATTTTATTAATAAGAAACTTTTAAGAGTCATGCTACATATAACTGTCACAGAATAATAAAGTATATGGACTAAGGAGTTTCGTGTACATAGATTCATTTCTTCTCATCAAAGAATAATTATCAGCTGGTTGTAAATTCTTCCCAGACCCTGGAAGGGGACTATCGAGGGGCTGGATCCCCATAGTCCCTGATACTCACCTTCCAAAAAGATAAATAAGTATAAAAGGTTTTATGCATAGGCACATTAAGGTGTGACTCACTAAAGTCATTAAAAGCAAGAACATTAGTCTAAGTCAACTGCTTCTCCAATCCACAGCAAAATATGTTAAACCTGACTGCAGTATTCCCTTCAGACTGTTTTCTATCACACATAATCTGAGGAAAACAAACACCAGTATTTTATGCTGAAAGTTGTGTCTAAAATAAGTAACTAGTTTAGGGTATCTTTAGAAGATAATCTAGTGTCAAAAAAAGCAAGTTTCTGAGAGAATGTTTAATATTTTAATGGTTTTGTGTTGAATTCATCAGCTGATTGATCAAAATAACAATGACATTCAAAAACAGCTGCATATGTTAGTTTAAGGCTTAATGTGTCTTTTTTGAGCCAATTATAATTCACACCTAATGGAGAACTGAAATGTTTGATCCTCAGAATTTGCCAATAAAAATAGATTGTATCAACTGATGATGATGGGTTATTATAAGGAAACAAAGTGATCGCCATGAGCAAACACAAGATACATATGAAGACAGCACTGAGCATGCGCAACACATAGCAAAATTACCCAATGCATCTACTGAACATACCTGGGGCCATCAAAAATGCGCTGTTAAAATTTCCACTACAATGCAAGAAAATAAATGCTTTCATTTTTCATGTTGGGTCATCAGTGAAGAGCAGAGAGAAAATACAGAACAAAAACAGGGTCATACAAGGAAAAATATGGGGAGAGAATTTTTATGATTCAGAAATAATCATGTAAACAAAGTACAAGGCTTACTCCAAAAAGAGAAGAGATATTAAGTTTAAATATCATAGCAGGAAGGAAAACCATGATATCATGGCGTTCATACCTTATTACTTTCACGGGTCAAAGATAATCAATCAGTTACAAAAGCAGCGTGGCTGTCATCAAAATACAGCCCCTCGCCTTCTACTGTGTTGCTGAGTTTTTATTATGTAAGTGCTATAGGTTGTATGAACTCTTTCACTGAGTTTTGGGATGGGAAAACATTGATATTCTTCCCTGGAAATCCTATAGATATTTCAGAGGGAAATATTTTATACTAATATATTTTTTAAAATACAATTATTTGTTTAGTATTAAAAGAATCACTTTTCACTCTTTTTAAAGAATTGTTTCTTTTGTTTTTGAGATTATAATTATATAATTTCTGTGTTTTAACATTGCATTTCTGTGTATTCAATTTTTGTCTCACTAATGAGGAAATTTAATAGTGTTTTACTTGAAAGTCCCCTGAATCAGACCTTAGGGTGAAATTTTGCATGTGAACTAATATAGTAAGATTAAAACCTTGTCGTTGTAGATCAATAAAGCAGAAGAAACAAAGCATGTGTGTAATATGGACATAAAAGAACAAATGATCATTCTAACCTCATCTATAGGGAAAAATTCCACTGACACCCTATGAGAAATCTGAGCTTTCACATCCCTGTAGCATTCAGACAGTGGCCAGATAACTCCAAAGAGAGTGTGATTTTCTGTCTATTCTCATTCATGAAAATGTAGGCCTCAGAAGCCCAAGGGAGGTCTGTTTGAAGGCATTCATAAAAAGAGAGCATAAAGTTGGGAGGGAGACATGTTGGGAGGTCCAGGGCAAGCTGGAGGGTAACAATGGGGAGTGAATATGATTAAAATACATTGCACACATATATGAAAATAAAAAAGTATAATTAATAGCAATAAGATAATAGTAATAAGTGAGCTAAAGGAATATGAGCAATGTCAAAGCATTGTGCCCTTCAGTCAGATATTGTTCTCTCTTTCAAAGATGATAAAGCTGAGATTGAAAAATGGAATAACTATGTAATGTTATCTGTCTGCCTATAGCATTCCCCTTTGTGCTGCCAGCTTACCCCTCCCCATCCCCACATATCTGGCAGCAACTGATCTTCTTACTCTCTCTACAGTTTTGGTCTTCCAGAATGTCATGTAGCTGAAATCACACAGTAAGTAGAATGTACAGCACACAGAGCAAACCCTTGTGCAGGTGCAGTTTTTAGTAAAAACATCCACATCGCTTCATCAGTTCTAACAAATGTACCACATTAATGAAAGATATTAATTAATAATAGAGACAACCATGAGTGGGAAATTAGGGTGCATAAGGTCTCTCTGGGCCAACAGCAAGCTTACAACTGCTCTTAAAGTAGTTCTTTCGTTAAAATAAAAGAGTACTGTGGTTTGTACAAACTCATCGATAGGTAAAGGAGTAAGGCAGATTACATGACCTTGGCTATAAATCTCACATTGTTCTTGCTGTTTTCACCATTGCATCACCCTGTATGATAGCATTATTTCTATTAACAGTTAGTGTATATTCATAATAAAATATGACCTTACAGTTGATAGAACCCCATACATTCCTGCTTTCATTGAATTTTCTTGTTTCTTCTGCACTTTATATCCAATTAAGCCAGTGGTCACATACACAGAGGCTCTGGCAAACAAAGTAAATCAATGAATCAGGTCAGCTGTGGAGAGACAATAAAGAAGGTAACCCTCTGGGGAATGGCTCCTGTCTAAAGGAGGCAGCCATTTTTCAGCCTAGAATATTGTTGCCACAGGGATTTTTCCAAATGCAGGCAAAAATCAGAATGTTTCATATATAGTCTCTTACTTTTAAGTATTATCTACCTCAATTTTATAAAGTCTCCCGTGCATCACACACACACACACACACACACACACACACACATGGGAGAGGGATGGAGAAAGGGAGGGAGAGAAAGAGTCATGTTAGAGAGAGAGAGAGAGAGAGAGAGAGAGAGAGAGAGAGAGAGAGAAAGACATGAAAGTCATGTAAGCCAGCTCTCACTGGTCCTCTGACATAAGCCAGCAAGGCTGATGCAATTTAAAGCATGTCTTTCATCTAAAGCCATTTAAACAATTTAAGGGCTGGAAAAATAGCTGATAGAATGTTTGTCTTGGATGCATGAGACTTGAGTTAAATCCATAGCACTGCAATAAATAAATAAATATTCAAAAAACACTGCTTGAAACCATGAAAATGTGGAGGTATCCTTATATGTTAAATAGCTTTGTCTTTAATGTTTTGGTTTGTGCTTGAGTTATTGGAAACATACATGCATACACACCGATGCACATTAGATAATATAGCTGTGCTCTTTAGTTTGAGATCCTAAATAATCAAAGGCATTTTTGAACTATAAATATTCAATTCAGCTATAAGAGATATATTATTTTCTAAAGTAAATAAGGACTTTTGATTTGAGTCTTGTTCCAAATGTTGAATTTCCATGGATTATAACTGCTATAAATATAAAGTCAACTTCTGGCAGAAAACAAATATGATTTGCTGTGAGTGTGGCTGATCATTTCCCACTCCAAGAATGACAGTGGAAGATCTCCACATTCCTTTCTATCGACTATCTTTGAACAAATAGTAAACACATATTTTTCTATCACATGACATCAATAATAAGATCTGGAAATTGTGGAGTAGAAATATATGATTGTAAAATCTTAATAAAGTTATTTACATTATGAAGCAACAACGGTGCAATGGTAAAAGGAAGGCTAACTGTTTAAGGTATATCACATGGCATGTAGAAAAGGACAAATCCAACCCCCAGTCATATTATGAAGGAAAAACAGACAGTGTTTCCTGACTCAAATAAAATCACAAGAAAGGCATGAAGAACCAAGGCAGAAGAAGAAATTCTAACCTAACTGCTCAACTAGGGAGACACAGTGCTTACAGAGCATCAGGTAAGACTTGACAGATCAGTACTGCAGCCGTAAGAAAAGGGCTGAATTCTCAAGATTCTAAACTCACTGAGGAATGACAAGGGTATATGGTAGCAAGGAGGGCATTTAGTAAATGAGCAGCTGTACTGTTCAGTTATCTACATTTCCAGGATATGAACTTTCTATTTTGTTTCTCAGTCTTCCACCATACTTAGCAAATAAAAGTCTGTGGCCCATGTCACCTCGGGGTGGGAACCATGAATGATGAAATCAGGGGCCATGCTGAGCCAGACAGCTCTTCACTGGCCCAGGAAAGCTGACCCTGCTCTAGTTGGATACTGAAGCAAGAGAGCTGACCCTAACCCTCAAGACAGCTGGCCCCTGTGCTCTGGAGAGATGGACCCACCCTCTCCACAGGTGAGGTGAACCAGCCCTGATGTCATGGGCAAAGGGAAACTGGCTCTGTCCTTTCATCTGAGGTGGGTGGCCCAGTGGCCCAGACCAGTGACCAGATCAAGCTATCACCAGGACCTTGTGTTGACCCACCCTAACATCTAAATCATCTAGGACCTGCTGAGCTTGAGAAGGGACTGGTCCTTTGAAACAATATCTGCAAGATCTCCATGAATCAGGGTGCCTGGGGATATCCAGAGGAGTTCTGGTGAAGATCAGTGATGATGGTGTATCAGAAACCTGAGGCCTTGAACCAGACCAGTGACTCATTGCAATGAACATTTGCTAGTAAAGTTGACTGGACAAAAAGGGTATGCTATGTGACACACTGCTCCCAATGCCCACAGGACAAACGAAGAGGTGTTGGAGAGGCAGGAAAGAAGGAGATGTTGAGAGGGTTTGCTGTTTTTTGTTTTCTTTCTCTCTTCTTTTTTGGTTTGTTTTGTTCTTGTTTTTGTTTGTTTGCTTTCTTTCTTTGTCTTGTTTTGGTTTGATATTTTTTATTTTTATTTTGGAGGGGGCACTGCAGGGTGAAGGAAGGATATGGGGAGACTGGGAGGTGAGCAGAATTAGGGTATATAATGTGAAATTCCCAAAGAATCATAAAGAAGTTGCATTTAAAAACCACAACAAATATAATATAATCTGTTTATCAATTCTCAGAAGTCAAATGAGAAACTCAAATATCAGGCAACTCAACTTCCAATACTCATGCTCTGGGTACATCACTAAGAAATTATGGGCACTGCCAAAGACTGGACACTGTCCTGAGACTTCTGCCCTAACAATCAATAGAGGAAGGTAGGTGACTGGTCCAGTTAGCCAGTAAGTCTCTGTCATTTTTAATATATTCAGAAGCTGCTTGGTCTGTACTTCCTGTTTACTCTGGTAAAATTCATCTTTCTCCAGATCTCGGTTGGTGTTGATGACTAGACTAAGGATCTCTTTGCCAGTTTAGCAGCAGCAACCAAGGTTTCAGCTGCTTTCTCAGGCTCATCATGTAGAAATCAGTCTCAGGCTTACTTCTACGGCTACTACTAGGTCTAGACCAGTTTATACCTTATCAGACTCTAAAAAGAGATAAACTCACAAAACAGAATTCAATGTAACTTTTTACTCTTCCTTTATTTAAAGAAACTCACTTTACAATGACTGCTCTCAGTTATCAACCACCTGTATCTCATGGTGAAGAGTGGATAGAAAACAAGGTGTAAAGTTTATGTAAGGTCTGAAGATATGAGAGCTTAAGTTATGAGTATCTAAAATGTTTTAGGGTCTCAAAGAGGTGTTTTAAGGCATGTAAATGGGAGTGATAAAGGTCTGAGGATGTGAAAGCTTGAGTTGTGATAAGAAAGTGACTTAAGGTTAAAAATAAAAGAAAAATGTTTCCGAAAAAAAAAAAAGAAATTATGGGCACCAAAATGGAAATAATAATTTTATCTACATATTAATTACAATTAATAATATTAATTTTCTACTAATATTACACAAGCAAGAAAACTATATTATTATTCATTTTAGTATGTCAAATGAAAAGAAAAGTGGAGTGAATATGTATAAAGTACAATGACATATATGTGAGAAAATGTCATGAGGTAACACTAAAAAGAATTTGCAGATTATATATTCACTGGAAGAATTTTAAAATACTGCATATTTACTAAATTGCTACTTAAAACAAAAATATTTACATATCTCAAGTGCTTTCTGATTTCTATTTATATTTCCCAACATAGATACGGACAGATCCTTTAATTGTTGAGCATGCTTTAAACACATCTAATGTAACACATCATTTGCTAACTATTAGGGAGATATAATTAGACCCTTGAAAGAGTTTTCAAGTTATTAGCTAAATACTGCATATATTCTTCAAACTAAACATGTATAAACCAATGTGAATTTAATGTCTCAACAATACATGTGCTGAGATAAAAGACAACCTCCAATTTCAGAGATTATAGATTTATGGATTGTAGACCTAGGGCTTTAAGGGAGGATGTTTCACTGCTCAGAATGAGGTTGATAAGATAGGGGAGTGGAAAGAGATCATTTGCACAGAGGATGGTGTTTGGGCAGAGAAAACTAATATTTTAGGTAAATATCAGAATTTTACATGCTTACTTGAATATCGGTTGTGTAGAAAGAGACATAATTGGATAAGACTGAAAAAGCAAAATGTGAAGAAAGCGATCAATGGTAATAGGATCCTCTGAATATTTAAAGGTGCTATTGTGATGTGGGAGGGGCTCTGTATTTTAAGCACCACTTTTTCTAATAAAGCAAAGAGGACTGTTAGAGCAGCATACAATCATAATGGGGAAGAGTGGAGGTGTTTTCCAAAGATGGTGAATGTTTCCAGGGGAAATATATTAGCAAATGCCTTTTACAATCCCTTTATGAAAACCAATAATCCCAGGGAAATACAAAAGGACACAAAGGCATAATTTAAATTTTATAGACTTGATACGAGCTTTAGGTTTATATGCACAAAGACTGGATACTCAACACAGGGGACAGGAATCTACCTCTCACAGTGCTGCTGTCTTGTAGACATTGCAAACATCCACATGATCTCATTTAGTAGAAAATTTCCATCCATGCATTGCCTGCAGAAGCTATCCATATCTTTTGCATTTGTTTATTCAATTTTCCATGAGCTTAATCTGAATAGCTATCTAATTTATTCTCTGAGGATAGAGCAAACAGCTTGTCTCCTTTCTTAAAAAAAAAGTGGACTGAATTATTTATTTCTAACTTCTTAAGAAGCTTATGAAATGCAAGATGAAAGGTCAGGATTAATTATGAAAATTGTGTGAATTCCAACAGAAGAAATATATGTTAATTGGCAAAGGATATACACTGTAGCTCTTACCCTATTGATATTCAGCAAAACTTGATGAGACCAAAAATGTCTTATTTTTAACAAGTTGTATGTTGTGATAATGATGATATTAATGTTGAAGTGCCTACAATTTTTAAATAACATGTCTCCTCACAAGTAGTTCTCATGGGCATTTGTGTTTCCCGTTTTGGTAAAAAGTAAGATATGGTCATTTGGTATTGGATAATCAGTCGGTGTGCTCTTCCCCTGGGAAACTATTTCTCCTGCTCTCAGCATTTTTTTAGTTGCAGATAGTTAACTGTTATCTTGCATCTTTCTTTAGACTTAATTGCTTTTCTTTTCTTTTCTTTTTCTTTCTCTAGGTTTTTGACACAAGCATCTACATTGCTGATTCGGATTTTTTTAAAAATCTTAAATGTATTAATTTTTTAAATATCTCTCTTGTAACTGCTTTAACGCATCCTACAAGGTTCAGGTTTTTATATTGTTACTTTTATTCAGTTCAGGGTATTTTTGTTTTTCTTTATAAAAGTGTGTGTGTGCATTAGGGCCTGCACACATGCATGCACAGACTCTTACATGCCACAGAGCTGTGCACCTGTGGAGGTCAGAGGACAAGTCTTTGGGACTTTATCCTCTTCTGCCACTTGTGGGATCCAGGGACCCAAATCAATTTTCAGGTCTGCTCTGTGGCACGTCTACCACTGAACATCTAGCTTGCTCTTTTGTTTTGTTCTTTTTTTTTTTCTTCTTGGAGCTGAGGACTGAACCAGGCCTTGTGCAACCAAGCAAGCGCTCTACCACTGAGCTAAATCCCCAACCCTCTTTTGTTCTTTTTGAGACTCTAATTTGACCCATGGTTTTCTCTCTTCTCTTCTCTTCCTTTCTTCTCTCCTCTTCTCTCCTCTTTCTTTCTTCTCTCCTCTTCTCTCTATTCTCTCCTCTCCTGTCTTCTCCTCACCTCTCTCTTCTCTTTTGCTTTTCTTTTCTTTTTGCTTGTGCTAAACATGAACTCGGGGCCTTGCCCATGTTAAACAAGCACTTTAACTGTGAGCCAATCCCTAGCTTTTGGTATTTTGAGAAAAGTTCTTACTATGTCACAAGGAGTGTGACAAACTCACACCATGTCCAACCAGCACTGTCCTCCTCTGTCTCCTGGGAGCTAAGATTGCGGCACATGCTTAGTGCAGAGTAAAGATTCTTAAACATATAATGCTTAGATTCCAAATGTTTAAATGTCTCCTGTTTTAATTGTTGTTCTACTTTCAGTCTATCATCTTGGCCTTTGAAATTGGCTGTCATGGTGCTCTGAAAATAACTATCAACTTCTTCTTTTTTCTTTTTGGTGTACGTATGATATGTATGTAAGCATGTGTGTGCTTTGTGTGGGTAGAGGTCAGACAACAATGATGGGTGCGTGCTGGTCCTCCCTGTCCCATTGCTGGTTTGCTGTGGCATGTACCATGCTAGCTGGCCTGAGCTCTCAGAGTTGTCTGTCCTATTTCATGTCTCCCCGTAGGATGACAGATGCTAAAGATGTGTGCTCTCATACCTCATTTTACAGATTTAGGAATCTCAACTTGGACCTCACATTCTGTGACAAGCCTTCACCACCAGGCCATTGTTCCTGCACCTGTCAGATTTGGCTGATTATGTCTAGTTGAGTAATAAATATATCTCTGTTGGCTTTCATTGTTTTTTTTTTGTTTGTTTGTTTTACCAACTGTTAAGAGGCTATATTGAAATTTCCAACTCTATGGATTTATCCTTTAATTTTAGCTGTATCATATCTGCTTTAATATTTTTGACTACTCATAGATCTACATTTAGAATTTCTGTGTCTTCATGACAGATCAGCTTATTTGTCACTATTCATGCCTGTCTCTATCTCAGTCTTGCTCTGAGGTCAACTTATCTGATATCATAGATACTTGTCCTTTTTGTTAATATTTGTATAGTGTGGTTAAAGCTGTGTATCCTAGAGTGCCATATTGTAGATTCAGCCAAACATTTCACAATACTTGAAAGTACAACTGCCCTTTCACTATACAGTACAGATTATAAATTGTCAATATTCCCAAGCAATACAGTGTGACACATTAACATAGCATTCGCATAGAATTATTATAAATACTTAAAGGTAAATAAATGTATGGTAGGGTGCTAAGGTTATACAAATATAGCCTTTTATATGACTATAACATTGGTTTGGGGATCCATGGACTTTAGTTTCTACGGGATTCTCAGAACTAAACTTTCAAAGATCTTGAGATGACATGCTTTGTATACACTTTTTATTTCAGTCTTTCTGTATACTATATGTGAAGTTAGTTTTGCATAGATCCAGAGTAAAATTGTGGTTTTTAATAAAACTTGCTTTTATTTTTCACTTTGAGTCTTCCTTTCTGGGTTTTAAAATTTTCCTTATAATTGAATTCTTCAGGTTTTTTTTTTATATTCAGAAGTATTGATTTAGTCACATGCTACTTTTGTTGTTGTTATTGTTGTGGTTGTTTTGAGACATGGCCTTATTTTGTCACATGCTGGTACAGAACTCTCAGGTATACCAGACTAGCCTTGAACTTGCAAAGATAATCTTCTCTGCTGCCTACACACTGAGATTAACAGTGTGGGCCATAATTCTCATGACAATTTGTTAGTAAACTCCAGGTGGATTGCAGTTTGCTCTTCGCCTGGATGAGACAGCTCGTATCTGCCAGGATTAGAACTGCAGCTCCTATGATGGACTTCATTGGTCATAAAAGTTAGTATATCTTTATTGCACTCAGCTCTGGTGATATTTCTAACTCTCCCAGGAGTCCTCTGACAATTTTTCGGTGGACAAGACGTACGCATTTTGTGACTGTCAGGTGGCTCGAAGTCTAGGTTCCATATGTTCTCCACTGATGTTGTGTGAATAGTATGTGTTTGATAAAGAGGAACACAAATCCATCTTGTGTGTTCTGTTCTCAACCATCTGCTCAGTGTTGATGGCATTTCTTATCAATTTCACAAGATGACAGGGTGGGCTCCATTGCTTTGAGGTGTGTCAGTAAGCAGACATGTTAGTAGAGATGCGTTACTTGGTAAATGTATATTGGTAGATTATCCTTTTATTACTCCACTTTTAACTTAAGAGTGGACATTTATATGGAATATTTTTGTGTTTGAGCCTTTGTCATGTCCAGTGACTTCAACTCTAATTTATGCAGGTTATGTGAACCAGTACAAAGACTAGGTAACTAGAACTGTGTTGTTCCTTGGATCTCAAATCTCTTTTCTCTGCCCTATTTCCTCACATTCAGGGACCGCATGTTTTATTTGGTGTTGTTTGTGTGCAGTAATAGAACAAGAGGAATATTTCTGTTTTCATTTCCTAGAGTGCAGAGTTGTGAGAAATTTTAATTTGTAAATGCAGATTTACATCCTCAGGTACCTATGTTTAATCAGTGAGGAGTTGGCCTAGACTAGGGAGACAAACAACAGATAAAGTGCTCACTGCGCAGCACAAGGATCTGAGTTCAAATCTCAAGCACCATGTCACAGGCTTGTAGCATCAGTTCTGGGATAGGCTGGAGACAAAAAAGATCCAAGGGCTTCAGTAGCAATCAGTATAGCTGAAAGAGCAAGCTCCATGTCAATAAAATATCTTGTCTCAAAACTAAATATGGTGGAAGCATAGAAAAGATGGTTGGTCTTCCTCTACGACATGCACATGAGGGACACACACACACACACATACACCACACACACATACACACACACCACACACACACACACACACCATCAGTGTGTGACTTAGGACTCATGCTTCTAACATTCCAAGGTGTTTCTCATGTATCTCTGTATGTAATGTGTGTGTGTGTGTGTGTGAAAATACATGTATAGATACACATATGTATGGATGAATTCTTATATATCTTATTTGTGTGCATCTACGTAAATTTGCGCATATATATGTTTGTATTTATGTAATTTATTGGTTTTAGTCCCAGTTTTTTGAGTCCTAACTTCCATGTTCGACTTAAAAGGCTAGAATAGTAAGGTTATAGTGTTTGGTCCTGTGTCCTTGGCTCCTGAGTCTGCTTCGGTGTGCTGAAGTTGAAAGGCAGACTTTTTCTTATAATGTTGGGGAGCTTTAGGGTTCAGAAGGCAAGGTCTACTCTCTCATCTTCCCCTGACTTCCTTTCACCTGTCCTTTTCTCAAATTAATCTATAGAAACTGGAATTTCCTCAGGCCATCATAGATGCTATTGTTCCTCACCTTTCTGTCTTGGAGCAACTTTTAACAGATACTCTGACTATCGCGTCTGGTAGTAGATCATAAGCCTTCGATTCAGAGGCAGTCCTGCCAGGGGGACATGCTGCTGTATGGATGAAGCAAGGGGAATCTGAACAGGCAGGCTTGCTAAGGATTGCCACTGAAGCTATTAACGCTGGCTATTTCTTTCTATCTATTGGACTCCTCAACAGTTCTCCGCATGTCTACTATGTTTATACAACATTCTCCACAAAATACAAGAGGAGATATAGAAAGCTCAGGACAGTTAGAGTTGGAGAGTGTTGATCAATAACAAGCACTGATTGGGGGGATGTGGCATCTCAAATACTGAAGGGCGAAAGAGGTGGAAACTGCTATATTTGAGATTCTTTATATATATCTATTGTGTGTATGTGAGTGTGTAGATGCAGATATAATATATGTGTATAAAGTTTTTAATATCTTTTTATAACAAGTGGCAAACATGCTTTCTTTAATTGAATTAATCTTTACCACCAATTTTCTCAATGGCCACCCTATTTCCTATTCACCTTGTATTGTGTCTTCTTCTTTTTAGCACCAAGTTCAATTGTGTTGCCCATGTGCTCTTGGATAGGTGGTCTTTCCAGGAGTGTAGTTGATCCACAGGATCACACTCTAAAAAAAACAAAAACAAAAACAAACAAAAAAAAACAAACTTTCCCTTTCCTGAAGATAAGCATTGCAATAATCCCTTAGCTAGAGTAGAACTTCATGCCACCTTCCCCTCCATGCTTGAATTTTGTCTGGCTTGAGCTTTCCAGAATTCATGCATGCTGTCATAGCTGTTGTGAATTAACATATGCAAACCTCTGCTGTGTCCACAAACAGTGTTTCCTCACAGTACTCACCACTTCTGGCTTTTACAGTCTCCCCTCCACCACTTCTGCAAAGATCCTTGAACCCTGGCAGGATAGTGTGTGATTTAGATGTCATTCTTGCAGCTCATTATTCTCTTTCTCTTTCTTATTCTCTGTACCTTGATGATTGTGAGTCTCTGTGTTAACTTCTCCCATTTGAATAAAAAGTTTTCTGATGAGGGTTGAGAGGTGCACTAATCTATGGATATATGCAAGTCATTAGAAATTCATTTAATACAATGTCCATTTATGATGATAATATAATTTGTTCCACCTTGCGGTTGAGTACTGAGGATTGCTTTGTTCTTGAGTAGGATGCATCACTTTCCAGCTACAGAATTCCATACCTGAAGAATTCAAACCCAGTAACTTCTGCTGACTTGGCAACCATTCTCAGGTTATTCTTCAATGGTCTTACATACTGGCTCTCAGAAGTTCTTTATAAAGTCCAATACAAGACAGGTGAATAGAAAATTTCAATCCCTACATTTGCTTATTGGATCAACCCAGTTTCCTAACTCAGATAGTCTCAACTATTCATAGCTAACTTCACCTTCTAAATGGCCAGTCTAATCCTGATATTATCAGTGTCCTTGACAAGTCTTGCATTTCTTGCTGATTTATGTGTCCTCAGTTTTACCTGGAACTGTAGTTTAAGTAACACTTATGGATGATTCCTTGGTCACTCCACACAACTGACATTTTACTTTGTGTGCATAAACAAATAATTGACTTTAGCAATGACTTTACTGGTAGGTTTAATATATTTTCTTATTTGTCCATTTTTTCTCTCTGATATATTTTATAATCATGAAAGCAAATACGTTTTATATAGCAAGCACACCTCCAATCGTATAGATATGTTTACATACAGATATAAGAAGGCTGAAAGGCTGGAGAGTTGGCTCAGTGGGTAGAGAACTTGCTTTTGCAGTAGCCTGAGTTCAATTTCAATATCCATATGGTAACTGTAATTCCAGACCTCTGGAATCCGTGCCTCTTCTGACCTCTAATAGCACATACATTGTGCACATATATACATATAAGCAAACACTCATACTCATAATAATCTAATAAAGTTGAAGAATTGTTGAGATTTAGATTTAATCTTTAATTTATACACAATGTAAAAATATAATATGTCTATGTATGATTATTGGTTATATATAATGTCTAGAATGAGGCATAAATAATATAATGTATGTAAATAGAAAGAAATATAACTACTTACATATACCTTGTATTGGAAACCAAATAATACCTTAATCTTTAAACAACTTTACCAGGTATATCTTCCTTTCTAAAGTCAGACAGTTTTGAACCTGTAACTCCATTATCCTCAGAAAAAAAGGAATTCAAGAGTCCACATTATAAGTTCTTTTTTTTTTTTAATTTGACCAACTGTGTAAATGTTTCTTTGCTCTTAGATTGGGAAGTGCAGAATTTTTATTTTTCTTGTGGGTTAAATTCTCTTGGTATGGTAAGCATCTCTCCCTTTTATTGATGTTATGATAGCAGCCCAATTTACTGTTTTCTCCAATATGTCACGTATCCCTGAGGCACTGTACCTTCCCATTGTTGAACTGCTGACCTCATTCCACCTGTTTCTGAGGACCATGAGTATTTGCCATACTGTGCCATTGTGAGAATAGTTCAGATAACTAACTTGCTTAGACTGCAGGATGGGAAAATAGAAAAGTTACATGTATTTTACATAACTCTAGGAGATGAAGTACTAAAGCCTATGGCCATTGGGAGACTTCTTGGCATAGCTAGTCATCTAAATGCTTTTTTTTCAGAAGTGTTAATAAATCAATGACTTTGAGCAGTTCATATTCAATTTTTGTCATAAAAACACTTAAAAATTTCTCATTGTGATCTCAGTAACATTTTAGTATTAAAATACCAAACAATATAGCCTTGTATTACTTAATTTTATTTTTCCTCTATTGAATGAACCCAATTTCCTGGATACTTATTCAGGTTGTTTGCCTCAATGTCTCATAAATGATTTATGGGTTCATTGACTGTGCTCTTTGCTAATGTTCATTTTTGCTCCTATGGAGAATGTACACAATCTACGTTTGTTAGGTACTATGAAGAATGAAAGAAGAGTGTTCTCTATGACCTTATAAATATCATAAGGAATGAAGCAAAATAAAGATATTTTGAATTAGACACAAAGATTTGGAGTGAATTGGTAAAATTCTTATTTTTCCTTATGTAAACTATATCGAAATTGTGAGACATATAATAAAATTAATAAATATACAATCACATATAATACAGAATTGTGGTATAAAATCTCAGAAAGATATTTAAAGACTTAGGAGCCTTTAACAAAAGGAAAAGCTGTGGAAAATAATTCAAGAAAGCAGTGGCTTTGTATGAGATCAATATAGAAATTATCTTGCCTAGACAATAATAATACTCAACATTTTTATGTAGTTGCATTATAATAATATTCAGACTTTCAAAGGATTATACATTTAAAGATAACATATCTAGGAAAATGTGCAAGAAAAACAATAGAAACCTACCATTAAAAAACTATAAAATATTAAAGATATAGAAGGCAATCTTCATGGAGAAATTTATACTATTTGTAAGAAAACAATTCACTTTATGAGGACCAAATTTAACAAATGAGTTATTAACATATTGCACTCTGTGAAAGTATAGGAGAACTGTAAGTTTAATTTGGCAAGCAAGTTGCAACTTTCATATTGCAGAAAATGTCTGCAAATGATGCCCCAATCCTATGATGAGCATATACTTATAAAACATTGTCATTTAATTCTAATTAAGAAGCAGACATTTAAATCAGTAGTTCAAAAGAAAGGGTCCAGAATGAGATCCTTAATTATGTGACAATTTAGCCTGTCCTACCAATGAGATTTGAAACCAGCAAAGGACTAACATTTAACTATTGTCAGAATAGTGTCTATAATAAAATGATATGTAGGTTAAGTTAGATTAACATGAAATACTTTTTATAAACAAATCTGAGACACATTTGATATGTATGGTATTACTGTTAAATTTACAAGGAGACACGCTGAAAATAACTAAGTGTTGCTGTGGCATAATGACATGTCCCTCGGGGTGGTTCCTGATCCGGATAGGATCCTGCTTACAATCCAGTGACACCATTCTATTTCAAGGGTCACAATGTATTTATTAATCTATCAGCCATTTGTGGATCTTTCCATATTCATGAGTTAAGCTCCATTCACTAAAGAGATATATAACCAGATGCCTAATAGAGGAAGATGGCCAAGGTGGGATTTGTCAGACCTTCATTGTTGTGTGACTTCTTATCACCTGCTGCATTGAACCATCTACTGTCACTTTAGCAGAGGAGGTCTTTGTACATACCACATGGCAAAAGGCAGCCATAGTGAAATTGCTCCCAGAGTTGCCCTTCACCCTTAGATTATCAGTCTCAGTAGCCTAACTGTTCCCCTATTGCAGGATCTAGGCAACACTCCTCGCCAACTTGTTTTTGCTTCTGTCCTTTCTGTTCAGACACCAATTGTGCTGAATGACTTTTCCTGAGGAAAGCTAATCCACCTTGGCTAAATAATGAATTTGTTGAGCTTACTCACAGGATTGTGGAGGATGCAACGAATCATCAGAAAGCTAACTTTGATAACTCATGGAGCTACATTTCTGAAGTTCCATGTATAAATTGCAATTAGCTCCAGCTAGAGAGTGCTCCCTCTCCGTCAATTGCTTGTTGCCTTTATACTTTAAGGATGTGCCATGTGATCTCTAGATCTAACTTCCCGAGCCTTCAAAGTTTCTTTAGCTTCTTCAAGCATTCCCTCCAGAAAGGAATGCTTCATTTAATGGAAATCACTATATCACTCTGGGGCTTGGAACTCAGCAAAACCTCTTTCTCCTTTGTTGGCGAGTCCAGGGTTTGACTCTGGCAGAAAGGACTGGAGATTTTACACTCAAAGTTAAGGCTCAAAAAGAACGTTTCCTCTTCTTTCATCTATTTCAGATAGTGTCACTGCATTCTGATAGCACCGTCATTCTGATCATGTCATCTCACTCTGACTCCAGCAATTCTTCATAGAAGCAAAAAGTTTAACTAGGTGAAATATGTCTTTTCCTTAAGCTCACAGAACCGGTCCTTCCTGAGGCTGCTCCACTGCATCAGCTCCCACTGGGCTTTCTTCCTTAGAGATGTGTGACTGATTCATTAGGTACCTCCTTCATCGCTGAGGAGGCAGTCCAGATGCGCAAAAACCTCTTCTCAGATTAGTTTCCACTTCACTTAACCCTCCTCCTCCAGAATGCTAAATTTAAACATTTCTAATCATTTTATCTTTATTCCAAAACTTTAGGAATGGTGGAGGTTTCCTGATAATGCTAGGATGTTGAGCTAGAAGATCCTGTTTCCTTTTCTAATACTGGGTTAACAGTTTTCTACCTGCCAAACAACACATGTGGTTTCTGTCTAGCAACTCTTACTAATACAAAAAGTAGTAAAGAACTAAATTTGGTCTTGAATTACTCCTTACAAATTATCTTCTCTAAATCAAGCAAGAAACTATTTACATTGTTATTTTGACAATTCATTTATTCAACATCTGTCGCATCCCTCTAATGTGTCAAGAACTGCCTCACAGGCAGGGGGATACCAAAAAGCAGGAGACTGAGTTTGGCTCTCCAAAGAGTTCACTTTGCCACAGGGAAAGAGTAAAGCAAACATGTAATTGTAGTCACAGTACTGCAAGTGCTCTAATAAAAGACAGAAAGACAGAATACATTAGGAAAGTCAGATATTCAAGGACTGAGGACTGGTTTCATCGTGTGCACAGACCATGCAGATACTGTACAGACAACTGGAAAAAAAGGACTGTACTCAGGGAAACATAAGATGGCTTGGTATTGGTTAAACTGGTGGTGCAGATTGCAGTGGAAAGGTGGGGTGATGTTTGAGATCAGAGAACTCTCTCCCTGGAGTTTAAATTGCACCTCTGCACCACACACCTTTAAAAAAATAATTCACCACAATCATGGAAAAATAGAGAGAATTCAAACAAATGTCCGGTTTCTCTTGAGATATCAGCCATCTGCCTCATTGGGCTCCATTCTGTATTTTGAACAGTGGCTAGAGCTAAGTTATAACTCCCCCCCCCTTTTTTTTTGATGAAGCTCACTTTTTTTGGAGGACCAAAATTCACTTGTATATTTTATAAATTACTCACCTGGCTACCTTCAGTATGCATGTACGACCTACTGACATAGGCAGGAAATATTTAACAAGGTGATTCCATGGCTAAACCTTTAGTTTATAAAATGACTTGAGGTAATACATTACAGGGTCTAGATAAGAGCCGGTGAGCAGGCTGGATGGTGGGACTAGCAAGGCAGCAATGGAGCCTAAAGCCTTTAAGGAGGCAATGGCCATGGAGTACAAATAACTGAAGCCAATGACTTTAACAGAACACCAAAGTTTTAGGACATGAGAAATGGGGTTTGGGACATAGCTCAAGGGGACAAGCACTTGACACACAAGAGAGACAAGGGAATTTTGAGTCCCTGGTACCCACCTTTAAAAATGTATCCTATCCTGTAGTGTGAATCTGCAACTCCAGTGCTCTTGTGGAGAAATGGGAGACAGAGAAGGAGAAACCTGGGAGCCACTGGCCAGCTAGACTTCTGTAAGCTGCAGTGAACAAGAGGCCCTACCAAACAAGGCGAAGGCACCAACATTGAAGATTGTCCTCTGACCTCCATACACAGGCCATGGCACATACACAGCCATATTCTCCCTCCACCTCTTTCTCCAAGATACACACACATACACAACACACAATACACACACACACACACACACACACACAATCTTATATCAATATACCATATTACACATATGGATTTTTTTTAATTAGAAAATAGACAAGGGCTTTGAAGGGAGCTACATTTGCTTCTCTGTTGCTGTGGTAAACAAAGATCTAAATAAATGTAGAAGAAAATACATTTTTGTTTTTGTTTGTTTATTTTTGTTTTGCTTGTCTTACAATTTCACATCACTGTCTATCATTAACCAAAGTCATGGTAGGAACTCAAATTGAACCTGGATACCTGTAAAGTATTTTTACTGGCCACCAGCTAATAAATACCAACATAGAGACTCATATTAATGAATGCTTGCCTTATAGCTTGGACTTGTTCCTAATTCTTATGACTTAAACTAACCCATTTATATTAATCTATGTTCTATCATTCAGTGTTTACTTCTCTTTGATCTTGCACCTCTGTTCCTCCCATTTCTTCTGGCATCCTGAGCACCTAGACTCTCCTCCTCTTCCATTCTCTCCTTGGATATCCCACTATACCTCCTACCTAGTTATTTGCTGTTCAGCTTTTTATTACACCCATCACAGCAAATACATCTTCACACAGTGTACAAATATCCCACAATATTTCCCCATTTTGGTCTAAATAAAAAGAAAAGATTTGAACTCTAACATAGTAAAAACTATATGTAATAAGAACAATTATCAAGTAAGAATTACATTCACAATGTTTTAGTCTTTATATATTTGGCAAATTTGGATGGTACTGTAAAGAATTATCTGGGAAGCAAATGTGTTATTACTCTCACAGCACACTATAGTATAGTGAAAGATAGCTATACACCCCACAAAGAACTGAAAGAGTATGCTAGACTACTCCATAGAAGAGCTCTCTTAGGAGAGAAGATTACAAGTTACAACTGGTAGACAAAATATTGGCTCATAAAAAAGACTAATTCCAACAAATTGTCAACAGTATGCTGTGTCATTTACCTGATTAGGAATTCAGTTTGCTCAATTCTCTTCATGGGTTGTATAGTGTGTAACATACATTTCTTAAGAACTTGAAAACAGTAACTATATGATATATTAGAAACTTCACACGGTGGTTTTGTATTTCCAAATTTGTAGTCATAGGTCCTATGCTCACATTAAATAAAATAATTAGGTTATGCCGGGCGTGGTGGCGCACGCCTTTAATCCCAGCACTCGGGAGGCAGAGCCAGGCGGATCTCTGTGAGTTCGAGGCCAGCCTGGGCTACCAAGTGAGTCCAGGAAAGGCGCAAAGCTACACAGAGAAACCCTGTCTCGAAAAACCAAAAAAAAAAAAAATTAGGTTATGTAATGTCTCTTGCATTTTTTAAATTAACAGGGTAGTCAGAATGTTGGCTGCACTTTGTTAGTATGTGATTATTGATGTGATCAGATGTATTATATTGCATTATTTTAAAATCACCTTAGAGATGTACTTTAGAATTATCTCAATGTTCTTATAAATTACACAGTATAAAAAGGAACAGAGAGTAGAATTTTTACAGATTAGAAGACTTATAAAGGAAATAGAAACCCATAGATCTTAAGTTTGCGTCCATTTACACAAAGGGTTGTCACAGAATTAGAACTAGCACCTATCTCCATTCTGATGCAGGTGGTCTCATTGAACATTCTGTTCAAATTCACACCTATATAACTAATTGGTTCTTTGATTGTGTAAATCAAAACCCTACCTCTAGGTCTCATCAAATAGTTCTTCTCCATTTTCCTGCTTGTCATTGTCTATCCCCCCTATGCTTGCTTCACTGCTCCCTTCTAAATCTGTTCCTCACACTGGGGTTGTAGTATTTATGTCCAGGCTCCTAACTTGTGTTTGTTCAAGCTAGCTATAATAGCTTCATTTTTGAACAATAGGTTCCCTCCAAGACTGCACGGCTCTCCTGCCTCCTGAATCATAGGGAGTAAGAAAGTGGAATTACTTCACACTGCTAACCTATCCATGGGTAAATCAGTATGTCACAGAAAACCTGCTATTGGATTTGAGGCTTCTGAGAGCCATGGGATTTTCCTGAGAATAGGACTGTCTCTTTCTTTTCAACAGGGTTGCCTAGCTTGTTCTTCAGATGAGGATGCTACTTCACTTCCAACCCCCACGAGAGGTGTCCAAAGTTGAATTACTTGACAGTTCCTGCGGGCATCTACTAGATGGCAAGACTTGTAAGTCGTATGTGAGGAAAACATTAACTATAAATCTTCATGGTGTCAAGTACATTTTGGAGACTGAATTATATAGTAAAACTCTATTTATTGATACTAATGCCAGTTATACTCAAATAATACAATATATTCTGGAGATTTCTTCCAGTTATCTATAAGAAACATTTTATCTTCTGAGGGCCAAAATCTTACTTTCTTTGTGATCATATATTTACTTAATTTAAAATTAAAACAAGCTTATTTGTAAAAAAATAAAATAGAAGAAGAAAGAGAGAAGAAAGAAAAGCAAAGAAACATTTTAAATGTTAGCTTGATCAGATTTCCCATCTGTCTTAGTTAGGGCTTTTCATTGTTGTTGATCTGCTTGGTAGGCATCCAGACAGTGGGACCAGGTCCTGTCTCAGCACATGAGCTGGCTTTTTGGAACCTGGGGCTTTTACAGGGACACTTGGCTCAGCTAGGAGGAGGGGACTGGATCTGCCTGGACTGAATCTACCAGGTTGAACTTAATCCTCAGGGGAGTCTTTGCTCTGGAGGAGATAGGAATGGGGGGTGGACTGGGGGGAAAGGTGGGGGGGCGGGAAGGGGGGAAACAAGGGAATCCGTGGCTGATATGTAAAATTAATTAATAAATAAATTTTAAAAGTCATTGTTGTTATAAAACAGCATAACCAAAAGCCATTTGAGGAGGAAAGAGTTTCTTTTCTCCACAATTCTCAGGTCACACTGTATCACTCAGTAAAGTCAGGAAGGAACTGCAGGTGGGAATCAGGAGGCAGGAGCAAAGACGGAAGCCATGGAGGATGCTGCTTACTGGCTTGCTCCTCCTGGCTTGCTCAACCTGGTTTCAAATACAATTTAGGCCACTGGCCATTGTTGTCACTGCCCAGAGCAATTATTCATCAAGAAAATGCTTGGTAGACTTGCTATAGGCCAATCTTACAGAAGTTTATCAATGACTATTCTCTCTGTTCAGATAAACCCAGGTAACGAAAAACAAATAAGCAAACTACCATCCTCTGTAGAAGACATTTAGTAAAAAGATGCCTGGTTAGAGGTTCAGAAAATGTAGACTAACATGTTAGAATCAGGAAGTGATCCTATATACTGAGAATTTCCCAAAAAATAAAATATCACAGCTTTTATTTAACAAGTATTTATAAAATATGTAAAAGAAGGAAGGTAATGAAATGTGACACAGCTCTACAGGAGATCTTAAACTTATGGATTGACACATGGGTGTGTAATGCACACACATATACACCCACCCACCCACCTACCCCCCCCCTACACACACAAACACACAGAAATAGACCAGGAATTCTAAATTTCCTACTACCAGGAGAGTTGACATATGACTGTCTGCCAAGAGCTCCAAAGGCATACATGGGGCTCAAATGATGAAGCTGTTGGTTATCACCCAGGAGGCTGAGCTCATTGAGTGTGGAGGCTTTATGGACTCACAAAACAGAAGAATCTGTGCAGTCAAACAGTTTTTCTACAACCAGCCTAGTGACAGATTCCACTTGCAGCTCACTTTATGTCTGTGTACCTGAGATTCCTAAGGCCACTCTTTCACAAAGTCATTGTAGGTTGAAATTTACCAAAAATCATTTTCTTGTCTTCTGATCATTAATTACCAGTATTGTTAAAAGGTTGGGCTGTCTTTCTCTGTCCATACTACATAGCTACATCACTAGAAAGAAAAGGAGTGAATATGGCATTGTTAATCTAGGCTGTTCTGGAAGGAAATATCAGCTGACCTTTGACCTCCAATCCAGAGAGAGACATACCCAAGTTCCTCTGGCATATGGATTAGGCCAATCTTCTGATCAGAGCTAAGAACATTCAGATTCACCTAATTCACCTGGGACAATCTACCATATAATCTGAGGCATTAACAGGATGTGAAGGCTACGCCACTCAGAACAATATTGATTTTTTAAGAACTGCACTGCAGATGTCTCTGCTGTAACAAGGGCCCAGATCCACAGAGAGATGGCACATATGCTGATAAGCTAAACACAGCATGGATGTTCTTGGGCATCAAGGCAGGTTGGACAGGTTTTTGGTATAAAGGATAGTTTGAACAAACTACTTTGTAATTAGTATGTCACAAAAAAGAAAGAAAGGAAGAAAGAAAGAAAGAAAGAAAGAAAGAAGAAAGAAAGAAAGAAAGAAAGAAAGAAAGAAAAGGAAGAAAGAAAGAAAGGAGTTTCACATGTTAGCAAACCATAGGACAAAAGCACATTTATTCTCAGTATTTGGATTATAGATGATTATGAAAATACAATAAATGTCACACTGCTTTGTAAGTATTTTGTTGGTAAGGATTCTCTCTCTCTCTCTCTCTCTCTCTCTCTCTCTCTCTCTCTCTCTCTCTCTCTCCATCTCTCATCCCTCCTCATCTCTTCCCTTAATTATATCCTTTACATTTGTAATTTTTAGAATTTTAAGTTTTGAGTTGAATGGCCAAGTAGTCAAAGCCTTCATCCGGGAAGCATTTCCTTTCTGTTTAAATAAAGCCTGACCTATGTGTTTCCATTTAATATCTATTTTACCTATCACCATTTCTTAGAGTGTACTTAGTGATTGTAATTTTCTTGCCATTCTACAATTTAAGTTTCATAAGAACAGGTCTCCTTCTCTTGTTCACCTTCATATTTGTATAACTTATACATAGTATTCAGTCAATTAGTGTACTGAATAAGTTGATGAATAACTTCTATGTGTGTAAATTTGCTTGAAGATGTATATGCATTTATATACTTCTCTACTACCTGCATCTAAACATAAAACATTACTTTATTATTCCATATTAATTTTAGTTATACAGTACTGGCACACAAATGATGGAAAGGTGTCTTCTAGAAGTGACATGATTGTTACAATTACGAACTCACAACAGTTATGGTTACTTACACAATCCCTGCACAAGATCAAACCAGTCAGTATTCCAACATGGATGAAGAGAGGATCCTAAGATTGTGCCCATAGCAGTAGAGTTACTGGAAGTTAACAGCTATTAGAAAAGGGGGAGTTATTTGGGAGGTGTGTGCTCACTCAAAGGTTGCCTATATTCTAGTGGATGGTTCCACACCTATGTATATGCAGTAGAACTAACTGGACTCAGTGGGACAGATTTTTAAAAAGAATAGGACATGGAGTTATATAAGGGAAATGTTGGGGTATCTAGAGAAAGAGATGGAAGGTTGGGCTGGTTTATGATCAATAGACATTGTATACATGTGTGAAATTGTCAAAGAATAAAAACAAATTATTCAAAAATATGCAAGACAACTGCCTAACTAGTGAAACTTTTGAATATTGTTGCTATTCTAATGCATAAGCTAGCACAATGCTGTGGCTTTTTTGAAATTTTTGATTAAGCTCTGCACTGAACACAGAAGGCTGAAGTTGTGGAGCTTAAAAGACTCTAATCACATTAATTAAAATGATGAATTTAAATGTAGAGATTTAGACACATATAATTTCTTTTTCTCTCTCCCCAAGTTTTAGTCTCAATTAACTGAACCTATAGATACTTGAAAGTTAATTATACCCTTCATTTCTATTTTTCATTTCATGTCTTTGTCTTGTGAACAAAAATATGGGCCTGATTCCAAGGATTTCTATCCTCTGAAACATCTTGAGGGGAGGAAGTAGCCACATTCTTTGTTTTGCTGGTCCAAAAGGTGTCTTGATTAGTGACTCTTGCTCTGGAAACTGATAGACATCTGGGTTACTAGGCAACTATCCATTTCTTATAACCCACAAGTATCATATCACACATCATACATCGAAAAGGTATCAATACACTACTTGCCACAAAGAATGAACAAATACGTATAAATGATGGAAAATAAAATCTTCACACCAGAGGTTGGTGGGGGAGACTCAGATTGGTGGATAATAAATTGAACATGTGGCATGTAAATGCAAGAAATAGTTGGGAATCCTTCCTCACTCCAACTGAGGGGTTGTCAACAATAATTTGTCACCACACCATATAGCTCAGGTCTTAACAAGGACAGTGTGGCAATTACTGCTTTCTGTCAGTGAGTAAAACATCTGAACAACTATGAGAAGTTTCCTTGTTGGCCTTGACTCTGTGACTGACATCCAATGCCTGTTTGACAGAGGAGCAAGGCCTTCTTTGTGCTTCCTCTTGGTTCTATATTCTGATGATTAAGAAAAATGAGTGCACATCTTTCAGCATGAGCAGCTTGAATAGAGATATAGAAGCAGCAACCCCCAACCCTATTATTCACAAAGTCCCTCAGCTTATAGACATGCTGTTTTTTTCTCCCAGTGATGGATGAGATCGACTGCAAACTCGACGGGATGTAGACACTAAAGAGATAAACTTCTGGTTGTTCCTGAATGCCTGATTGTGTTAATTGAGATGGGAAAACTCACTTTAGCTGTGGGTGGTACCATTCCATGGGCTGGTGTACTGAGCTGATAAAACAGAAAAAGCAAGCTAAGATATTGAATTCATCACTTTCTTCTTCTTTACTATGATACAGTATGACCAAACACCTCAACCTCCTGCAGCCATGACTTTACCACTATAACTGACCACAGCTAAAAGGTAAACCAAAATGCACCCTTTCTCACTTAACTTGCATTTGCCAGGGTACTCTATACAAAGAAATAAGAAAAATGGTGAGTGGACTGACTAAGACTTAGCAGAGGGTTAGTGGGCACTGCTTTATGAAGAAGAGGCTACTAGAGATCAGCTGTCCAGGGAAATGGTGAGTCCCTCTGGAATTGACAGAGAAGTTCAAATAGAATATTGGCAATGAGTATGGAAGTAAGGTCTTGTTCATACTTCATATTTTAAAGACAAAGATTGACTATGAAGTGACAGTGTGATTAGGGCCAGGATATTGGGACTCAATGGCAGACAAGCGTTTGGGAACTTGTCCATGATGCTTGAAGGGTTGACCACACCAAACAAATCTCTCTCAGCCTCATATGTCCCAATTGCCAAGTTCGGATAATAATGCCAAATATTGATACTGCTTTTATATATACCAAAAAATGTATAGGAGTCCCAGCAAGGATTGGTCAAAAACAAAGAAATTAGTTGTAAAATAAAAATAACAATAGTGAAAACAAAATATATTTATTAAACTCTTAACACTATTAGAAACTCTAGTCTAACAGTTAATATTCTATCAACCCTTAAGAGGTAAGTTATAATAGTGAGTTTCTAAATTTTTACTTTAAGACATTATTAACTTTATAGTAGTCAGTTTAAAATTCCCATATCTCATTCCTTTAATATTAACGTCTTGTTTGACCCAAATTAACAAATTGTCAATAATTAACATTGGTACAATAATGTTAAATACTTAATATTTTCATATCCTCTTTTCTAATGTCATGGGAATTTAAGAAGTTCTCTAGTTGCCAAAAGATGAAATATGCCAAATCTTCTGGGAAATGTCTCTGTGATTTGCAAATAGTGACATCTTTAGTAACACCCTAGTCAGTTTTGTTTGTCAACTTGGCACAACCTAGAGCCACCTAGCAAGGGGAACTTCAATTAACTTCAATAATATGGCATGTGACCATCTCTGTGAGAAATTATCTTGATTGATGATTGATCTGGAGAACCTATCCCACTCTGAATGGCACCATGCTTAGGTAGGTGAGCTTGGGCTATACAAGGATGGAAGCTAGTAGAAAGCAAGGCAGGAATTGATCCGTAAGCAGTCTTTCTCCACGGTTTCTGCTCCAGGTTTCTGCCTTGAAGTCCCTCCATAAGAGACTTTTTCCTGGAAGTGTAACCTTAAAAACAATAAATAAATAAAATTAATTATTATTCATAATAGCCAGAACCTCGAAACAACCTAGATGCCCCTAACTGAAGAATGGATAAAGAAAATGTGGCACATATACACAATGAGTATACTCAGCAGTGAAAAACAATGTTATCATGAAAGGATCCTTTCTCTAATTATCACATCACTGAAGGGTGATATACCATCATGTTCATACTGGTATTCTTAGGTAAAGTAGTTTACAGGATAGATGCTTACTATGCAGGATCATATCTAGAAAAAAGCTTACAAATTTCTCTCATCATCACAAATAAATCACATTTCATAGTCATCAAGACAGGAACCAACAGTTATCTTCCTTCAGGGATGTGATACCTAGAGAAAGGATCCTTTCTAAACTCTTCTTCTTGGGCCCAAAACTCAAAAAAAAATTAAACACAACGTTAACTGTGTTAAACTTCGTAATGGATTTTAGTGATGGAAGAACCAAAGAGAAGACGAAAGGGAGAATTGAATTCTGTTTCTCTATACCTTCCAGCCGTGCTCTTCAGGTACAGTTTGTCAGTAATTGTATCCATATACTGCAGCCTCTCTTGCATACATAGTTCCAAATTGGGCTCAGATAAAATGGTCTTCTCTCCACCATCTCACCCTCACTAGTAGTGGATCCCTCTCTTTCTAGTACCTTGGAGCTTTCAAGTCCATATGGGTTCCCGTACCTCTGAAAAGACCACTTCAACGAGATTCTTTTTAAATACAAACACAGTTAAAACAATGGTTGTTTAAATTTGATAATTTTAGGCTCATCTTTGTTGTGCATGTTTTGTGCAAGGCTGCTGCAATAATGAACTGACAGCAGCTGTAGCTACCTATACAGGACTTGCACAAGATCGAGCTAATCAACATTGCAGCATGGATGCTTTGAGTCATGCAAGCTATGCCTAGAGTTATTGACAGTTGATGGCTGATTGGGGAAACGGAGTTTTAGTATTCTTCAGGAGTGTGGCCCATGCTCCATCCTTAATTAGAGTTAGTGGGTTAAAAAAGAAACTATATGCGTTGGGTGAGCAATGAGGGAGGATCCAGAAGGAAATGAGTACAGATGTGACCAAAATGCATTTCATATGTGTATGAAATTCTCGAAGAATAGACAAGTAAATGCTTTGAAAAAAGCTGTTCTTCAAAAATCTCATAAACTTTTCATTTATTCATATAAATAGTGAATTTTCCACTGGCCCAAAATATTGGTGAGAATTTATATACAAATTTTAAGCAGATTTTATGGATATTAGAGTTTAAAAGACTCCAGTTATATAATAATGGAAAGGGAGAATTTAAACCCAATTGGTTCTCACAAGTATGTATTTCCTCTCACATAGTGATGTCATTTCTGTCTCATTTATCTTGGTGACTCTACCACTGTTTACCAAGAGCAACTGCAGTTCTTTCACAAGGCTCTGTCCATCCATCATACCCATGTTTATATATAATAATTGTATGTAGAACACAAGTACAAGGCTCTTATACTGACAATATTGAAATAATTTCTCATATTATATGAGTATTTCTAAATACTCAGTATAACAAAATAAATCTCTATTTACATAAAGGGAAACTATTTAAAAAATGAAGAAATTAGCAAACATTGTACAACTTGAAGATAAGCATGTAAAATTTATTTATGAACTTAAAATTTGACACAGAAAGTGATGCCTTAACATATGGAAAATGATTGATTAAAAGGTGGCACATCTTTTGAATGAAATATTAAGTAGTCATTAAAAGTCATCTCAGGGCCATAAGATGGATCAGCAGGTAAAAATGTTTGCTCCCAAAACCAATGACCTGAGAGGAAGGAGAGGATGAAAAGAAAAAAAAAAAAAAAACCCTTGCAAGTTGTACTCTAACCTTCACATGCATGTGGTAGGACAAAAACCCTTCAGCACATGCACACACAACACACACACACACACACACACACACACACAACACACACACGCACACATACACACAGGGTGTGTGTATGTATTACAAAAATTTCAATTACATATAATGCAAATAAAATAAGTTAAGAAGCTTTTTGTAAACATATAAATGCATACAAGGATAAATGATAAGATAGATATGGAAGCATACGAACTATATTATTGACGATAATTACTGTTGGCACTAGTAGCCTTATAGAACATTCCCTATCATTTTGAGAAGCCCTAACATCCATAAGATCTATTTTACATATTTTGCATATTTATATTTAACATGTTACTTTAAAATAAAAACAAGGCCTCAGGTGAAATGCACTAAGTAAAAGCAGAAAAGCAGAAACATTTAAATGTGTGACTTTAACAGCCTTCATGGTGTAACTAACATAAATCTCAAGACATTGTTGAATGCAGTTGCTTGAGAAATACAATTTTAGATTGTGAAAAGCCTGGTACTATAGAATGAGTAGAAGTGAAAAATTTGCAAGTGGGAACAATAGTCATTTGTCTCCTATTTACCTTTCCCATTTGAGGTGATAACTAGACCTTTGCTGAAGCTTGTTTCCGATGCAGCTGTTTTGATGAGGTCGATACAATATTCTGGTCAGATATGTATCAAGCACTCTATTTTGTAGATTTCATGTTTTATTTATGATTATTGTTTTAGATGCTTTTCTCTATCTTTCTACTGAATCCCTTCAAGAAAGACTCTTTAGAAATAAAAAAATAATGTGAACAATAGCAATTTAGTTGATATTTTCCCTCTATGTAACTGACACTGTTGACAGGAAGTGAGAATTTTGGCTTGCCTTGAAGGCTGCATGTAAATAAAAATCTAAATGACTCAGGCTTTCATTACTGAGCTCTGTCTCTGATATAATTTCTTTGCCACCTCAACCCCCACAAGAAGAAGCTCAAAAGGTGCCATCCAATGCCAGAATATTCAATTAACTATGCATCAAGGTGACCCTTCTGTCCACTGGTGCCAAGGTTGATTTTTTTTAATTCAATTATTTTTCCAGGTGAATATTGTAGATAGCATTGCTAGCCAACACATTCTTTCTGATTTTATAGCTGTTGATTGGCGACTTTGCAAATGTTTCCCCCCATCCTGTCTTTTAGCAGCAACTACAGAATCCAATAAAGTAATATTTATCTGAGGCTCTCAAGCCCACAGGTGGAACTTTGTGCACCCTACGTCTCTTAATAATTCACAGCACTTTAAGATAAACAATATTAATACTTCCATTTCACAGGTAATAAAACTGAGATTGAACTTGCTTGGCAGGCTTGGTAAGGTCCCCAGGCAAGTGAGAGAGCCGGCATTTTAACTCATGTACTTGTTCATAAGGCAATGTTTTTTTTTTAATGGCATGAATATGGCATTCAAAATTTCCATTTGAAAATTCTTGTGATTGACTTCCATTTATAGTTTCTAATTAATGAAAATGCATGGGACCATTTCCTGAATTGGATGAAAATTGATACTTTTAACTTAATAATCCCATGACTACTTGGGTTTTGTTTTTTATTTGTTTAGTAATTTAGAAAGTTCTTTGAGTGTGTTCAGCAAGTTTGAATTGTTTCACAGTGAGGATCTGAATATATGTATGCTTAGGGACAGCTGTGGTCCAGTAAGTCTCCTGGGCCATTCTTTCTACTGTAAGTCACTCATGACCCAGAACCTCTCTTCTTAGATTTAAGAAATAAACATTTTAACTCATTCTTATGTTATATATGGTCATCTAATGTAGACAAGATAATATATTCCATTTTTAAGCATTTTTGAGGGGTGTATTAGTTACTTTTCTTCTTTCTATAACAAAATATGTGACCAAAAATGAATGATAGAATGGGGTAGGAGTTTGTAGCGTGTCTTCTCACATCCTTCCAGATTAGGAAATGGAGTGACTTCTATCAGAAAGGGATGTGTGGGAGGACAGCTCCCACTTTCTAAAAGGGTTCATATGAGGAGACAGGGATAAGAAAACTTTTAGATAGAAAGATAGTGAAGAGGAGAAAGACAGAAACTCAGGATAGCTTCGGGAAGACCTGGATCAAAACCCAGTGGTCCCTTCTGCCTCTTCAAAAATGCTTTTATAACAATGCCAAGGGCAGGGCAAAAGACCTCCTCCTTACTAGATCAAAGCACACCACACAGCCAAGTGTAGACCCTTCCAAATACCTGGTAACCACACCTGTGGTCAAATCATACTCTTATGCAGCCCTGCTGGGTAAAGCAAGCTCAGATTCTCAGACACTGAGTAAGTTCTTACCAGAAAACCTCTGTGGGTCTCTACAAGGATGTGAGTTGTTCTCTCAAGATACCATTCAAAAACACACTTCCTCTATCCCAGTCTCTAAAGGTTTCACAACCTCACAAAATAGGACAACAAACTAAGAACCAAGTGTTCAAAGGCATGAGCCTGTCTTGTACATTCCATTCCAAACCATAGCCATGTAGTCCATGATGAATTTTATAGTTAACATGTAAATGTTGTTAATAAAAGGTATATATTTATCTATAAAAGGCAGTCAGTATCTTTTATTTCATCATCTTCATTAATTATAGTCTTTAAATCCTTTGTATTTTAAATTTTAAAATTTGTTTTCCTTGCCATGGAAGACTAGCGACATGCCAAACACTTGAAAACAATATGTTTCTATCAAAATATTGATAACAAGGTGATATATATATCGTTTGTACCATTCCATTGCATGTCTCTTACCATTTGGTTATATATCGCAGCACAAAATATTCTGAATTGGAATCGACATTATCTACTGTCAATTTTTCCAGCCATTATGAAATGTATATTAATCAGACAAAACAATTTTTACATTTCTTTTTGTGAGGCACAGTCTCATCTTGTAGCCTAGGTTGGCCTCGAACTTGCAATTTTGGAGGCTAGACTCTGGAGTTTTGAAGTACTAGATATGTCACCATCTCAGAATATTTGTAGCATCTCAAGATCATATATAATTGATGCCAATAGACCTAAGTCTCTAGTTGTAATCTTCTAAGATTCAGTAACAACTACACCAGGATCCAGTGCTCCTTGGAATGACCAGTGAATCTGCTATTGATTTTTCTACTATCCAATGGGGATATTATATGGGATATATTTATATATATATTTCCACCCTAGGAAGGAGTGGTATTTAAATGACATTATTACAAAATAAACATGAATTATTCAGAGTAAAAAATTGCAAGTTTGGAAATCTGCGTGAAAACCCAGAAGAGTTGAGAAGCCGGATTCGCTGTTGTTTGGGTAATAATAACCTTGAGTGGCTTGAGAGCTGTCTCCTTCAGTGGGACAGAACTCTTACTCTGCTGCATTTGTTCTGTATCTGGCCATGTGATTTCTCTAGATCTCTGTTTGTACACTTAGTTTAGATCCTGCTTCTGCATAAGCGTGATACCTCAGTGCCCTTTATTGATAATGCACATCTGCAAACCTTTCCTACCCTCTGCACAAACACATATAGAGGAAGAACCACTGCTGTCTTTGTATCACAGAACAGAGCTCTGTGTCCTGGTTCTTTGGTTTCTAACAGTCACAGTGGAGACTGGACTTAGATGCAAAACTTTTTTATTTCCTGAATCTTTTGTACTCACTGGTCTTTCAACTATGATTTCCTTCCTTGTCTTCTCCTATTGCCTGCTTTTTCTAGTTTAGCTCTGACTATCTGAATTGACATCTTTAGTTATCTATCTGACTCTTCCTCACAAGTCAACAAATCTGTGAAACTCTAAAGTGTAATCTGACCCACTCAGCACACTGTTTCTTGATATTTATTTACCTTAGGTCTCCTTTAAAATTTGACGCCCTCATTTTGTTTCAGCTGCTGATTCCCAAGATACCAGTTCAGGAAATGGGGATCTATTGTCTCCATGCATGAAGAACAAATCATTATTGTCCCTCCATAGGCATGTTCCTGTTCAAGTTCCCAAAGTAAAATCAAACTAGCCAAAAGAAAGCCAAAACAAAACAATAACCTGGAAAGTGAGTTTATTCCCTCTCATGCATTTAGAGGGAGTTCTTGGGGGAAAATTAAAGGTTCATTGCAAAAGATTCCTAAAACTTTCAGGCCAGGGTGCTTAAGAGAGATGATGGAAATTCAAGCAGAGTTGAGAGACAGACTGTTATTCTCTGGAACTCTACCACCCATGCTTATGTGTCTGTGTCCTATTTTATAAGACTGTCATATTGGGACTTCTGCCAAGCAGTCATTTTTCCTGCATTCTCCCACGTGTCTAAATCAATAACCATATCTTCATCTCTTTGTCCCCTCGTCATCCTCCTGCCATTTATCTTTTCACTAGACCTTTATCTTGACTGCTTTGTTTTAAGCTTCCACATTAAAGGTGAACTAGACTGCTGCTACATTCCTTTTGAAGACATAAGGTGCTCTGAGAAGAAATAGTGCTAGCTGTCTCTAGTAGACATCTTCTCCTTGTTCATTCTCCCATAACATCTAATTTTGAACTAAATGCAAGTTCTCTCTAATGACAGCAATTAACACAGTTTCTAGAATTTTGTAATCTGAGAGAATGACAACATTTGAAAGTATATGTGCAGACAATTTCTTATTTATTAATGCCTACATATATTATAAATGCATGGAATTTGTGTATGTATTAGTGTTTTTATATATACCATTCATTGAATGATTTGGTATTTTACCATCAGAGTGCACTACACAAAATTTTGCATTTTTGATTGATCTCTTTCTTGCTATTGCTTTTTCCATCTCTCTATGTCTCTCAATGGCGGCCTCTACTGCTAGTCACTGTGGCTCCCTTGTTACAAGATCAGAAACTGTTAAATGGTATTAACCAGAAGTAGTAATGGCTTATTAGCACTTATTTCATGCTTTTCCCAGAAGAACTAAAAGATCATAGGAAAAGGATGAGCATTGATGAGAAATGTGAGCAACCTTTAAGAACCAACACTTGCTGACATAGACTATGGATTGCTCTGCTCCTTTGTCTTTTAAACTTGCAGCCTGTTAGCTACTCAGAGAAGTGCATATTGCTTCATCAGTCAATAATTCTAAAAAGGAGTGAGCTTTAATTTGGATTTAAGAGAGTGATCTAACATGATAGATGGAATTTTAAAAAGTATATTCTTTTGATCAACATATTAATTGTATATATCAGTGTGACTCGTGATATTTCAACATATGCCTACAGTGTGCACTGATCAAATCAGGGTAATTAGCATTTCCTGCTCATTTATATAAGAGCCTTTGAGTTCCTGTTTCCTACATCTTCATAAAATACATAATGTGTTGTTGTAAAGCCTGTAGTCACCCCACTGTGATGTGGAGCACCATAATTTATCCCTTCTATCAATTTGTATCTTGATACCTGTAATCCTTTATCTTAAATGTCTTTGACAGCTAATGACAGAGTTGATAGGCCATGGAAAAATGACCTACATAGTGACTATCTCTCGGTTTTAAACTATGCGACATCCAGGTCCCCTTTAAATAATACCCTGATTTCCTTCTGGAAAATAGCCCCATCAAATATTACATACAGTCTTGGTGGGTACAAAATTTAAGTACTTTCACCTACTAATAGAAGACTCTTCTCATTGTCTGAACATGCCAGTATAGACAGATGATCTTGATGTGGCTACATGCTGCTCAGTGTCAAGACTCAGAATCATGAGCAAGTGATCTGACAGGTAGTAACAGTGTCTTTATTTGAAGATTCTGTTTAGAATCTTGCTGCTGTTGTTTAGATGTCTAGATATCTCAATATATCTGGGTATCAGAGTTGAACTCTAAGTCTGCAATTATCTCTCTATAAAACACAACCTCCAGCAAGTACAAAGTCTAGAAAAGTGTACTAAACTAGAGTTTTCACACATCAGCACTATAGCCAGGCTGCACTCTTCTGCTCTGGTCTTGCAATTAGTTGAAAGAGTTTGGGAACAGTATTTGTCTCCTATTTTTTACCCTTCAAAACTTATTATAAAAAAAAAAAAAATGCCTGTCCCGTAGGATTATATGCACTTAAAACACTTAGACCCTGACATAGGGGATGCTCTCCAGAATTAACCATCACTTCTCAAGACTATCATTCTAGGTTTATCACACACACACACACACACACACACACACACACACACCTCGCACACACCATTATGTCTGCAAGGTCCTGCATCATATTGCTTATGACAAGTTAGCAAATACACCTCACAAAAAGTTATTCCTGAAAGAGGAAAATCAATATTAGCAACTTTCAAGATATGTAAGCATCTTCAAATACATTGGATATTGTTGTACCAAAAGTTGTGATAAGTGAAAATTCACCCTCCTTCCAGCCAACATCTTGAGGCATCTGCTGTCATAACTGCAACACCATCTTCTCAGGATCCTGCTGCGTTGAGCATCTCAGAACTTACTGTGAAGAGCATCATAATAATCTCTACTGTTGCTGCTGTAGCTCAAACTCACTGGGTTTCACTTGTGGGCCAGATCCTGCTATAAGGTGGTTGATTATATTTAAAATTCCTAGACTAGGAATTCAGCCAGAAATGGTACAAAGAACCAAAGATCTCTAAAGTTTTCTGATATATTTAGGGGTTTTCTCATTGAATATTGACTCACTACTCATGAGCAAGGCAAAGAGAAAGAACTTGTAATGTTCTGGAAATGTTTGGAGTCATCATACTTCAAAGAGAAGTTGGCCATTTTCATTGTGTTTGTATTACTTTTTGTACTTGAGTAAAAGAGTCACATACACTGAAATGCCTTGGGACAACATAAAGAAATGTCTTGGAATGATAGTTACTTGGAAGCAATTTAAGTTGCTGGCCACCTCTGCTTTTCGTTAACAATAACACTAACCACATGCTATTCTCTCAGTTTATTTGTAAGATTAATGGTTCTAGATAGGATATTTTATGGCTTTGTTCTGCATACCAACATTATATCAGTAAGAATGAAAATGGTTTTGAAAGTGACTCATAAGGCTATTGTGAACATGATTGAGTATTTTAAGGTAATTGTACAATATTAGCATGTTCCAGGCAGAATTAACTATTTTAAGGGATTTCAATACTACAAATATATGTGTTGAAGAACTAAACTCATTTTTTTTGCTCTCTATACCAGCACCTTAAAATATTTTTAGATTTCTTTTATATGTATGATATTTTGCCTGCATGTATGAATGTGCTCTACCTGTGTGCTGGTGTTTTCACTGGTTAGAAGACAATGGTCCCCTGGCATTGAAGTTACAGATAGGTGTTGGGAACTGAACCTGGGTCCTGTGAAAGGTAGCAAATGCTCTTAACCTCTGAGGTTTCTTCAAGCCTCATATGTAGACACTTTTGACTAATAGAAAACCTGTATGTGCCTTTGTCTATTGGAATTGCAAATCATGGATCCCATTGACATTAGTCTTAGATATAGACTAACCTTCATATATCATATATAGTAAGATGAAATGTTTTTAAGTGATTTTTTAAAAATTATGAATGCAATCATTAAATAGCTATTCACTTATTCTCATGACCCTGTTTTAAGGAATGTTGAGTTGGGTATGATGGTGCATAACTATAGTCCCAGCACTCTAGAGACTCTAGTGAGGGTACACCAGCTTGGGCTTCATATTCAATCCCACCAATGATGAAAAATAAAAATACCATTGAAAAATCATCATTCAATTGTTACTTTTATGAGACAGCTAAGCTACTGTACTAAAAAGACACCTAGATTCTTAACTGGATGCTGTTATTACCCCTTTCTTGAAAGAAAAAGAAAAAATAGATTTTTTTAATTATTGAAAAAACACAGTGCTGGTTTTACATTGGCACCAATATACTATCAAAGACATCTTTATAAAAACTAGCCTTCTTCTGCACTGAGATTGGTGTCTACCCAAATTGTCATCATAGATCCTATATCCAGTGACTGATGGAAGCAAATGCAGAGACCCATAGCCAAACACTTGGCCAAGATCCTGGAGTTCAGGTGAAGAGAGGCAGGAAAGATTATAGGAGCAAAGAGGGTCAGGATCATGATGGGAAAAACCCACAGAGATAGCTGACCTAAGCAAGCAGGAGCTCATGGACTTCGGACTGACAGCTGGGGAGCCTGCATGGGACTGCACTAGGCCCTCAGAATGTGGGTGAAAGTTGATGGTTTGATGTGTTTGATGGGTCCCCTGGTAATGCGACCAGGACTTATCCCAAGTACATGAACTGGCTTTTTAGATCCCATTCCCTATGATACGATGCCTTACTCAGTCTTGATGCAGAAGGGAGGGGCCAGGTCCAGACCCAACTTGATATGCTAACCTGTGTTGACTACCCAAGGAGGCCTTACCCTCTATGAGGAGGAAATGGGTGGGATTGGGGGAGGTTGGGGAGAGTGGGAAAAGGGGAGGGAGAGAGAACAGGGGTTGGTATGTAAAAGGAAAGAAAAAAAATTTTAATAAAAACACCCAGTACTTAGTACTTTTATTAATACAAATGTCATTTCTAATAGATTTTTAAATATATGGTTTCAATGAGAAGTCAACGAAAAACTGAAGCATTGATATTAAAATTTAATAAAAATATTTTACAAGAAAGTTATTGGAAGGACAGGATTGAGTAACTCTGGAATATAAGACATGCTATTAAACTGTCACTTTCAACTAATCTTCAGTTAGTTGCAAAGCAATCCTGAGCTAAAGATGACATATTTAGGATAAGATCTGTTTACAGAAATATGTCTTGATGAAGATTTCATGAGGATATAAAAAGGTTCTGAGGGAAAGTCTGCAATGTGGGCATTTGTTGTGATATTTTATTAGGTTGATATGAACTTAACCTTAAATATCTATGTTACATCTTTGCCCAGACCTATCAACTTTTAATTACTTTTCCCTCAATACAAATGAAACCAAATATTCTGAATATATTTACACAAACATTATTACCGTGTGTGTGTGTTAATATGTGTGTGTGAGAGAGAGAGGGGAGGAGAGAGAGGGAGAGAGAGAGAGAGAGAGAGAGAGAGAGAGAGAGAGAGAGAGAGAGTTTATTCCATGGTGCACATGTGGAGGTTAAACAAGAATTGGTGGGATCAGTTCTCTCCTTCCACCATGTGGGTTTTGGTGTTCGAACTCAATTCATCAGGCTTGGGAGCAGGTGCCTTTACCTGCTTATGTATATCACCAACCCCGAATTTCTTAAATTTGTTCTTCTCTATTCTCACAAGTAACCATTTTCCATAAACCTTTAGTTCATCACGATAGCAGACAGACTTGAATTTGTGAAAGTACCTACCTATGACTAAGTATATGGGAATTCACCTTTCTATTACTAACCATTTGGTTGGGTCTTTTCCTTCTACTCAGATAGGAATGTTAGATAGGTGAGGGCTGTGAACATCATCTAATGATACCTTCTATACGTACATTTTTAGGCCCCAGCCCTTGATAGCTGTTAGTGTTAGACTACACAGACCAGCATATTGGCATTTCTCAGCTTGTAACATTAAGTTCCAGTATTTGAGATCATTGGCCCTATTCCTGGTAGCTCTCTAGAACTCCTTCATTGGACAATGGCTACAAGTTCTGTCCCATAGCTATCTAGAATCTTTCTCTCTTATTGCTACCTACTCATCACCACTGTCTTCTTTACTTCTGCCAAACCTCATTGTTTCAGCTTTGGCAACTCTGCAGAATCCTTCAGTGGTATCATGTAGGTACTACTTCTATCACTAGGCTACTGGTGTGAGGCTGTGACCACCTCTTGCTCTTTCTGGCATTTATCTTGTGATCTTTCCCATTAATGAAGCGTTTGCTACTACCTTTTCTGCTGCCACCGCTTTCCCTATCACTGTTCACTTCGTTGCTGTGGCTCCCACTGCCATTGCTGTCTCTACTACCAAGCTGCTACTATAGCTCCTATTATATCCACTTCTACAGCTGTGGCTGCCACATCTTATTACCAACTCAGTCTACTCTATTAGTGATTCAAATCAAAAGAAAATACACATGAAAGAAAAGCTTTATTGGGGCTAATGTTTCAACATGATGGGTGGCAACACCAGAGAATATCTCCCATCCAGTCAAACAACATAGCCAGAAATAGAATGTTTGCACCAATTGCAAGCCAACCCTCCTACAAATGAACGATTATATTCTGTAGGCAGGGTTTTTCACAGACCACCGGTCAGCTCTGTCCTGCCAGCCAGCTCCCAAATACCATACAGAGACATATTATTAGTTATAAATTCTAGGCAGATAGCTTAGGCTTGTTGCTGACTAGCTCTTATATCTCAAATTAACCCCCATATCTTATCTATGCTCTACCAAATGGTGGTACCTTTTTCCAGTGTGGCATGTTCATCTTCCGCTTCGTCTGCATCTGGCTGGTAACTCTGCCTCCTTCTTCCCCTGCTCTCTCTTTTTCCCTGTCCTTAAGTCCTTCCTAATCTCTGCCTGTCTAGTTATTGGCCATATATCCTTGTATTAAACCAATCAGAAGGCACTTTGACAAAGACACATCTTTACAGTGTGCAAAAAAAATATTCCATAACATTCACACTGGTCACTGCATCATTCCTCTTATACCCGTCCTGAACTCTTCTATTCTAGACAACCAAGAGAAGTGCTTCTTTTCTGGCCTGAATAGAAAGAGTTGCAGAAAATTGCTTTATGCAGTCATGGCTGGAACTGCACCTTCCGGAGCCAGAGCTGTGGTCTGGTAGCAAACAGCTATGATTGTTGTGAACCCTCCTGAAAGAATTTCTGAAATATTTAGAAACTTAGTACTGGCATGAGAGTAGCTTGGATAACTGTATGACTGATAGCTCTTGGCTCAAGCATCTAGAATACCAAGGGAGTGTCTAACAGCTGTCAATTAGTGACTTAAATTTTCCCATGCCTAAATATGCTCATAGTTTTCAGGAAAAATAAACTTCAGAAGGAGTGCTGACAATAAGGACTCACCATTAACACTAATAGCAGTTTTTAATTGTCACACAGTGTTTCAACAATAATTATCAGTTTCCCAGGGCACAAGGGTAAAATTGGTCCCCATACACTGGCTCACTTCCATAAGCTATCTCCATTTCACACTTGCAGTGTGGAAAAAAAAATTGAAGAAAACAAAGAAAAAAATAGACAAAGGCATTATAAACAACTTCAAGTTTTATAGTGCCTAGGCATTTGTGTGTGTGTGTGTGTGTGTGTGTGTGTGTGTGTGTGTGCATGGTTACCTGTCATAGAAAAGAATTCAATTGGCCCTTAGGATATTTGTTTTATTTTCCAATTTTATGTATACCACAGGTGTTATTGAGTATTTCTAATATATTAGGTTCAGAAAACATTGGAAAAGGTTTGCAGTGTGAGGTCTATGGGAAAACAGGAAGAGGAAATAATACAGATTATTACACATTTTGGACATGCCATGATTGGCAAAGGCATAAGACACTGTTATATAGCATTACAGGAACCAGGAATATCTAGCATAGTTTCTGATGCAGATACAAGCATTTCCAGAGGGGATGATGCCTAAAATGAGACCAAAAGGATGCTTAGTAAGATGTTAACCAACAGAAAGAAGAGGAAGTGATTTCCAGCTTCACAGTTTCCCCAAACAGAGAAAAATATAGCAGTGCTGAAGAACAAAGCCCACACAGAACACTATGAACACAGACAGCACTTAGCTTCTTTGGGTTGGAGAGTCAGCTGCTAGGTTGGTGACGTGAAACATTTTCTTTCCATTGGATTACTTGAGGGTTTGAGTCAGACAGGAGTTGGAAATAGTCCAGGGAAGAATGAGAGAACTATTTGAGAGCAGAAGAGAATGACAGAAAGAAAAAAACAATCTTGTGTCCAAACCACTTTCATCCAAATGCAAAGTTCATTTAGGGATTGTAACAAGGAAGGTTACTTCATTATCAATGAACTCTGGGTAACTTAGGTATCTATTAAAAAACAACATTGGGCGGCGGTGGTGGCACACGCCTTTAATCCAGCACTCGGGAGGCAGAGGCAGGCGGATCTCTGTGAGTTTGAGGCCAGCCTGGGCTACCAAGTGGTTCCAGGAAAGGCGCAAAGCTACACAGAGAAACCCTGTCTCGAAAATCAAAAACAAAAACAAAAAACAAAAGAACATTGGTTGCTTCTACACAAAAAATGACATATTTCTTCCCTTAAAGTAGGAAAGACAATCCTGAATTCAGTCATCTTTAGTCATATTCATATACTATTTGAACACTTAGCTGAAACCTTGGGGAAATCTTAACTCTTGATATACTTGTCTGGTTAGACTTAAACAACTAAAAAAGATACTTAAATAATTGTTTAATGTAAGTGGCTAAATATGCAGGCTTTGCAAGTTGAAGATCAGTCTAAAGTACTAACACAGCTAGTGTTTGGACATTAATGTAAACATTGTTTTTATATGGAACATACATATATACTATCTGATCATTTTCTTCTGATTATGAAACCCTACATACATTATTACTTCATTTCTTCTGTTGTTTTTGCACAAATGCAGTAAAATTGTGATGGACACCAACACATGTATTCCAGTGATTCTATATGCAACACATTTAGTTTAGTTTATATCAGTTTAATTTTTAAAGTCTTTCAGAAATTTATTTTAGACAGACATATTAGCAACATATAATTTATGTGTAGTAAAGGGAGACAAAGTAATGTTTTGATTTAAGTTTATGCCATGTAATGCCCAAATCTACTTTGCAAGAAACTTTGTATAGAACAGATATAAATAATATTGAATCTGAGAAATAGTCAAACTTCTAAATGAACACCAATTCGTATAAGAGAAAAAAAAAGAATCTTCTAAAAATGGTTACAATTAAAAGCATGGAAAATCTTTCTTGCATAGTCAACTTTTCTGGTGGGCACTATAAACACTGTGGGCTACACAATAGCTTTGAACTATAATTGTTTCAATGTTTTAATCTTTGATGAGTATTCTATTAATTAAACACCATTAAGAAATAGTTGTATACTTAAGAAAATCAGACTGTTAAAAATATAATATAGTAATTCTATTTTTAGAATTTGGTGCACTAAAGATGGACAAAGAAATCTGTTCCATTGTAACATTTTCCCACATTCGTTTATTTGTACTTTGATCATACTCATTCCCAGTGGCTTCTATTTCCTCCCCACTTCCTCTGCATTCTGTTCTTCCTTAGCAGACCTTCTTCTCCTTTATGAAGTTCCCTACCAGACTGGATATACAGCATGTTTTTCTTAGTGAGTCTAGTTTATTTCAGTGGATGAGAAGGTCCTCAACTCATCCACATTTCTGTCAGAAATTAATTCCATTCTTTCTTCTTTTTTTTAATAGTAGATGATTTTATTTATTTTTTGATTTTATATAAAAGATTTTCCAGTCATTCCATATATCAGCCATGGAGTCCCCTGTCCTCCCTTCTCCCACCCCCAGCACTCCCCCCAATCCACCTCCCCACTTCCACCTCCTCCAAGGAAAGGTCTCCCCTGGGGAGTCAGCCCAGCCTGTTACATTCAGCTGAGGCAGGTCCAATCCCCTCCTCCCTGCACCAAGGCTGTCTCAGCTTAGACCCTTGTGGCAGAAAAGTACCCTGCTATGCAGTCATACTGAATTTTTTTTTATCCACTCATCTATAGATGAGAACCTGAAGTGATTAGATAGCTTGGCAATTGGGAAGAGTGAGCATCAAGTATTAAAAGAGGATTTAATTTACATCTAATTTGAACATCACTAGATATATCAACCACACTTTAGGTCAGACTCCAGGTGCAGGAGCAGTTGGCCAACACAAAACCTACTCCATGTTGTATATGTGTGTGTATGGTGTGGGGGACTTTTTCCTTTGTTACGGTATTTTTTTTCCTTTTTTTAAATTTTGTCCTTTGTTATGGGATATTTTTCAAGATAGGGAGAGAGACGGAGGAGACAGAACATGAAGTTGAATGGGATAGGAGTTGGGGAGGTTCTGGAGACATTGAGGGAGGAGAAAACAAGATAAAAAATATACTGTATTAAACAAGAATAAAAAGTAATAAAATAAAACAGCATAATGAAATAACAACAAAAATATGGAGGCCAGAACCTCAGGAATGAATGACACCTGAAATTGTCATATCACCATCTGGCTTTCACACACATGCACATACATGTGCACCTGCATATAATGTTTAGAAATTCATGAAACGGAATATGTGATATCTGTGGGGTGCCTTCAGTTATATTCAGAAACAAGATGTGTATTCATATGTCTAATAATATGGTCTTCATTGAAAAACTGTCTCATTAGCAGCCATTTTATGCACAAGGAACTAAGAAAAAGCAGGTGATTGTTACACTTAATGTCACACATTCAACTGACTGGTTTAGAGTCACACTTAGAATTCTCTAAGTCTCCTTTTTCTTTGTAAAACATTTTCTATGTATAATTCAAACAATACATAATTCAAATCTTATAAATACATTTAGATGATATATGGTACTACTACAATTGTGTGAGACATAATGTCAATGTTGTCTAGCTGCCTGATTTGAGTGTATCATTTTATGAGGCTTACACAGCAAAATAAATAACACACACACACAACACACACACACACACACACACACACACTCACACACATTTTCTTATTATTGGTGTTAAACATGATGAACAAAGCCCTAATTCTCTCATTTCAACAACTGAAAAGCTAGCATATTGGTCTAATATCTTCACTATGTTTGGTGAACCTTTAATATTCATTAAATTTAATATTTAATATTCAACCTTTAATATTAATTATATTGTTTCAAGTTTTAACTTGCAAGACTCACTTATGTGAGAAATGAACATCTTAATGAATAAAGCCAGGAGCCTACACATTATCTGTTCAACATGGGTCTCAATGCCAATTCAGATTCCATATACATTACTTTATGGGAATAAACCTAAACTTATTGAATCAGCCTCTGAGAAATGAGGAGATAATTGATCCCTCTATGGGAAAATCAGTATATTTGCAGAATTTTGCATATCACTGGATGCTATAGACAAGGAATTTAGAGTGAGGTTGGTTAACATGTGAAGAGAATAGGCCGTGTTAAGCATCAAGTGTTCAGTTTACTATCGAAGTTAGAACTGTGGTAGATAGCAACTTCCTTATGTTAAAATGCTGGCATTTTGCCGGGCAGTGGTGGCGCAGGCCTTTAATCCCAGCACTCAGGAGGCAGAGCCAGGCGGATCTCTGTGAGTTCGAGGACAGCCTGGGCTACCAAGTGAGCTCCAGGAAAGGCGCAAAGCTATGCAGAGAAATCCTGTCTCGATAAAAAAACAACAACAACAAAAAAAAATGCTGGCATTTAAAGAGGGATAGTTTTAGAGTTGTGTAACTTTTTAAAAAGATCTACTCACACTGTAGTCCATCTATTAGAACTTTCTTCTTTGTCAAAACAATAAAAATACTTCTTTACCTCAGCAAAGCATCCCTACTAGCTCACATTAATCAACTTGTTAAATAAAAGACTGTTGGGATCAGAATGGCTCTGACCCTCTAAGATTGTCCCCACCTCCCCTGTTCTGAGTGCGCTGAGGTCAGGCTGTTTCTGCGGATGTTTTGCTGTTTGGTATATCTCGTGGTTTGGCAGCTGTGGCTTCCTAGGGCATGCTGACCGTTCCTTGACCCTGGGGCTGCTGATAAACAATTTTGTTTTGTTTCCTCCTGAAAGGATATATAAGATGGGGAAGAAAGAATAAAAAAGAGTCCTGATGCTTGCAACTTGACTGGTGTTGGCTGTTTCATCCTGACTTCCCTAGCCAGGTTTTGTGCCCAATTGCCGCGCAGGTGCTGCAAAAGCCCACATCCAAAGATCTTTTAACTTGTATAAAAGTTCATGAGTTGAACTGGTTGCTTTCATGTCTTTTTTTTTCTCAGACATTGTGATAGTTAATCTCCACTGTCAGCTTGACTATAGTAAGAAACTCCCAAAGATTAGTGAAGAGTGGCCCTGATCGTGTCTGTGAGAGCATTTCCAGAGAGGATTAACTAAGCGTGGAAAACCTGCCCTGAATGTGGATGGCACTATCCACAGGCTAGGCTAGGACAGAGGGAATAAATCAAAGTCCATCGGCAGAAGGGATTTCTCTTTGCTTCCTGGTTGCTGTGCTATGAGCTGTTCTACTCAGCCCTGTGCCCCTCAACAGGACAGACTGACTTGCATTACTCAGATAGTGGTTACAGCACACAAAAGAGGTGTAACAAAGAAAACTACTGGCATGGTAGTAGTTGATGCCTATCATCCCAAATATGGGGTTTGAAGCAAGCAGAGCACAAATTTGAGGCAAGCTTTGGCTGTATAGAGACTCAAACACAAATTCTAGCATCAAAAGGTGACCACCTACATGCTTCTAATCCTGCAGTGTGTTGCCTGAAGTGTTCCTTCAAAGGCACACACTCAGATCTAAGTGGATAATTGATTTGTTTTACTGATTGATGTGTGCAAACAAGTGGATAACTAGATCTCACCCTTTCTCTCGCTGAAAACAGACACAAGCAAATGGCTATAAATATCATAATGTTATGTGTCATAAAATATAACGACAATGCATAATAAGCTGTGATCATTAGTGTTTGGGCATGTTTATCACATATCAGTCCTGTAAAGTTTTGCAGAAAAGAAGACAGCGTAAGGGAAAACTAAAGGGAAGTATGAAGTACACATTCATTATGAAATCATGGAATTCTATGCTGAAGGGCTTTTATATGGTGAACTATAAAACAAGCAAAGAGGCTGAGGTGCTTCACATGCTTACATTACTGACAAATGTGATGTACAGGAGAGAATGGCAGAGACAGACTTTGGAAGATAAATAGAAACCATTCCCTAGAGGATCCTAGATCTCTCTCTCTCTCTCTCTCTCTCTCTCTCTCTCTCTCTCTCTCTCTCTCTCTCTCTCTCTCTCTCTCACTCTCTCTCTCCTTCCCTCCTTCCTCTCTCTCCCCTCTCTCTATGTGTGTGTCTCTGTCTCCCTCTTCTCTTCTCTGTCTCTGTCTCTCTCTGTCTCTCTGTCTCTCTGTCTCTCTCTCTCTCTCTCTCTCTCTCTCTCTCTCTCTCACACACACACACACACACACCACACACACACACGGGGGAGGGGTTGTTCAAGTATTTTCAAGCTCTATGAAATCTTTTATGAAAGTTCATTTTATGAAAGCCATTAAGAAATGTCTATATAGAAATGAAGGAAAAAATTGGAGGAATTGTGCCTTTCAGTCGTGTTTAAATACTTATCACATAGGTAGGCACAAGCATTCCCTTACATGCACACCACAACTTAGTATTTCCCACTGTAAACTAGAAGACAGTGAGCCTGAGGTTGCTGAGGGAGTATGCAGTGTTCTGCACTTATGTATGGCCTGAAAGCTTTCCCTATTCCTTTTTTAAAATGCCTTTTTAATTAAAAGTAATACATCTTCTTGTGCCTAAGTGGCCCTTTCATAAAGAGGGACAAAATGATGAACCTATGTTTTGTAGACAATGATGGCATAGAGAGGCACACCAGGTCTCTAGGCAATGGGTTTATGAACAAATCTAAGAGTTAATGACAGTATACGCCACACAAAGGGATACAGAGGAGACGATATAATAGATACTTAGGAGAACTGGGTGAGTGAACAGATGTAGATGAGAGAAAGAAATATAAGATCAGTGCTGAGTCTCCTATCTCTTTGATGTGTAAGAGACTGTACAGAACAAAGTTTCGCAGAAATTAAAAATATAGATTACATTCTGAAAATCTTCAATTTGCATGGTATTGAAATTAAGTCACAATTTTTATTTGTTATTTAAACTCTAAATCTGACATTTATGGTTAGGAAAATATATTTTATGTCATAAAGTAGAAAACTAGCCATTTCTGTAAAATCTATAATGACTAGAACATACTTCTACTTGGACTAGCTACTGAGGCAAAATATGTTTCAGTGGCTGCCACTTCATAACACAGAATATCACATGAATATTTATAATCAAGCAATTAGTTCTATTGCTCATTGCTTAGAGTCACAAATAAAAAGCCTCGAATAAGTCATCAGTACAACTACATGTAATCAGGTGAATTTAAACTGTAGGACTGAAATAAGTGGAAGCCAAGTATAAATTCTGATGTGATCAAAAAACACTCCATAGAGATTTATAAAATTTTCAACAAAGCATTCATTGTATCCAGGATAAACTAATCTTACTTGAAGGACACTATTCATTTATGTATTTGGTCTGTAATTACAGAGAAGTGAATAAGAGCCAACGATTTTGCTTATATGTATTAGGGAAAAGCCATGCCTTTGTAGCATATAGTTTAAAAGAAAAGATTCAGTAACAACAGAATTTTGGAATTAAAAAAATATAGTGAAATCTATGAAGAACTCAGCAGTTAGTTGGTAGGGAAATAAATGCCTCTCCTTCCCCTAAATCCATCCATGTATTTTTAGCCTGAGAATCCATGATCTACTTGACTTGTACATCAAATGGGACATTTCAGGTATGACTATGGTAAGATTCTGGAAATAATTTTATGCACATGGTCTCAACATCATTGCAAGAGCATTTATAAAGAGGTGGCGGGAAAGGTTGCAAGCAGAGAAGGAGCTGTGTGATGACTAATCTTAGTTGTCAAATTGAGTGTATATGACATCAACTAAAACACAGCTTCCAGGCACTCTTGTGGGGGATTTTCATGACCAGACTATTGGAAGCAGTAAGATCCACTCTGAATGTGGTCAGCATCTTCTAGTGACAGCCCAGAGAAAGGAACATAGGAGAAGGAAACTTTGTTTCCCTCTTGCCCTCACTCTTTCTGGCAAGTTCATCTACCCTGTTGCTACAGCATTCCATGACAGGTACTAGAGCCAACTCCTTCAGTCTTCCCAGTCTTCCAACACAGACTGAAGTCTAACAGCTCTCTAGGAATTCTCCAGCTCTTTAGTGCTACATTGGGACTAACAGGACATTGAGCTTTGTGGACTGAACCACCACCAATAGGTTCTTGACCTCTGCAGGGTGAGATGGCCATTGTTGGACTACCAGCCTATGTCCCGTATGCCAATCTATGTGTGTGTGTGTGTGTGTGTGTGTGTGTGTGTGTGTGTGTGTGTGTATGTGTGTGTACATATGCATATATACGTGTGTATGTATGTGTGTACATATGTATGTATGTATGTACATATATGAATGTGTGTGTGTGTGTGTGTGTATGTGGTATGTGTGTGTGTTCCTGTTACCTAAAAGAATCCTAACCCTGACTAATCCCAGTTGTGACTGAAGTAGATGATGATTGGATTAGGCTGGAATTACATGGACTTGAGTATGCTATGCTGCTGCCAGCCTGAAATATGGAGGGAAAGACTATGGAGTGAATGAGGGCAGGTGAATTGAAATCTGGGAAAGGTTGATTCTCTCCTAATTTCCCTCAAAAGTAGACGATCCTGTTACCACCTTCATATGAACCAATGGATCCATTTTCTGTATCAGAGTTCCAGAACATTAAGATGGTCAGTACACAGCCTTTTAAATCTCTAAACAAATATGGCAGTATTAGTAGAAAACCAGAACAAAATACTTTAGGAACTATGCAGAAAATACACAGCAAGAAGAGTAAGGAAATTGGATTCAGAAACTCTGGTCTTAAGTATGTTTTTGAAATGTTTGTGCCATTGTGCTAATATCCTTAAAATATTCCCACAGTTTCCATAGCCTGGTACATTAAAGAACAAATCTACCATGTGACCTATGCACATCAATGATCTGCCTGCTTCTGTTTTCTTTTTTTTTATTTTATTTTTTGTTGGTTGTTTTGTTTTCGAGACAGGGTTTTTCTGTGAAACAGTCCTGAGTATCCTGGAACTCATTCTGTAGCCCAGGTTGGTCTCAAACTCACAAAGATCTGTCTGCCTCTGCTTTTCCAGTGCTGGGATTAAAGGTGTGCACCACCACCTGCCTAGCAAATTCTGCGTGTTTCTGATTCTCTAGTCTCATACAGAGAGGATGAACTTTCAGCATTCAAACCATATTTTAGTTCTGTGACATTTCAAAGAACTTTGGCATTTCAAAGCCAAGCTCTCATCCATTGGGAAGCTTTTAGTTCAGAGGTCTGAGATGTTGTCTGTAGGCCCTGCCCTTGGCCTGCTTATTCCATTTTACCCTCTAGATCTGTGTTCAGTGAGTAATTCCCTATTTGGGGAAATAGAAAGCAATTAAATGTTGACGAAATCTTATGTGGTTTCTATATTGAGGAAGACCGTCATTTGAAGAGAAAGGCAGAAGACACAAAAGCAATGATCTCTAAGGATAACTTCTATAGGAATTAGAAGTCAATAACTGATATAGGGAAAATCAGTTTTTCCCCCCAATGACATGTCACTGGGTATATCAGCCACACTCAAGTGTAGAACCCATGGCCAGTAGTAGGTGGAAAACACAATATTTACTCCATATTTTGTGTGTGTGTGCTTTTTTGTGTGTAGGGTTTGTTGTCTGTCTTGGGTTGCTTTCTTTCCTTTTTCTTTTCTTGGAGTGAGGAACTGAGGGAAAAGAGAAGAGAATTGATGTTGGATAGGCAGGGAAGTGGGGAAGTTCTGGGATGAGTTTGGAGGGGAGAAAGAATGCCATCTAAATAGTTTGTATGAAAAACAATGTAAATAAAGTGAAAAGAAATGCAGCCAGGGTGGGAATGGAGATCCTAATTGGTGAAGTGTGTTCTGCTTCTTATCATCCTTTTGTTTTCATACATCTCCCCTCTCATTATTTTAAATTTGAAGATGGTTCAAGTACTGATTTTGGGACCTTTCTTAATACCATTTCACACCCTGTTTCTTATCACTGGATCTTGTTCATTGTTTATAGTTCATAGGAAAGGAAGTACAAGAAGATCTGGGAGAAACTTAGTTATCAAATTATAAAACATGGTCTTGGCTGTCAGATGACCACAGATAAAAAGGAACATCCTAAGAGGAAGAGTGTGGAAGTCAGAATGACAGTCTTAATTGAGCCAGCACATGTACCAATCTGGCTTAGGCAAGATGACAAAAAAAATTCTGTAAGAAATACAGAATTGTATGCAACATAAAGTCAGAAAGCCGCCAGCCATGAAACCAAAAACACAAGTTAGACAAAATGCAAAATTAAAACAAAGGATTATGGACCACAGTGAACAAACAATGGAATTTTCAAGGAGATTATACCTGAGTGTGCTGTTATTGATTAAGGGATTTAGGAAACAACAAATTAATATAAAAATTAGAGGACTGAATTCAGAGGAAATTTCCAGATTTTAGAAATTACATATTCTTTTAGAATTGATCCATTAAGTTATGAAATGTTTTCACTTATCTCTGATGACACATTTGTGGTGAAGTCCACTTTTGTATATTATTTATAGCTCATGTAGCTAGTGCTGTTGGTATAGAGTATCTTTTTATATCATTTCTTTCTATAATTTTATATTTACATAATGAATAATTATATCTTACATTCTGTATTTTCACATTAAGTCTTCTGTTTCGTCTCCTTTACTTCCTCTATGCTCCATTTGTTTAAACTCCTTTGTTCCTCTCTTCTTCCTTCTATTAAGTCAGTGGCATGTTTTAAAATTTCTGCTTATTAAGATAAATTTTGTATTTTATGACAGGATTCCTAGAGCTAAATCAGTGTGTTCATAGTACAAAGAATTTCACACATATAAATTGAGGAGGAAAAGGTGCAACTGAAAATATTTTAAGATTCTGAGAGGATCCAAAGTTGCAGAGAAAAACAAATCTGTTTAGGAAAGCTTCAGATGTTGAAATGACTTTAAAATTTTTCATTGGGATATATTCATTGTGCATAATGCTGAGTTTTGTAAAGAATTTACCTTCAAGAATATCATGTACTTGCCATGCTCTACATAAATCCCTTCCTCTCCTACTCTCTCTTTCCACAGTCCTTTTCTTTCTTACAAATGGTTCACTTCTACTTTGATTGTATGTGTGTGTATGTGTGGGTATGTAATTAAGAAAAGTAATAATGTTCAAATTTCTATTTTACTTTTAAACTTATAAGAAACATATATCCAAACATTTAAGGACAACCTGCAATATCCAAGTACTATCCATAATGCTCCTTCTTTTTTTTAATAATCGCTACTCCTACATCAATACACAGTTCAAATGGTGCATATGTATCCCTAGTAGCCCCAGACACTCACTCTCTTGTGTTTCTCTGTTAATATTATCACTCTCTATAGCACAATAGCTGCTAATTTCAATAAATTAATTTACATCGAGGTATATAATATACAATTCTTTCATTTTTTTGTACTAAGACAATGAGGCTATAGAGTTTATACAACTATTCAATAGAAGAAAGTAAAAATCATGCCTATAAGGAAGAGCATCAACCTATGATTTAGTTTACTATGGGAAAGAAGTTAGATGATAATGAAGACAAAATAATGGGAAATGTGTGTCCTTATGCATTATTAAAATGAGCAAGTTAAAAAAACATAGAAGGCAAGAAAAATGAAGACAATATGGTAAAATTTTGTATGTTATTTCTGGTTGTTTCATACTAGTCCAATTTTATGTTTTGTGGCTTTTTTTTTCAATATTTGAAATATCCTTGCTTGTTGATTTATTTTGTTGTTGTTAATTTCAAGAGACTAAACAACCCAAGCTCTTGTGAATTCCTCCCCATATGCTCCTTGATGTTCTTCTCTAGTGGATATCAGTCTACTTATGATCATCAGAGTCTTTTATAACAGTCCTTGATAATAAACAACTGACACCTGAGTGCCAGCAAAGTATCCGTAAGAACTACAAAGGAAAACATCTTGAGAAAAAGAAGAGGAAATTTTTCTCCCACAGAATGTGTATTTCATCTCTGCTAGCACTTTGGGAGCTGATCAAGAATATTTTAGTTCCAAAAATCACAGAAGCAGTTAGCTTTCTGAGTATGAAGATAATTTCTTTTTGAAATTATTTCAGATGAAAAGGAGTGGAATCCAACAGACCACTCAAGGAAAGCAACCTAAACATAGGTCAACTTGCTGCAACAACATAATGCTTAAGCCCAGGGACACTTACAAATTAGAAAGTGTTTTTATTCATGCTTCTGCTTACAATTTTGTTTTAATGAGACAGTCAGATTTATGGGTAAAGGGCAAAGGCATGAAAGCTGTGCTCAATATTCTTCTTTCTTTGTTTCTAAGTGTAAATCAGATGGAAAGAGGACAAAGATATTTCACAAGTTATTCTGACCATGGTTGGAATTCTAGGTTGAAGACAGGCATTGGAGACCTGGCTTCTCAGATAGAATTGTTGAACAGGAAAATTTACCATCAGTGAGGCTGAATAAAGAACCCAATTAAGGATGTGGGAAGATGGGTTAAAGAGCATTGTGCAGGCGTGAGGACTCAAGTTTGAAATCCCCAGCACTGATCATGGTAAGGTTCCTAAGTGAGTTGTGAAGACAGGTGAATCCTAATAGCTCACTGTCCAGCCATTCTTACCTAAAGGATGGAGCATCAAGTTCACTGTGAGACCCTGCCTCAAGGGTCTACAAATAAAGTAGGAAGTAATAAAAAGACACTGCTTTTGGTCTCCTATGCAGACTTCATGCACATTTGCATGCTCACAAAGTAGCCTCCAAAGGTTGGAACACCTTTTTGGACCCTGGGCTCAAATCTACCATTTTGTGTTTTATGTTCTGTACATAACTGAAAGTATAAATTTGAGAGGGGGGGGGCTTCATGATAATCTTAACAGTAACTTGAAACAGCTTCACCCTCTCCTTTTCTGATTCTTTTCAGCACAACGTGAGCTGAAACCTAAGGATGTTTCACTGGGTGGAGAAGATTGCTGAGGAAAATTTTCTGTGCTTCTCGCTGTCATTGCCTTTGTGTGACTGTCATGTACTTGTGTTTATCCTTCATCCCTTTTTCTCAGTGACCGGATTTTTTTACTATTATAAGTATTTTGATAGTTTAAGATGACTGTTGGCTCTTCTTGGAGAAACTGGTTTAAGATGTGAGAATCTGAGGCCACACACAAATCTACTGAAAGCAGATAATGACTATGTAAAAACAAGGAGGCTCCACAGTAGGTAACTTTGTAATTTTGGTGTTATTAACAATGCACTGTCAATTAAGAAGCAAACCTTTACTAGGCAACTATGAATATAGTCCTTACTGCTTGTGGTGATATTGCATCTCTGTCATGTGAAACGATGAAGCAAAGCAGAGAGAACTCATACTCAGCAGGTTGGTAAATGTTAATCTGAAAAATGAAAATACCAGTTGATCGTTCCGTTTACTTCCTCTTATTTTAGTGGAACAAATATTTTGGGTCTCCAATATGTTTATCAATCTGAGTATCGTGTAGGCCAATTTTTCAAAGTTTTATTTTCAAGCTTTAATAATTTTCATAACTTCTATTATAGCTTTTATAATAGTCTTACAGTAAATAGGTATTCATACATGTGATAAAATATCACTTCCAAAGCATTGCTATTGTAATTATTCCCTGTGTTATGAAAATGTACAAGAAGAAAAATTTAATTTACATATTTGGAAAGAAAGTATTAGACCAGAATCTAATCCCTAGTATCTTACAGGAGTTCACAGAGGATACCTAAAGGACTTCTTCACAGGCTGTTGAAGGAGTTGAATAACATCAGCAGGATTACGAGTCAGAAAAATTACTCTGACTAGAGTCATCATACATGCGGTGGTTTGAATGAGAGTAGTCTCCTAGGCCTTATGTTTGAATACTTGGTTTTCCACCTGGTGGAACTGTTTGGGAAAGATCAGCAGATGCCCCTTTGGAGGTGTGTCACTGAGGAGGACTTTGAGCTGTTCAAAGCTCCTGCATCTCCAGAGAGTTCTCTGCTTCCTTATATTTGGGATCCTGAGCTGTTAGCTGCTGCTCCGGTGGCATGCTGTTACCTGCTGCCATTCTCCATGACATGATGGTCATTAGATTTCTATCCCTCTGGAACTGTAAAATCTAAATAAATTTTCCTTCTCTAAAATGCGTTGGTCATGGTGTTTTGCTGCAGCAATATTAAAAGTAACTAATATCCAAGAGCAAAACCAAGAGGAAGTGAGAGACCTAAAGGCTTTTTTGCTTCTCTCTCAAATGACTTCCCAAGCAGAGATGAATGTTGGATATTAGGGTACCATTGCAACTATCATGAAAGAGCATGTGGACTGAACTGGTGGGAGGGATTCAGTTTGTGCAGAGAGCTGGTTTCTTGAGTGCATGGTAAGTTTTTCAAAATAGGTCAGATTTAGTGATGTGGTTGCTTTGGGATATGTCACCTAGGTGGAGAAAAAGCAGGATTCACTTTCATATTTTCCCAATAACTTATCATCATGAAAATAACAAACATTGTATGATGTACAATAGATATTTGAATGAAGTAAAAATTGTTTAGTAGAAGAATGGGAAAATCAATTAAACTAATTAAATTCTTTTTTTATTTCATGTACCCAAATATATTACTAGTCAATTGATGGAATACTGGAGCCATTATGTTTTAAAAGATGTTACACTCATTTTATCTCTTCATTCTCAGTAGAAACTTTCAAAGCTTGTTTTAGTGAATCATATTGAGAGTTCTACCTACACATTTCTCTTGTTTTCTAGATGATCAACTAATCCAGGATGTTATTGGATATGTGTTTTCAAAGTTGCAGGTGCTTTATATATTCCTTTTCCTGACAGCTAAGGTTCCATATAAGCATTGAGGAGTATTTGCCAGATTAGCAAGCCCTACAAAGCCTTTTGACACCTATCTCTGTGACCTTTGGCGGTAGGATTACATATCCACAGGGCCACTACTAGAATTTTCCTTCCAAGCTAATGCAAAGATATTGAGAAGGATTCTGTCAACTTCTTAAAGTGTCCCCTGTCAACCAGTATTTTCTGGTGTCTCTTTTAGTAAGTTAGATTGTATATATTGCCTATAAAAGAATTGGCATTTTCTTTATCTTTATAGTAGTAATGAACACTTACATAGAAAACAAAGGCTTTTTTTTCTCTCCAGGATCATTTTTGTTTTCTTCCCTCAACATGTATCCATTATGCTCCCAGTATTAATTCAGCAAGCCTATACTGTGCATGCTTCTATGACTTTTTTATGCTAATTCCTAAAACTATAGGAAGGGCAAATATAACCTCACCTCAGGTTGTTTACCAAATTATAAGGAATAAGACACAGTGCATTATAAATGGAAGAGGAGATATTTTGTCCTGACTGCCAGGCCTCAAGTAAACACACAAAAACTTATATTAATTACAAAATGCTCGGCCAATAGCTCAGGCTTATTACCACTAGCTCTTACATTTACATTACCCCATTTATACATTTATATTAATCTATGTATTGCCACGTGGTCCAAGGCTTAACTGGTCCTCTGGTGTCTTGCTTCTTGGATGGCTTGCTTGCATCTCTCCTGACTTCCCCCTTCTTCCTCTCCCAGTCCTCAGTTTGATTGTCCCACCTAACTTCCTGCCTGGCTACAGACCAGTCAGTGTTTTATGAAACAGTTCAAGTGATACATCTTTACAGTGTAAAAGTGGATTATTCCACAGCAGTGCAGTGTCATCTGATAGTCTTGTGTCTGTTTTTCTGTCATGAAGCACTTTCGTAGAATGGATAGAACAGTCTTACAGTACCAGAGAAGACTGCTAACGAAAATAGTGTCTCCCAAATATGTGCATTCTCCTACAATGTACATTTAACTGGCCATTTGATGACCTAATTTGTCCTCCGTTGAAGCAAATCTTCTGATTCATAAGCAAATAATATCCATTTGGCTCAGGAATTTTGAAAAAGATTTAGAGACCCTATGCTGCTAGAATTATTTTATTTAAGGATTAAGACTATTGTCTGGCTGGGTGGTGGCGGCATAAATCTTTAATCCCAGCAGAGGACTGCTTTGTCTTCAAAGTGAGTTCCAGGACATCTAGAGTTGTTACACAGAGAAACCCTGTCTCAAAAAACTAAAAACCAAAAAGCACCCCCAAAAAATAAATAAATAAAAGACTATCTGTCCAGTTACTTCTCCATGAATAACCCACTTTTTGCAAGCGAACATTTCTCTTCACCTCCTCTGCATTAAATCAGAAACATGCCAAGCAAGCACAAAGGAATACTGGGAAATATACAGAACATAATACTTATAATTTAATAAAAGTACCAACGGAAATGGCTGGACAACTAACAAAATAAGTGATTTTCTTACAATGATAATAAGGAAGTATACACTGGATAAACAGGTGATGCCAAATGCTTTCATAGTTTGAAATGAAAGGATTGAGTTTCAAAGTAAAATGACACATTTGAGTCATGGGCATATATGTTTGGAGTGATGGCAACTGATGGGTGACTGACAGGCTGAGAGAGATAAATATGTATGTGAAGAAATTCAATTTTTCATGGTTCGTAGGAGGTGTCTAGGTTTCACTAATGGCATCTCATTTATTGTGACACTGTAAGAAGACCAGAGCAATGTTTTCAAGATAATTGTTTTGTGACACAGAATACTGGGGATTAACACTTTCAAGACAGTGCCTGGGAAAGAAAGAAAGCTGAGGCATCCATGCTGCCTTGAATAAAGACAATTTCAGTGCATTTAAATCACTTATCTGAATTTATTATGATAAAGTCAAGAATTATGTTTGCTCCACACTTGCAATTTGACTGCAGAACAGATGGTAAAGATTTACAGAAACATTAACATTCTAGATAAGAAAGTCTTAATAAATTTTGTCAATAGGAGTCTCTGGGGCAATGAGAAAATGTTTATATGCCAAATAAGATAGGTAGTTAGGTTTGAGGGAAGGCATAAACCAGAAGAGGGAGTATTTTTCATCCCCACTACAGAATTCTTAATCCTGATTTGCAAAGAGTTTTACTGTTACACAGACTCTAGACAATTTCAAAATTTGTTTTCCTAAAGCTCACAAATGATGCTAAGAGTCAATTTACCAGAAAAGATGTCTAGGGGAAAAATAACACAAAACATCTGTCTTTGAACATTCCCTAAACAGAGTGGCATCAGGTCATTTGGGATTTAGCTTCTGTTTGAAATACAAGTAATATAAACTTCCTCAAGCTGGAAACATCCTCACTATTAGCATACACAACTTTTCTAGCCTCATGAGCCATATACTTGAGAAAGTTGCTATGTCTTGGATCTGATAAGTTTGGCACAGTCCCAGATGTGGGTGCTGTCTTGGGGATGTGTGGAACCTTTGGACTTAGGGCCTAACGGAGATGTAGTGTCAGTAGTGCTGAGTCTTGAAAGGAGGAAAAGTTTCTTGATCTAACAAGTTAGGAGATACGATGTTGGATGTTGCTGTGACCATATATTGACCCACTCCTGTGACCCTGCTCACCTCCATGTCTGACTCATGCTCCCTGATATCATGAGCCTTGGCAAATCAGTCCTCCCTTAATCGATATCTCTCAGATATTCTGATACAGCAACAAGAAAAGTAACATAAACCATTCACATTCATCCATTCAATCAATCAAACAAACAAAAGCATTTATTCAGCATTTCCCATCTCCAAAACATATTTGTGAATTTTATTCATACGAGAGGAAAGTCTGTTCTTCATACAAATTAACTAATATGATTAGAATCTATAATCTTCTTGGAATGGCTTTAGTCCATTTCATAAAAATTCTTTTTTTTTTCGCAAATTTTATTGAATTGCAATGAAAAGTAGAAAAGTAGAGTTGATAGACATTATATAATATACTAGCAACATAGTCACTAAGGACAATATAGTCTTTTAAATCAATAATTCTGAAATAGTAGGGCCTTTTTTCTGAAAAAAGGAAAAAATACTTTACAAAGCCAAATCCCAAAGCTAAAAATGCAAAAATTTCTGAAGGAAAGCCCAGGAAAAATTCTAAATGAGTTTGGAATTATCAATTATTTTTTAGATCCAACAGCAAAAACCCATAAAATAAACAGCTAATAACCTATATCCTTCATTAATATTTAAACTTTCTGTTTTGTGAAAGACACTATTATAAAAAGATCAACCAAAGATGGGGAAATATCTATAAGAACCATATCTGAAAAAAATATACTATTTGTCCAAATATTTAAAGACCTATTAATGCTCAGCAAAAAAAAAAAAATTAAATATACTGGACCAATGCTTGAGTAGATACCTAACCAAAGTTATACAGCATGTGAACGAACGTACACGTCAAAATGGTCAGCATCATGTGCCAATAATAGTTGGCAATTTCAAACAGTAGTGTGACATCAGCAAATATTTGAACGACCCAAATATACAACAATACAATTGCAGCAAATTCTAGTGAAAATATAGGGCATTTATTATTGTCAGTAATGAAAAATAATAATACATCCTAATTTGAATACAATGGAACAGTTTCTTCAATAACTTAATACTAATTTAATTTGTGACCTATCAGTCATGCTCCTTTAATTTAATTAAATGCACTAAAATTAAGGTCCCCTCAAAAATATAGAATATTATTAATAAAATAACTAACATGTACGGCAACCAAGATGTCTTCCAGTGGATGTGTAAACTGTCCCATATTCAGTTAATTAAATATTATTCTGCATTAAGAAGAAGTGAGCTATCCAGTCACAAAAAGACACGGAGGAAATGCAAATGTGCATTCCTCAACAAAAGAAGCCAGCCTGAAGGGCTGCATGAGGGCCATTCTTACTAGGTGACATTTTTAGAAAAGCAAAATTCTCATAACTTAATATGACTCATGGCTCCCAAGAATAAATCAGTGAAGTAAAGTAGATTTTCGTGGCAGTAAAATTATTCCATGGGATATTATAATAATGAGTGCATGCCATTCCATATTTGACAAAGCCCATAGAATATGTAACACTAAGCATCAACCATATGCAAGTCTTAAACTTTGAGTGATAACATTACTTCAGTGGAAAAAGGCTCCACTCTGGTGGGTGATGCTGATAATGGGGGGGGGGGGAGGCAGTGTGTGTGGAGGGAGGCCAGAGGCATATGGAAATTGTAGGGCTTCTGTTGTGTGTTGCTGTCAACTTAAAACTTTAAAATTCTAAATCTTTGTAAATTTTTTTCAAAGAAAAATGTGTAATAAATCACATTCATTAGAGTTATTCATGGTGCATACCAAATGGTGAACATTTTGTAAGAGAAGTTTATATAATCTGTCCGTCCAAGATGACCTGATACTATTTAAGGGGTTTGTATCAGAATTCTAACCTACACACTTCACACCTTTTAACATAAATGTGTTTCTTCCTAATAGGATATAAAGGCTATCAGTGATATGACATTTATTAACAGGAAATATTTAGATAAGAGTTTTACTTCTATGCCAAGTTTACTGAATCAGCTTTTCGAGGCAGATAACAGTCAATTATATAAACCAGTGTTATATGGAGCCCAGACTCCTTGTTAGAAAAAGAAAGGAATGGATTTTTATCAAACTCTGTCTGACTTGAAAGCTGAATGATATGTTGTTCTCTACTTGTTCTTTTTTGTAAATTTTCATTTATTTATTTAGTGTTGTGTGCATGTTTGTTTATGGAGGTGCAATTTTATTTGTGTGGAGTTGGATGGATGGGTGTGTGTGCAGATGTACGTATGTGAAGGTCAGAGTTGAAAATTCAGGTGTATGTTCTCAGGTGCTGTTTATCTCTGGTTTTGAGACAGGCTTTCTTTCTAACCTGATACTTGCCAAGTAGTCTTGGCTAGCTAGCCAGCAAGCCTGGAGAACAGTCTGTTTCTGTTTCTTCAGAGCCAGGATTACAGGTGCATGCCACCACACTCAGATTGTTACATGGGTCCTGGGGATCAAGTTCAAGTCCTCATGCCTGTGTGGCAGGCACTTTCCAAATGAACTACCACCTCTATTTCTCTTCTACTCACTTAACAGTATTTCTCATTCTGTCTTCTTTCTTTATGAGTGTTCATGTAACTCAAACCCCATTGTTTGGGCTTAGTAATGGCATTCATAGACAGCAGTTCCCGTTAACATTCACTCTAGAATTGTTTTTAAACTTTCTTCACTTTTGTATATTAATGTTCTACATTAACCCTGGCACAGTGGCTAAGACAAAACTTTCAAGTTATGTTTCTCCAGCATTAACTTTGCTGTAGGATGGCACCAGTGCACCCCTGGCACTTGTATTGTGGTCTCTGATGTTCCTGCTAATAGATTATCCATCTGGTATTCTGTCATATATCGCTGGGTAACTATATTACTTGTTGTAACACAGCCTGAAATCAGAGCATATGGATCTTCAGCAACATGTTGACACTATAATTTAGTTACAAATTTAGCCCACTTAATGTCTTATGTGTGTGTTCACTTTAAGAATAAACTAAAAATAAGTTTCCTAGTTCTAAGACCACATTAAATATAAGTCTCAAAGAATAAATTTGTTTCTTCAATATCAAACATATTCCAAGCATCACGTTGTTATACTAGTATTTATGTTTTATGGATTGGAACATACTAAAAACAAAAAAATTGAGATTTACATTAACATATATTTATAACCAATCCTTATCATACCTTGGGGAAAAAATTTTCAACAAAAGTTAAATGAGAAACAAATATCTTGATAGCATAGTATATAGAAATATATAACTCAGTAGTTTAATATTTATCCCATGCTTGCTTTTTAAAAGACTAACATTAATTTATGACTATAAACAATGAAATATAAGATGCACTTGAAGAAATATATCTAGAGAGATACAGAATTCATCTATATCAGAACCTTATATGATAGTTTAAAAAAAGAAAGAAAATATAGAAGTAGAACAAGCAACCTTTAAACCATTAACACTCCACATCTGTTGTAAGTTATAGGAAAAGAGGCAAATCCTGAAGTGGTGACACAAGACAGAATCTGCTGCGTACATGCATGCTTTCTTGCAAGATGTTTTAGAGATAGAACATTTTCTGTATGTGAACATGCTATATAAACTTTAGAAATGTTCTAATCAATGTTACTGAGAGAATACAGTGTTGGTATAAAGACATTGCAAGACAACACCACAAACCCCTCTTTTATACATATACTCACACAAGTGACAAAACTCTCTCTTTTATAAATATATATGCCAAAATATTTGAAAACAATCTCACAAAATGAAAAAAATCAGCAAAATAAGCCCAGAAATTAATTAAAACAATAAAACACTGTGATCAAGTGAATTCATTCCAAGTGTAGAAGTGGTGTTTATTATCGGAAATATTGCCGTATGTCAATGGATCTGTTTATTATCTGAAAATATTGCCGTATGTCAATGGATCTATGGTAAAAGTTATCAGCTTGCAAAGGATGTAAGAGTGTCATATATCATGCTAGAAATCACATCTGTTAATAGTGTACTTCTAATAATAACACTGTGCAGAAAACAGATATTTTCATGAACAAATAGAAGTACAATTCTTAAGACAATGCCCAACACTTATCTTAAGACTATATCCAGTTCTTTGCCGTGAAAGGAGGAACACAGAAACAAACTTATTGTTATTTTTCCTTATAGAGAACACATTTTTAAAATGGAAATAAATTATTCATGTTGAAACGCAATCCAGGAATGGAGTCATGTGAGAATTCTGATGCTTGTGAGAAAACTCTAAGAAATCAAGACAAGATTCTTAAGATCTCAGTTTCTTCTTGGAATGTGTTTTGTGCTCCTTCCATGGATGGTGCAGAGGACTGAATTTATTTCAGCTGTTGTTGTTCAGATGCTTCTATGTAAAAGCATGTATTTTTTTTGCCATGTGTGGCTTGTCCTTGTGATTGTATACTTTATTCAGGCGATTCTTCTTAACCCTCAGAGTATTAATAGTCTGGTGCTCTGAATAAAGTTAACTATTGTATGAGACTTTAGTCTGCCTCATTTTCAGGCCCTGCTCTTCCAGGTTCATGCCGCCAACTAGAGTGGTAAACCTACTAAGGTTTATCTATTTTGAAATCAATTAAATGTATAATACCTCCAGCTTTAATTTATATTCTGATACTTGGAAATAATACTCTATTAACAAAAAAACTGTGATATGCTCAGGAAATTTTTAAGGATCAATTATTTCTCAAGAGCAAAATGTTTCAAAGGTGTTTGTTCATAGAGTTTCCTTACAAATTGTGATATTGAGTTTCCCCTCCTAGAAGTTTCTCGCAAGCTCTAGGTCACACTCTGAGTAATTTCTATTCTGGTTTCACACTATGTCTTTTATGCTTTTATTTAAACTTCAGGTAGAATGTTTACCATTGATAACATACACTCCTAATTCACTGATCAAATTATCATGTTCACATGTAGCACACCCACATTCTCAAAATCAATTTCATCTGATTCTGATGTTAAATGGTTTGAGTTAATTCTTAAGCATAATGCATCAATTTTTTTCTGTTGCTATAGTTTTTGATGGAAAAAAATATATAAGATAAAGAAAAAAATTATATCTATGTGGTGATATATTGTGTATCCTAATAAAATTTGCCTAAAGATCAGAGAACAGAACATGCCACTAGATTAAACATAGAGACCAGGCAGTGGTAGTACACACCTTTAATCCTAGTACTCAGGAGTCAGAGATCTGTCTGGATCTCTGTGAGTTCAAAGACACCCTGGACTACATGAGATTGACTCAGTGTAGGAGAGAAACAGAGCTAAGCAGTGGTGGCACACACCTCTAACCCCAGTATGGGAGGAAGCACACGCCTTTAATCCAGGAAGTGATGGCTGGGCAGAGAAAGGTATATAAGGCATGAGAAGACAGGAACTAAAGATTTTTAGGCAGAAGCATCCCTTACAGTTAGATGTTTTTTCAGCTGAAGTCATTTCAGCTGAGGGAGCTCGTTTTGGCTAAAGGCCTATTGGCTGAGGCCTTTTCAGGCTGAGGAGTTGGCAAGATCAGATGTGGCAGTGGCTTGTTTCTTTGTTTCTCTGATCTTTCAGCATTTACCTCAATATCTGGCCCTGGATTTTTTTTTTTATTAAAAGACCATTTAAGATTTGGGTTACATATCTACATTTGTAAAATATGTGGTTTTATTATTTATGTTTACATTTATTTATTCATGTGTGTGTGTGTGTGTGTGTGTGTGTGTTGTGTGTGTGTGTGTGTACACACATGTACCATGGTGCTGCTGTAAGTATCAGAGGACAACTTTTGGGATTGATTTTCTCCTTCAGTCATGTAAGTTTCAGGGTTTAAATTCAGTTTGTCAAACTTGGCAGCAAATGCCTTAACTTACTGAGCCATCTCTCTAGCCCTTATTATGTTTTTTGTACTGCCTTTGTAACTGTTCTATATAAAAGTTACATGATGCTAGTAGTATGCATGCTCTTCCTTTGTATCTATTTTCCTTGTTTGAACACAATGAGGCATTCCCACCTCACTGATGTGGGTAGCCCATTCCTTTTATTACCAGGTGGTACACAATAGTGTCAATGTTCCATATTTAATAATCATTCTCTGTAATGGCCATCTGTGTAAGTTTCAGCTTTTAGCTAATAAGAACAGCATCATGATGCATATTCTACACCTTTATTTTGTAGATACGAACAGTAATTTATTTTGGATACCTGCCTAGTCATGTTGAATTACAAGGGAAACATCTACTAATTATTCATAAGAAACTGATGAACAGTTTTCTAAGGCGGTCTATTTTCTAGTAGTCATCCAAAAAGTTCCTTTGAATGTCATACCCCATCAATATTCTGTAGCTTCATAATCACGCATAAGTGTGCCTTTAATTTTGCACCTCTAATAAATAGCACTGTTGAACATTTTCAAAGTATAACATTTTGGTCACTTGGAAAGCTTCTTTGGTGTATTGTCTTTTGAAGACTTTTTCAAACTTATTTAGAAGAACAATGTAAATTATGTTGTTACCCTTATTCATTTGCAACTGCTGTAACTTGCTGGTTGTGAAAGTACAAAGATATTTAAATTCAATAAGTAAACAATCCACTATTAGACATGTGGCATGGCATACAGATTATAAAAAGGCACCAGTTCTTCAAGTATTCATGTCCTGTGTTTAATCAGTTTTGCCACATGCTTTTATTAGTCTGCACTCAACACTCTCAGCTTCCTGCAGTGTTTCTGGCTGAGCTACATAATTTGTTTGTCTGTGAAATACTAGAAATCATGACATAAACTAGAGACTTAAAAAGTACTCAAGAGTTTCTACTTTTCCTTACTTTTTGATTCTTCTAAGAAATGATGACTAGGAAAGCCTTCTGGTGTACAAAAGGAAGAGCCGAGTTAAGTCAATCTAGTTATCAAATTTACACATTTCTTAATGGAAGTGGTGCTTTAAAACAGCTCGAACTGTTTGGGGGCACCCAGGCCAAGGGGATCAGGATCTGTCCTGGTCTAATGGACAGGCTTCTGGAACCAGTGCCTGTGGTGTGACACCTTGCTCAGCCTTGGTGCACGTGGGAAGGGCTTGGACCTCCCTAGGCTCAGTGTGCTGGGCTCTACTGACTCCCATAGGAGCCTCAGATTTGGGGATAGGGGGATGTGGGGTTGGCTTGGGAAAGAGGGCTGGGGGGTGGGAGGAGGGGAGGGGGATCTGTGGATAGTATATGGAGTGAGTAGAAAATTTCTTAATAAAGAAAAAAAAGACGAACAACAGCAATTCACCATTCAGCAATGTCTGCAGATGTCTGTATAATCACTGGATAGACAATCACTCAGCAGGTCCAGAACCTAGAGCTAAAATAAACTTTACTTCTTTACTGGATTTATTTGTCTACACCACATTTGTTGCCATGTATAACTAATACTATTTGGCAGATGATTAATTATAAAGGACATACACAAAAAGCAAATTCAACCAAACAATAACATGATGATTCTCATTCATCAGATTGGTGATCTTCTTGACACTATTACAAGGTGACCAGAAGTGAGCACACTGGTGAGATTGCAGCTTCTTACATGCTTCTAGGAAGACAAATAAACAACAGATTTCAAAATTTAAAATATACATCCTACTTGGCATAGGCAGTCTAATGTTAAGATCCGAGTTAAAGACATCCACATGTGAATCAATGTATCCAGAAAAAATAACTTTGTGCAAATAACATAAATAACTTTCAATATACCATACATTCTGTGTAATGTAGATTCAATTTAATTATTAAAATACATATTCTATTCAAATTATTGGATGCAATGCAGCTATTAAGTGAGCGTAATTCACATTCTGTAACAGAAATATATTGAGATTTGTGATAAACTTTAAATGCAAAGAAAAAATCACATATACCATTTACTATTATTTATATAAATGTGTGTGTATAAAGTCCTATGTATAAAAACTTAGAAAAAGTAATTATTGGATTCATTAACATTTTAACTATTTTAGATAACTTTGAGAAAAAAGAGTGGGAAAAATAAGTTCTTTTAATGTAAGTTTTCAAAGATTTGGGGATTTTTTAATTTTATTAATTTAACATTTGTGTAATCAATATATTCACATAAAAATAGCTACAAATATAATAAAATTACAAAATATCCAGTAGCCTAATATATAAATGTTCAATAGCTTGAGATTATGGTCAACCACACAAAAGCAGCTTTCAAAATAGAAAGAATTCATTTAAAAAATTAATAAATCTAAAGAATTTTCCACTCAATAAAACACTGAAAATAAATTAAAAATTAATGAGCAAATATTTTTAAAAAGCATTGATGTAGGCAGAGAATTAATGTTCTCCAAACATAAATAGCTATTATAAAATAGAAGAAAATGTTTAAAAGTATGTTAAAGAATATGATGCACAGAATATTTTAAATTGAGAAACGTCATAAATACCCATGAACACAGTCAATTGGATAACAACAGATAAATGTGGTCATCACCCCTCATCAAGGAAACTTCTTGAATACATACAAAGCATTATAGAAACCACTACCAGGCAGGTGTTGGTGGCGCACGACTTTAATCCCAGCACTCGGGAGGCAGAGCCAGGTGGATCTCGGTGAGTTCAAGGAAAGCCTGGTCTCCAGAGCAAGATCCTGGACAGGCACCAAAACTACACAGAGAAACCCTGTCTCACAAAAACCAAAATAAATAAAGAAATCGATAGATAAATAAATAAATAAAAATAAAATAAAAGAACTCTGTAGCAGAAACAAAGAAACCACAACCAATCAAAATACAGAGATGTGAAGCCCAGTCCCTACTGATACAACTACAAAACAATATCTATACCTAAAGCTCAGGGAACATTGCTGAGGAAGAGGTAGAAAGACTCTAAGAGCAAATGTTAAGGGAGTTTTACTGTGAGATTGTCTTTCCTAGAAATGTCAGAGAAGCTATAACCCATAAAGTCTTATTACCATCATGACATAAAGTATAAGACTAAACATGAACTAAATAAGAACAACAACATAAATGCCAAAGTGGACTGGGAAAGCTCAGGAGGTCACACCCTTCACAGAAAACTATAGACAACTAAGGAAATTTTGAGAGCAGGAGAAATTGTCTTTTTCAGGGAACACCACACCAATTGGTTGTCCAATACCAAATGGTCAACTCTGAAAACATATATAAGTAGAATTATACAGACTAAGCAGGTTATATTTAAGAATATATTTGTATAGACATAAATATATGCATGCCACAATAATGAAAAAAGAGACCATGAATTTTAAAAGAGGGCAAAGAGAGGTATATGGGAGAGTTTGGAGGTAGGGAAGGGGGGGCAGAAATACAATAATCATATTATAATCTCAAAAAAGATTTAAAAATATTTTAAAATCAACTAAATGAGAAATGATAAACAAAGTGAGCATGAAAACATTTGATGAGGTGCTCTTTTTAGCTCTTATGTTGTGAGAGAATAAATGATTTTTAGAAAGAGTATTTTTATCACAGTTTTTAGGGAAGCTGACCCTTTGTGTGGCTTCTGTCAGGTATGCACAATGAAAAAACTTCCTCAAAGGCAGTGTGACAATGAATACTGAGGTAGCTTAAAAGAAACTACCTCTGGAATGAGAGTAATGGAAACACTCCAGTTTTACTTTCACTTAACAAATCTGTTTCAAAATTATCCACATTATGAGTGTCTCTTCTTTACATCAGTGGCTGTACCTACTACATGGACAATGGTGAAATTCTGTGGGTCATGCTTGATAGAAGCTTCTAATTATTGAATAAAAACTTTGGTGATACTCTACATCATCCATAACAAGCAACTTCAACATTAAAAGACAACTGAAAAACTCGGCGTGATGGCTCAAACCAGTAATCCCAGCAGGCAGAAGACATAGAAAGGAGGATCATGAGTTCAAGACCATTCTGGGCCACATAGTAAGACCTTATCTCAAGAAATTGAAAATAAAAGAAATAGGTGGAAAATGAAGGGAGTGGAGAAGATAAGAGAAATTAGAGAGGAAAAGGGGACTGACTGGAAAGGGTGGAGAGGATAAAAGAAGAGAGGAGCAGATAGATGGAGGTAAGTACACCAGGCAGTCAACTACTTTTATTTCTCAGTGGTATCTTGGCTGAAAAATTTATTTTGCTGTCTCAAAGGTACTTCTCTATTGCTGGAACAATCACCATAATCAAGACATCTTAGATGGGCTTAATGTTTTAGAGGGTTTTACTCCATGATAACAGAACAAAATACATAGTAGGGTCAGGAAGAGCAAGAGCTCACATCAGCAAATTGGAGGCAGAGAGACACATGTGGAATGGTAGGAGTCTTTTGTGAGATTTCAAAGTCCACCCTCCATTAATACACCACACCACAGTAATACAACCTTCTGTTCCTTCCCAAGCAGTTCTATCCAATTAGTAACCAAGTATTTAAACTGTGAGTCTATGTGAATGAATTATATTCAAACCAGTGCACTGTGCCTCTTTTAAAAATTTTAAAATTGATATAGATGGTACTTAAATCTAAAGTAAAGCCTTGCATAATGGAAACTGGACATCACTTTCAAAGAAAGTGTTGAGTCAATCCTATGTCTTGTGTTGTTTGAAATTCTACCTCAAATATTAGAATTTTTCATTGTTTCAAATAATTCCATTCCAGAGTTTTAATTTTTCTGTTTTGTCTTTTTATAATCTAATATCGAGTGAACTATTCTATTCATCACACGTTTTTCTTTTATTAATGTCTTTTCCTGGCCTTTGAAATCTAATTTCAAAAGCTCAAAGAAGTCAACCTTTCTATTGACTTTTCAAAGCAGTAAGGTTTTCACTTCTTAATAACTTTAATCTTAATTTATTTCTGCTTTTAAAGATATTTCTTGCAAATCAGCCTGTTTGCTCCTCTTTTTCCTGCACACTGCCTACAGAAATCCTACTTTAATTACAGCACCACTGAAACTTCAAAAGAATGCTCAGCACAATGGATGTATTTTTTTTTTTTTTTTTTTTGCTTTAATTTTACCTGATAAAAATTCTCTTTACCTGTCAGGTTTAAAAGGTAAAGAGTTAGGTTTTATTGAATTTTTTTGTGACAGGAGATTCCAGTTCAGGCTCTGTGTACCAGATCTGGTAAGGTCAGGCTCAGACACCCATCTTTATCTTAAGATATAATATATGTAATCATTCTCCAAATTTTCCTTCTTCAATTAAAGCTCTTCTGTAAAGGGGATATGTATTATATGTTCATATAATATACCATACAACCCTAATATCCCTTACATGAAACTACATTAAACACCTATGTTAAATGAAGTAAAAAAATAAATAAATGTCTGGGATGTGAATTAATCATGTATCCTTAAGTAAATCACAGGAATTATTAGAAAATGCATGGTCCCTGGAAGATTCCATGTTAAAGTTGGTTGTGGTGGCTCACAATACAATATCAACACTAGGCAGCTAAGGCGGGAGGATTTCTATGAGATGGACTCCAGTCTGACATGAAAGGTGAGACAAACAAACATAGAAACAAAGTATCAGGCACTAGAATATGTAAGGCCTACACTATTGTATATGCTTTGAACTTTCAGAATATATGTATATATTTCTGTGTTTTTTTTCTTTGCTAAGCACCTGTCCCTAGTCTTCTTCCCTGAAACCAAATTCTGCTCATTGACCCCTCCTGTCATCACCTCCTACCACACTGCACCCTTGGTATGCTACCTGATTTTTAGCCCTTAAAATCCCTAAATGCTCAAGTGTATGAGACCACAAGTTCTAACTGCTGTTTAAATCTCGTTTCACCCAGGGGGCTCCTACTCATCTTTCCAAAATAATCTGTTCCACATTATCCATTTTCCTTCCATGATCCATTTTATGGGTTATTTCATTTATTAATTTACTATTTTTGAGATACTATAGCTTTTTATTTTTTACTTGTTACATGTATCTGTAGAAGTACTTTTTCATCAGGACCGCCAGCCTGTAAATAATGACACGGAGACTTATTAATTATAAAAGTTCACCACTTAGCTTAGGCTTGTTTCTAAGTAGATCTCATAACATTAATTAACCCATTTTTGATCTACATTCTGCCATATGACTTGTTACCTCATCTCCAAACTGCATCTGCCTTTCTTCTTCACAGTATCCTCTCTGTACCTGAAGTCCTGCCTATTCTCTCCTGCCTAGCTATTAGACATTCAGCTTTTTATTAAACCAATCACAGCAATACATCTTCACACAGTATACAAATATCCCACAACATGTCCCTATTTTTGTCTAAATAAAAAGGAAATGTTTTAACTCTAACATGGTAAAAGTATACATAATAAGAACAATTATCATCCGGGTGATGGTGATGCATGCCCTTTAATCCACCACTCAGGAGGCAGAGGCAGAGGCAGGCAGATCTCTGTGAGTTCGAGGCCAGCCTGGGCTACAGAGTGAGTTCCAGGAAAGGCACAAAGCTACAGAGAGAAACCCTGTCTCAAAAATATCAAAAGAAAAAAAAAAGAACAATCATCAGATATTGCCTAAATAAAAGAAAATGTATTGACTTTAAAAAAAGTAAAACTATATACAATAAGAACAAATATCAAGTAAGAATTAAATTCTCAATGTCTAGACCATTTGTATTAGGCAAATTCACAGAAAATACTCCATTATCTATCAGCTCTTGGTGAGTCCACAGTTTTGTACCTAATTTTCTTTCTATCATAACTAAGGAAAACTGTAACTATAACTATCTAGTCTTCAACCCCATCATAGAAGGATAAAATATTACATGATTAAATAGGAAGTAGAGCAAACAACTGCTAAAACTATGGGAATGACAGAGGCATCTGGCTGTTTGGAGAGTCACCCCAATGTTCCTCTGCAATGTTGGGGCATCCATCTTCAGCCTATAGGCTTAAAATATCTGACAGACTTTTCTGTGAAAGAAGAATTTTGAAGGACTGTCCTATCTTGTCTTAGCAAAGTTTAGCAGTCACCTCCTTTTGTTTCCTGATGTCCAATTTGGACAGCACATTGTCAGCAGTTGAGACAAGGGCAATTTCTTGCCTAATGACTAGCTTTTTCACGTTGAAAGAAAACTCCAGATGGAGGTTCTTCAATGTCCATCATCTTCTCTGAAGTAAATTGATATTGCCAGGCACAGATGTGTCTCACTGTCATGAAAAGCCTTATGTTACTAAAGCATCTTAAATGTCATATTCTGTAGTTCTTTAAAGTGTGTAAAGACCATCTGTCTATCTAAAATATATCTCTGTTTGATCTTGAAAACATATCTAACATACCCACAAATTTGATTGTTAGATGACTAATAACCTGTATTTCCTTATTATCCTAAATAGTTTTTAATAATAACTTTCAAGGACTAGAAATTTACATACATTCTTAACTGAGCTTCATAGGTACAGTAAGTTAAATAGAAACATATATACAGTACAACAAAAATAACCTTAAATTTGTATCAGTATACAAAAATCCATATCAATGTAAAATATTTGAGACTAGTAGTTGGGTATTTTTTAGTTTAAAAGTAGGTTCAATAATCTACTTTTTTATCCTATCATTCCTTTTTCTTTTCAGAAATAGATCCTTGAATCTAGCCTTCCTTGCTTAGTTTTTTTTTTCTTCTGTCAAAGAACACTAATAACTTGCGACACCCCTAAACAATGATAAACATCCACCAAATGATCAAAAACCACCCATTCCATCTCTTGGGAATGTGGAGTTTTGTTTTCTAGGCTGCTTCCTGTTATCTGAGGGGTGACAGGATCTTTAGGGAACCCTGAGAAAACTGGGTAATAGTCAAGTCCTGGGAGAGCTAGCTGTATTATTTTTTTGTTGAGTCTCTGTGTGATGGGAATGTGTACAGTTTATCTGAAGTCCCGGCTGGAGTAGTCTGTAAAATTGCTCCATCTCAGCTTGCAGCTTTGAAGTTGATTACACACACACAACACACACACACCACACACACACACACACATATATATATATATATATATAATATATATATATATATATGAAACTGAAACAGAGGCATTCTGAGAGGCAGGATTACTTAGGCTACTTGTCTTTATTGTGACTGGTCTTTTGTTCTGAAAACACACAAACTTTAAGGTAACATACTTGCATTAACAAAAGTGTGGAATGTGTGGTATATACAAATCAGCTACATATGATTCTCTGTTCTGTGTTTGAACAGGTAAAAAATACCTGTCAACTTTATAAAGTCATTTAGACTGTATAACCAAAGTGTAATATAACTTTTTAGCCATGCCGTATGAAAGGTTGACATGTAATAATAATTCATGAGCACTTTGCAGCCAACAAGATTTATCATGTCTCACCCAGTCTCAGAGCTGTTCCCACGTTGAAGAATCAGCACATACATTGCCTGTCTTGCAGTTTTTCTTGGTTTCTTTCTTCATGTTTGTAGCCAAGATTTTCAGGAGGTCTCTTTTGTCAAATCTGATTTTATTAATTTTGAAGGAAACAAACGCATAGCCTCTTCCCCAATGCTATATATTTTCTGACTTCCATTTTAAAGTTAAGACAACCCTAAAATGTACAAGATGGTTCAATTTAGCAATTTTATTTATAGTCCAATGTCTCTCAGTAGGTATCAACTTTTTGCTCATTAACATTAAAAATATTTGAAGTTAACAAAGCACTATATATGATCCATATGCATGTGTTATGGTGTTTTCTTATCTTATGTGGTTTATTTTTTTACATTACTTTTATTCTCTCTTTAAAGACTTCACTTTATTATTTTAAACTATTTTTCTATGACTGTTTATATTCATTTTCTTTTCTTTCTTCAGCTGTAGGCACATTTTTAAACACGTTATGACCTGTTCAGAGGTTTTCTCAGCCAGGACATGACATTTTGTGCATCTGCAGTGTTTTCTCTGAGCCCATGAGCCCAAACTTAACCTGCTAGGCTACCACTGTGGAGTGGTGCTGGTGGCTTGCTTCACCACCTCAGTTCCGTGAGAGCCTAGTCTCCTGCAGGTACTGACCCCAGAGCCACATTTACCTACTCTAATTCCGGGAATTTGTTGTGTCTGTCTGCAGCAGGCATTTATACCCAGTGATGGCTGCTCAAGTGCTCAGCTACATAGCATTGTCTCTTAAAAGAGCTGTGCCTCTGTATGCCAAATCTGTCAGAGAGACCATGGTCACCAGAAAACTATGTCTGACTCCATGCTTGTTTGTTTGTTGTTTGTTTGTTTGTTTGTTTATCTTTCAGGCTCTATGTGGATTTATGAGTCAGATGTGAAGTGCCATTTGCAGTAGGACTTTTTCACCGGGACCCATAGCCTGCAGATGATGACACAGAGACTTACTAATTATGAAAACTTAGCCTTGGCCTTTAGACTGTTTAGGCTTGTTTCCAACTAGTTCTTATAACTTAAATTAACCCATATTTTTTAAACATGGCTGGTTACCTCTCTGTACTGCATTCCTGTTTCCCTTGTGTCTCACTGGCAAATCTGCCTTTCCTCTTCCAGAGTCCTCTCTCTGCCCAGAAACTCCACCTATTCTCTCCTGCTTTTGGCTATTCAGCATTTTTATTACAAATCACAGCAATACATCTTCACACAGTGTACAAATATCCCACAACATGTTTCTTTGCAAACTTCATACATGAACATAATTATTGATTACTCTCAATCACCACCCTCTCTTAACTCCCTTTCACTTACCCTCTACTCCGTACAAGTCCCTTTCCATGTTCATGGCATTATTATTATTATTATTATTATTATTATATTATTATTATTATTATATTTTGTCATACATTGAGTTTAGCAGAGTTGTGGATATGTCTAGGATGTGAAACACTTCAATGGAGCCTAGTGTGTTCAACAGTGGTTACTATATGTTAAAAATATACAATAGAGGAAAGGTAAGCAGAATCTGCAACAAATGGTGCTGGGCTTATTGGCTAATACATAGAGGAATAGAACTGGTTGAGTCTGTCTCACCATGAACAAGAACCAGTTCAAAGAGATAACTGGATCAAGGACCTCAACAGAAAACCTGATACTTAGAAATTACTAGAGTAAAATTTGGTTGTACACTGCAAGATATAGGAATAGGTAAGAGCATTCTGAAGAAGACTCTGAATGCTCCACAAATAAGAGCAAAGAAATTCATGGGAATTTATGAAACTATGCTTTTGTCACCAAAGAACATAGTTAATCAAGAAAAGAGACATCCTACAAAATAAGAGAAAACCTTTGCCAACTATACATTTGATAGAAGATTACTATCTAAAATACACAAAAGCTCACAAAACTAAACATCAAGTAAACAAAACCTGAATCAAAAAATGGGCTTTACCAACTGCCCATGGTTAGAGAGTTTAGAGACCCTATAGGAATACCTACTCTGCCATTTTCTTAATCAGTATAATTACTAATATGTTATAAAGAGTTATCTTTATTCCACAAATAAGTATAGATCTCACTTCCTATCCAATAAACTTCCTCTTATAGTAAAGGAAGGTTACAACAGACATCCAAAAGATAAAAATACAGACTGTAATTGAATATAGATGCCAGCCAATTTTACATATGCAATTGTCTTAATTGGGTTTCTATTGCTATAATAAATACCATGAAAAATTACCTAACTGTGGTGGTTTGAAAGAAAATGACCTCCAAATTGAGTGGCACTATTAGGAGGTATGACCTCGCTAGAGGAAGTATGTCACTGTGGGGATGGGCTTTAAGTTCCCTATGTTTAAACTACTCCAGTGTCTTGAGTCCACTTCCTGTTGCATTCTGATCAAGATGTAGCCAGCACTTGTCTGCCTACACACTGCCATGCTCCTTGCCTTGATGAAAATGAACTAAACCACTGAACTGTAAATGAGCCACCTCAATTAAATGTTTTCCTTGTAAGAGTTGCTGTGGTCATGGTGTCTCTTCACTGTAACATGAATCTTAAAAGGCCTTATTAATAAAAAACTGGGAGCCAGATATTTGGGTGAAAGCTGAAAGGTCAGTGGGATAGAACAAGCACAGCCACAAGTTCTTACTGCTAGGAAATCCTCAGCCCAAGAGAGAGCTACTTCCTGTATACTCATGCCCATATACCTTCTGTGCCCTGCCATTTACTTCCTCTCTCTGCCCAGCTACATCATTTCTCTTTCTGCTCAGCTCTATCACTTCCTGTCTGTCTGTCTATACTCCAGACCTCTATGGCTAACTAGTGCTGGGATTAAAGGCATGTGCCACCACACGAGTCTCTGCTCCCAGTGTGGCCTTGAATGCACAGAGATCCAGATGAATCTCTGCTCCCGAATGCTAGGATTAAAGACATGTGCTACCACTGCCTGACCTCTATGTTTAATACAGTGGCTAGCTTTTTCCTCAGATCCCTGAGCAAGCTTTATTTGTTAGAGCACAAATAAAGTATCATCACACTTCCTTCACAAATAGAAACTCTAAAACACCAACCTAAAATGGTCAGCCTTAAACATATACATATGTGAACACAGTAAATGAACCAAGAAATATATATATGTATACATATATTGGAAGATAATGAATTTGAGAGGAGGGACATCATAGAGTTTGCAAAAGTGTGGAAATGATGTTAATATAGTACTGATATATGAAATTTTTGAAAGATCAAAAATTTAAGTCTGTGGAATTTAAAGAAAAGATTCAAATGGTTAATAAATGCTTTATAAAGAATTCAACATCATTATCCATCAAGTAAATGTAAAGTAAATCTATTTTGAGATTCAGTCTCATCCCAGTATGTATGAGTGGCCTTATTTTATTTTATATTTTATTTTATTTTATTTTTGGTTTTTCGAGACAGGGTTTCTCTTGTGTAGCTTTGCACCTTTCCTGGAACTTACTTGGTAGCCCAGGCTGGCCTCGAACTCACAGAGATCCGCCTGTCTCTGCCTCCGAGTGCTGGGATTAAAGGCGTGCGCCACCACTGCCCGGCAATGAGTGGCCTTTATTAAGAAGTCAAATAACAACCAACGATGGCAAGGATGTGAGAAAGGGTAACACCCAGTGCACTGTTGATGAGAGTGTAGATTTGTATAGTCATTTCGGAAATAAGCATAAATGGTTCAAAAGCAAAAAAAAAAAAAAAAAAAAGTGCACATGCACCTGATCCTGCTACATTAATTCTGGTATTTCCACAATGAACTTCTATCCTAAGATAATGATTGCCATGTAATCATGTTCGTTGTTGATTCTTCAAATGGTAAGTTAAGGAAATCATCCAATGTTAGGGGTTCTATTGCTGTTATAAAACATGATGAACAAAGGCAACCTGAGGAGGAAAGGGTTTATTTCAGCTTAAAGTTCCACGTTACTGTCTATCACTGAGGGAAGTCAGAGCAGGAACTCAATTAAAGCTGGAAGCTGGAGGCCAGAGCTTATACGAAGGCCATAGAGGAGTGCTGCTTACTGGGTGTTCCCCCTGGCTTACTCAGCCTGTTTCCTTAGGTACACCAGTACCACCTCTCCAGAAATGACACCATCCACAATGAGTGGAGCCTCCGAAATCAATCACTAATTAAGAAAACGTACTATACAGACTTGCCCACAGGCAATCTTCCAGAGGCATTTTTCTCAACTCAGGAAATGGCAGGCCCAGAAAGTCAAATGAGAGTTTTATTCCTCTCATACATGAAGAACAGCTTCAACTTTGTTTTCATGTTGGCTTGGAAAGTCTGTAGAAGCCAGGAACCTAGAAAGGGACAGTGGGGAGTGGAGGCATGAAGGGGGTTGGGCAGAACTACTTTGAAGTGAAAGTAGAGAGGAAGAGTACTGGGTTAATGAGGTTCAAACAGGAGAGGGGTGTGAGGGAGAGGAGGTAGAGGATGGGCCAAGGATATAAGAAGACATATGGAAACTTGCCACTTCACAAGTGATTCTTTTAAATCCTCATTTGTTTTCATTGCTATAAACAATTTGTTTCTTTATCAGATCTCACCAGAATTTGTAATTCTGCATTTGTTTGTTGCTCTCCTGTTTATTTGGCTTCTCTTTTCATGGTTACTAAGAGATTGTTTTTAGTTTATGTATGTGAGTGTTTTGCCTAGATATACATATGTGCACAAGGTATGCTTAGTGTCCATGGAGGCAAAGAGGGAGTCACTCCTGGAACTGTAGTTGCAGATGTTTCTGAACCATTGTGTGGGTGCTGGTACCCAAACCTGGGTCCTCTGCAAAAACAAAGTGCTTTTTGGAGGTTGAGTCAACTCTCCAGTCTGTATGTTTTAATCTGGTACAGGTCGCCCTTGTCTTTGTGGGGACAGTTCGTTTCTGCAGGAGAGACTGTGGGTGTGGGCTTCCATGCCTGGCTTATTAGGCTTCTTGGATGTCTGCCATTACAAAGTGCCAGCAGCATTTATTTCCTCATAGTTCTGGAGGCAGAGAACTGTGACAGGCAGGACTGTTTCTTCCAAGGCCTCTTCCCTTGCCCTGTAAGCACTGCCTTCTCCTGATCTCTTCTAACAGCGACTGTGAGACTATTTCTATGCTAAACCTCTTAGGAATCACAGTCTTAAGGAATAGAGTTCATCTCAGTAATGTTTAAACTCAGTTTCCTCTTTGAAGACCTGACCTCTAAATACGGCTGGATTCTGAGGTACTGGCAACTGTGATTTCAATTAAAAAAAAAAAAAAAAAAAAAAAAAAAAAAAAAAAAAAACACTTGGAGATTGTAGTGGGTAGCCATTCCAGCTTTGGTCTGGAAGTTCCAACCCCCATTGAGTCTTCGGTAACTATCACGCCTACAAGGCGAGGCCAAGAGAGGGCCCTGAAGACCTGAGATCTGGATATGCCTCCTTCTCTTGGTTCCTGGACCCTGGATGTCGGAGGTAGACCCAGCAGAGTTCCCCAGAGAACACCGCCAGACTGCGCTACGTCTTTCCCAGACCCTGAGACCTACCTATCCCTTCATTTGTAAGTTATGCCACTAAATAAACCTCCTTTTTAACTACGTGGAGTGGCCTTTAATAATTTCCAATAGGAGATGCTGAAAGGAAGAGTCAATTTATCTTCTATGCTTCCATTTTATTTATATGCATGTGTGTCTCTGTGTAAGTGCATGTGTGGGGGAGGCACCTGCAGAGGCTCAACTAGGCCAATCAGAAACCTGAAGCAGGAGTTATAAACAGTTGAGAGTTGCCTAATGTGGGTGCTGGGAATTGAACTATTAATCACTGTACTAAATCTCTAGACTCATATTATACCCTGAATGCCTTCCTTAGAACTTTGCACACAATGGTACTTAAAAAATGGGTATTAAAAAAAAAAGCATGTGTAAAACAAATAATAATTAAGTGCAGTCTTTCTATGTTTAATTGTAAGAAATGAGAAATAAGGTAATTTGTGAGCAACTCCCTCAAAGCCGTTTGAAAAAAGTATATGTAAAATAGAAGTATCGCGATCTTGGCTTTTAAATATTTAGCAGTTGAGATTTCTCTAAGACAGTGTGATGGGTTTGTTTTAAATGGACATGTCACTAAGGAGTAATCCAATACACTTTCAGTCATAAAAGCAAGAAGAAAAGTCCTGTGGCTAAAATCTATGCACAATTTTCAAAAGACTTAAAGTTTTTGAAGGACAGTGCTAAGCCCAATATGCAGATTTAAGTTGCATCCTTCTTACAAATTAAGCCATTCCTAATAAATCTGCAAAGTAGATACATTTGGAGTTTGCTCTTGTTAGACCAATAATCATATAGCTCCTTCATAGCTTTCTCTATTTCAGAATAATTATGAGAATTAACCATAAATATTAATTCCTATTCAATATGTATGTACTCTGGAATCCCGAGGTGTGAATAGCAATATCTTATTACACAAGCCAAAGGATTCATTAAGTGCTCTGGGGTAATCTTTAGAGAGTATTAAAATTCAGATGTTACATGCATATGAGCAGACTGCAAAACTTTAAGATGTGTTTCAGAAATAACTGGTGAGTGATTTCCTGGAGCAAAACTTATTAATCAAAACATCCAAATGAGGATCAGCATGAGAAAAAGAAAGTTAAGTGATTACATGGAGAGGAATTTCTTAACCATTAACCCAAGATTGCGCGCGCGGCGCGCGCGCGCGCGCACGCACGCACACACACACCACACACACACACACACACACACACCACACACACTACAGCACCATTTGATTGTTTTGTTTTTAAGATAAAGTCTTACAATCTAGCCCTGGCGGCTCTCAAATTCCCCTCCTCTGCCTCATCCTCCCTTCTGGTTTTGCAAGTCAGCACCACCACGCTTTACAAAGGGAGGATGTTTATTTCTTTTCATTTATTTTTTCAAAACCAATTTTTAAAATTTCATTTGGATGTGTGTATCTGTGTGTGTTGGTGTGTGTGTGTGTGTGTGTGTGTGTGCAGCATGAGTGTGGGTGTCATGGAAACCAGAAGAGAAAACTGACCCTTGGAGTGGGTGTTCCAGAGAGCTGTGAGACACTCAAAGCACTTCCATCATAGAACGCCAGTGTTCTGTAGGAGAGGAATTCTTCACTGCTGAGCCTTATCAGCAGCCTGGGAAAGTGATTTTAATTAATTATAGATGTTGCAGAACTCTGACAATGGACTTCACTACACAGGTTTTGTTGTTTTCTTTTCCCTTGTCATTTTTTTCTCTGCTTGATTTGATTTGCCTTTATATTAATAGAGCTTTTAGATAATTTTGTGAAACACCAAAAGGATGATTATTCTAAGTGTATAGCTAATAGTAAGTTTGTTGATTACAGGACTTTCATATTTCACATGATCGTGTGATACAATTCACTGTTTATTTTGTTTTACAGTTCTAGAATCTTGACACATGCACACATACATGTTAATTCTTTTATGATGGTGTAACAGTTTTATGACTCTAAAAACCACCCTTTGTATTTTGACTTCATAGTCACAATGTTCCCTTTAACAACTCAAAGGAGCCAATGACACTTTTCTATACATGATTTTGCCTGCTTAACATCCCATGTAAATTTAAATATAACCTCTTGCCCTTTGGATGCTAGCTCTTTCCACTCAATATATCACACATTAGAGAACCATCTAGGTTGTTGACTTTATCAGTATTTCTTTCATTTTTATTAGTGAATAGCCTTGCATTTCATGGACTTAAAAATTCATTCTTTTTCCCTTTGAAGGTGTTGGTTGTCTCACTTTGGGCTAATTATGACTATAGCTGCTATCACATTTCAGTGATTTGTGTGTGTGTGTGTGTGTGTGTGTGTGTGTGTGTGTGTGTGTGTAACATAAACTTTTTAAGGCAAATGCCTAAAAGTTGGACTTCTGGTTCATATACCATGTGTCTGCTGACTCTGTCAAAAATTAACAAATTCCTTTTCATTGTGGCTCCATCCTTGAATTCTCGCAATGATGTTCTGGAGCTCTGTTGATATGACAAACTGACTTGCCTTTATCAAAACTGAATACCTTCATCAAAACTCAGCTCCAGACTGTGGTGGTATTGTGTTCCCCAAATATTGTGTACCTTAATAAACTTATCTGGGGTCAGAGAACAGAAAAGCCACTAGGTAGGCGGTGATAGCACACACCTTTAATCCTGGCATTCCAGAGATAGAAATCCCTCTGGATCTCTGTGAGTTCAAGGCCACATTGGAAACAGCCAAGCATGGTGACACGCCTTTAATCCCAGAAAGCCAACCTTTAACCAGGGAGTGGTGGTAGAAAGCAAAAAGATATATAAGGCGTGAGGACCAGAAACTAGAAGCATTTTGGCCTGGTTAAGCATTTGGCTGGTTAAGCATTCAGGCTTTTGAGCAGTAACTCAGCTGAGACCCATTCCGGATGAGGATCAGAGGCTCCAGTCTGAGGAGACAAGACCAGCTGAGGATCCAGCAAGGTGAGATAGCTGTGGCTTGTTCTGTCTCTCTGATCTACCAGCATGGACCCCAATAACTTGCCTCGGGTTTGATTTTATTAATAAGAACTTTTAAGATTCATGCTACACCAGACACCAGTTCCCTTCTGTGAAATCTATTCTCTATCTTTAAACTGGTTCTATTCTCTTTAATTATTTATTATTTTATAATATTTTAGCATTCATATGCGAATATAATGTGTATGGATCAGTCAATCCCACTTCCATCCCACCCATGCTTCCCATCCATCTTCCCTCTTCCTCTTGCAACTTTACATTCCCTTTCCCCACCATTAAACCCCATGGAATCTCTTTCATGCTTTCCTGCACATCCTTGTCCATAGAACTATCGATTGGAGTATGGGTCATCCCTGAGGACCACATTCCTTAAACTGATTCACACTCCCAGGCAGCCATCAATTTCCAGTAGTTCCTCAGAGAGCAGAAGAATTCAAAAGCCTCTCCCCCACAGATGCTGGGATTATAGCTTGCCTGATCTTGTGCAAGTCTTCTGTATGCAGTCACAGCTGCTAAGAGATCGTGTATACAACTGCTCTTTCATGTCCGATAAGTACTGCTTCGCTACAGACACCTGTTCCTTAGGACTCTTGCTCTATTTCCAAGCCCTCTTCTTCTGAGTGATTTCTGAGCTTTGGGAGGAAGGGAAACTCCCCAAGCTTCTACAGATAATGTCAATGATAATTCAATTTGGAAATAGTCACAGAAAATAATTCTACAGCATCTACCAACACACGTAGAGAATATATGCAATTTTAGGTCACAGTGGAGCTGTTCCCTTGAGGTTTAACAGGAATATATGATATCATGAACCATAATACCATGGCCCAAATTCACAGCACCAAAATAATGCAAAAAAATATGGTGATGACTGGATCAATGGTAGAATTCATGCATCTGTTTTCCATCCTGGAAGAAGAGGCAGCATATTTGACCCTCACCTGAGATTGCAGACACCAGTCTCCTGCCTACTAGGTGAACATGATTTTTAAGAGATACTAGAATAAAGAAGAGCAGACTCTTATCTAGGGATTGGGACTCTAGTGATGCAGGTTCTGTAGGCTATCTTCTTTACTGGGTGCAGCAGGGTGTGTGTGTCACATTTCAGAACTGTGACTGCCTTTGAGTCACCCATAATCCTTAAAGTAAGCATTTACTATGCTCCTATACTCATAATAAACTCATTGGTTCATCTAGTTGGACTTGAATAGAATTATTTCTTTCTCTGTCCATCTTAAGTGAATAGACATTTTTTCATGTACTCCAGGAGAATAAACACAACACACAAAATATTGTGTTATTTATTGTATTCAGATTAAGTGCATCAATACATATATCTGAATCCATGCATGCAAATGTGCACATAATTTTATAAACCCCTCTTAAAACCTAGAGTCAATTAGTATTGCTTGTACTTATAAGCCAGCTGCATTTCTGGACCTATAAAATGAACATAGGATGCTCATACTAACATTCACCCTGTAGCATCCAGAATCCTGTGGAGGACTCAGAAGATATTACATACAGAAATGCTTTAAATCCTCTGAGAAAGTTTTGTGTAAATAATTCCTGCATTTGCATACCTCATATGTATGTTAATAGCAGTGTTTCCCTGTAGATATCTTCCTGCCAGGGGCACTGTTTTTTAAAGGTGATATTAAGTTATGTTTATATTTGTGAGACAATAAAACAACACTGATGCATCAAGAGGAATCACATAAGGCTCAAAAGTGAAGTCACAGAAGGAAAAATGATGCATTATTTCAATAACCCTTTACATTTTTATTGCTCATTTCATCATAAAGATCAACGAAGTGCTTCAACTAATAATAAATGCAGGGATCATGGACCTCCTGTCTTAACAAATTATCTCAAGAAGACAATAACCATATTTACACTCTCTCAGCCACAAAGTTCAGTGATTGAAGAACTAAAGTCAAAACCTCAGAAAAGTTACTATTTTTCATGAGTGTGTCAACCGGTGCTTAGGAGGTCAAACCAAGGAAGTAATCCAAAGCCACAAGCTAAAGTTTTCCATTTAGAATATGTATGCCTTTCAACAATATAGACAATATTTGCATAATTCAATTTCTCATTTTTAAATTTATTTTTCCTCTAAGGAAATTGTTCACAAAATGCTTCGATTGTATATGCAAAGGGCAGCAGAGAGAAAATTGAGATATTTTCTACAGTTATTCTAAATTTACTCATGGGTGACTGATAAGACTGTTTCCATGAGACTTCATGGCCCTTACAAATGTGAGCCTTACATGGTGTATCTATTGCAAAGCTTTCCAGCTCCAGAAACATAACAACCTCTGTCAGGCATGTTGTTGCTAGGTTACTATTAAATAGAATTACTGTAGTGTAATATATTCATAATATATTTCATAAAGGAAGAGTCTAGAGATAAGTAAGAAAATAATTATAACAACCCTGTCATGTTTATGCAACTTGACTCACTAATATATAGCTGGAGGCATTATCCAAGGGGAGGAGAGAAGGTAGATTCATTTCCATTTTGAATACTCTCAGTTATTCCTGAATGTTTCTCATATATTCTAAACACTTGAAAGCATTTCAATTAAAGGAGATGATTAATCCAGTAGTCTGAGTTTCAGATTTCTCTTAACCAATATTGCATTTGATTGATCCAACTACTGACATTTGACAAAGGAAATTAAAGATGTTAGATTTACAGGAAACCTGAGTTATATTTATTTTAGTTTTATAACCATTTGAAGAAGTGAAAAATGTCACTGTTTAGAGAGAGTACACTCTATGTTTGAATTGTCCTTCAAATATTGATACATCTGCAATGGACTCTGAGTATCTCACACACTTGTTACATTAACTACCATTTCTGCATTGTTACCACCTACTAATCATGAGCTAACTAAACTGAAAATCCATAGGTTGCATTTGATATCAACATATTCAGATATTTTCATAATTCTACTGTTGAGTTTTATTAGCAACCAGAGTAGAGAGCTACAGATTGATAGGCCACTGAAGATCATGGCCAGCATGAAAGGACAGAGATGTATTCCCCTTTAGAAGCAGGGCCTAACTGTTTAGAACAAGCATTTATCAGGATGACAATATATACTTCTCACTCTAGAGCACTGGTTCTCAACCTGTGGTTCGTGACCCATCAGAGGTCAAAGAACCCTTTCACAAGGGATTATACACCTGCATATCAGATATTTATATTGTGATTTATATCAGCAACGAAATTACAATTATGAAGTAGTAAAAATATAATTTTATGGTTGGGGGTGACCACAACATGAGGAACTGTGATAAAGGGTCACAGCATTAGAAAGGTTGAGAACCAGTGCTCCAGAGGGACAACGTTAAATCTTAAAGCTCAAAATTTGTCCTCATGCAGGTCTCCCAAATATTTTCTCATTTATACACCAAAATAATGCTAATTTACAAAACAAAGAAAAAATTAAGTGGAGCAACTCATTCCATCTATAAATTTAGAGAAGATGGCCCACCAAATCAACTAAGCAGGGCTCACATGGGCTCACAGAGAGACAAATGGCAAGCCCTGGGGCCTGCATGGGTCTTCACCAGGTGCTCTGTGTATATGTTATGGCTGTGAGCTTGGTGTTTTTGTGAGACTCCTAACAGTAGGAGTGGCTGTATCTTTGATACACTTGCCTGCTCTTGAGACTCTTTTTCCTCCTGTTGGGTGGCCCTGTCCAGCCTGGATATGAGGGCTTTTGCCTTGTCTTAGTGTACCTTCTGTATCCTGTTGGGCTGTCATCTCTTGGAGGACTGCTCTTGTCTAAGAGGAACAGGGAGTGGAACTGGGTGAGAAGGGAAGTGAGGGAGCAAACTAGGAGAAGTGGGGGGAGGGAGAGACTGTTGGGGATGTTTATGAGACAGGAATCTATTTTTTAATTTAAAAAGAGAGAGAGAAATAAAGCTGGAACCAACCGCACCTCTAAAGTGCCAGTTTTGAATTCAGACTTTCTCTCTCTTCTCTCTCTCCCTTTTTTTCAAGTGAAGGCTAAATATAAAACTGCCAGGAAATGAAAAATAGATTTTTTTTTTTGCCACTTGCCACTTTTTGAAAGTGAACTGAACAGTATTACAGAGTCACTATTGGCATTCTGGCAATCCCAAAATAGATTTGAGTAGGACAGGGGTCAAATGTGAAATAAACTGTGAATTATGCATGATTAAAAATATGTAAATCAAAAGATTCCGAGTGTGGTGATGTGTTTCTTCATTCTACACTGAAGGGTGAATGACCACAGAAGAATGTTTTCAATTTTTCCTGATCTCTCTCTTCTCTCTCTCTTCTCTCTCTCTCTCTCTCTCTCTCTCTCTCTCTCTCTCACACACACACACACAACACACACACACACACACATCTATCTATTTTATCTATATTTAGAAAGAAAAGGCTATAAATTTGAGAGGAAGTTGTTTGGGGCACAGAGGAGTCAAAGGTGGAAAAGAAAGGATGGAATGATGTCAATACACTACCTGTGCATGAAATTCTGAAATAATAATAATTAGATTAGATTAGAAAATAAAATTAAAAGGCATGTTTGCTTTTGTCAGAAAATAGAAATAAAAAAAAAAAAGATGCCTGAAAGATTTTTAAAGTTTCTGATATCATTCCCATAACAAATATTCAAAATAAAAACCTTGGAAAGCTGTTAAGATTCCTAGCAACAGAGAGTATAATCATGTTAAACACCTAGATTTTTTTTTCCTTTGAAACCATTCCCCTCTGGGTTGAAAAGTATATCAAGATGAGTAAACCAAACTTTCCTCTGACTCTCCTACTGTACAAGGCAGAGCCTTTCCCCATAACTTTTGCATCTACTGTGAGCTACAGGCAAATGAGAACACAGCTATGGGAAGGCTGAATACAGTCAGAGGGGACTGATGCCTCTAAACCTGGAGCCAGAACTTGCAAGTCCATATATGACCCAGCTTGGCCCTCTTACTCTTACTACATTCAGATATTTCTCAAAATCTCTGATTGAATTTTAGCAAAAATGAGTAAATAAAATTGCAAAAATGACTAGTGTGGACTAGGAACAGTTCATAACAGGGAGCCAAGTGAAGTAATTATCAGCAGTGATTTGTTAAACACATTTAAAAGCACAGAATAAATCCAATACTGTTACTAGCCAATGGTGGAACTGTCTTTGGGAGATGGATTGTGATTGAAGTTGATGGTTAAAGTGACTTTCCATTGTTCTATACTATTTTAATTAATTAATTAACATAATTTACTTATTAATTCTTTGGGAATTTCACACACATGCACCTAATTCTGCTTCATAACAGCTCCCCCATATGCTCCCCTCACCCCTGAAGCACCCCGCCCAAAGAAAACTTAAAAAAACAAGCAGGCAAGCAAACAAAAACAGGAAAGCAAAAAAACCTCCTATATAAATTTTTCATTTAACATTTTTGAGATTTTAATTATGTATCTATCAGCTTACACACGAATTTGGTTAGACATAACTTTTGCAAAAGAAAATATATTCTATTGAAAGGGTCTAAAGAAAGGCCCCATGCGGTGCCCTTTGCCCATGCAAAGGAGAATTCCCTCGCCTTGAGAGTGAAATGTGTCCAAAGTGCAATGGCATACCCCAGACCTTTCCCCCAGGTCTTATTAAGCTTAAGCGACTCCATGAGTTTAGGCAGGCACACACTCAACTGCTAACACCAAAAAAATTGGATTTTGTTGAAATAAGAGCACATGTGGAAAACAAAAAGGCTTAGTGGACTTCGACACATAGAGTACAAATTTGCACTGTAAAATATTTTATATTTTTACCACATGTCTATTGTACATGGATTTAGATGACCTAGGTTCTAATTCTGATCTCAACTTATAGTATCTTCATCTTAGATTTGTCTATAGGTGCCCAGGATTTTTAATTTCATTGACAAGTGGAACTACTAATTGCCAAACCATTACCACTCAAACTCTTTGGTCTCCTCTGCCAATAAGACTGTGGATAAATCGTTTCACCTCTGGGCTTTTGTATTTTCATCTGTTGGAAATTGGATTTTGTAGTTAGATCAGTTAACAGTATCTACTCTGAGCTGAGCCCTTGGGGATAATGTAAGTTGGTCAAAGGAGAAGAGTACACAGTGCATGTCAATGATCCTCTTCCATGCCCTGAATCAGGAATAGCAACTTACGTTTCCATACTGGATGCTTATGTGGGATTCTTCATCTATCAAATACATTTTAGAACACCACACAAATGATCTTTGAGGTCACAAAAGACTCACAGTTCCTTCAATGTAATTCACCGAAGTTCTGGCCTACAATTCGATGACTGTTAGTTGTGGTTTGTAAAATAAAAAAGCAAAACAAAACAAAACAAAAATAAAGCCAAGTATCCTTGAAAGAATTCTACTATGAGATCAAGTATCCTAAACTTTCTGTCTTATCTTTTTTGTACACTATTACATTTATTTTAGTGTGTGTGTGTGTGTGTGTTTGTGTGTGTGTGTGTGTGTGTGTGTGTGTGTGTGTGTGTGTGTGTGTGCTGATGGGGAGGGCAGGGCTGAATACTACAGTCCATGTGTGGATGACGTCAGAGCACAACTTTACAACTTTGTGAAGGTAGTTCTCTTTTCAGTTTTTTTTTTTTTTTTTTTTTTTTTTTTTTTTTTTTTTTTTAATGTTCTGAGGATCAATCTTGGGTCACCAGGCTTGCAATTGCAAGCATGTTTTTCCACCCCTTCTGTCCTTCTTTACTGTCAATTTTGACTTTAATTCCTATCGCCTTTGTACTGTTTTAAATATTCTCACACATTTCTGATCCCACCATATCATCAGGCTATCCTCCAATCCAAAAGCAGACTTTAGTCACTTTCAGCAGAGCTAAGAAATAGATTTGCTGTCATCTCGAGCTCTTCCCTTTCCCATCTTGTAGGGAGGACTTAGAAAAAGCCACATGCCTATATGGGATATGACTTTCAGGGAGGATTCTGCACCCATATTAACTATCTTAGTCTTTGCTCAAATTGACTTTAAGGCAACTGGACCTTCCCTGAATATGATAGGGAAAGTCTATCTTAAAAATATCATCTTTTCAGAGTCCACCCCAACTTAGCTTGGCATGAGTCAAATTCACAATCCAAAATACCTCACCTCTACAGATGTTTAATATAAAAATGACCAATTACAGATATTTAATATAAAAATGACCAATTTGTGAACTGGGAAGAGGCTCAGTGTGAAGTGCTTCCGGCAGGAGCATGAGGACTTGAGTTCACATCCCTGGAACCCATGTAATAGCTGGACAAGGCAGTGCATTCCTGTGACTTCAGCTCTGGGGATGTAAACATAGGACCCCTGATTCTGAAGCTTCCTAGCTAGCTGGCTTAGCATAAGCAGTGAGATCAACACAAGCAAGAGACACTATCTCAAGCAGTAAGTTAGTGGATCACAGTGGAAGTCATCCAAAGCATACTGTTGCCCTCTACAAGTCTGTACATGGATGCACACATACTAATAGCGTTCTTGAATGCAACACAACATGCAGACACAAACACAATTTTGAGTCTGGCCATTCTCTACTGATAATTCATAACTGTGAGTTAAGAAAGACACTATGCATCAAGTATTTACAATGTGCCTACTCTGTGTCAGGATCATAGTTATCACAGATAAACAGGATTTGCCTTGATTAATGAAAAAGAAACATTTAAAAAAGTGTCAAACATATGAAAGTTACTATAAATGCAATGAAGTAATAGAGAAAATGGTCCTTGTGGTATAATAGTGGGGAGGGGGCAGTCTTGAATACCTTTGGATGTGATAGAGAAGCTTCAAGACTATACGTGTCAAGCCATAGAAACAGTGTGAGCTAGTTAAATAAAGAGTGTAGAAGGGCTTTCCAACATATTAAATGGCATCCATTGTAAGGGAGGTGAACAACAATTTGTTAGAAGACAGTAGAATGTAGAGTCTCTAAAGAATGGCTAAGAACAGAGTCTAGTAATGAAAACATGTCCTGGAAGGAACTTATGCTAATGTGAAAGCATTGTACTTCATTCCATGAATTAGTAAAGAGCCCTCGGAGTATTACAGCTGAGATGGGTGCTACCTCCACAAACCCTGTTGATTTTTACATGTGTCTCAAGATGGTTTGTTTGGATAAACTTCTGCTTCCAATTTGATTTCACATTTGCACATCAAGAGATTATTTTTAAGGAAAAGTACATGTAAATTATGGGAGGCTGGTGCCTTAAATGCACCTTGTCTGAAAACATTCTCAAAATACTGCTGGGGGAGTATTTTTTAAGCACACGTGTTCACACTGGAATCCAAATAACTAAATGTTAACCTATTTCTGCAAGTTCGAGATGATTGCATCTCTGGCAAGCACACAGCTCATTTATTGAGGCTTACATTTTACTGACACTGGCTTTAATGAGGCAGTAGAGACTGTAGTTCTCCTTCTTTTATAAAATGTTTTAAGAATTATGCAGATCTGCCTCAAACACTGCCATTGCTACACCTAATTGAGCTTTGCATACTCGGTTAAGTGTTTTGATTTTTTTTTCCCTTCAGCGTATTTTCTGGCTTCAAAGCATTTCAAGGTCCTTTGGTACATCTGCAATGTTTTCCACACTGGAATCTGAAATGTGGTCAACTGCCACATTTGGGATTGTTTTGATCTCCTGTCTTTTGAGGCTGAGGCGACCCAACGTCAATATATTCTCAATTGAGTTAGTGGAAAACAGACTTTTCAACCTCCTTTTCTCCCTTGCATTTCTTTCTCTTTCCCTCTTGCCCTACTTCTTTCTCACCCATCTCATCCTCCTCTTTTCTGTCAATGTCTTTACATATATAATCAAACAGTAAAGAGAAGAGTGATCCAAATGATTATCTCTATTTCGTTGCTGTAAAATGAATTATACCAGTTTTTTTTTTTTTTTCACTATGGCTATTTCAGCAAACAAGCCATTCATTTCAATCCTGATCCCCAATGCTGAGAGAAAGGCAGCACAGAATCATTTTACTCTCTTAGGCTCGAGTTTTCAAACAGTCTAAATGGAAATAATCATCAGCAATGACATCTGCTTCTAAGCGAAGCCCGTCAGTGCTACTATAGCTTATGTAGCACTTAAATGAATTATTTTTACAGTGGTTTATAAGGCTATTATTAATGTCATCTCTAATTTGCAGACTAGAAAACTATGTGTATTCAAAATCAACACATATTCCCAAGAAGCAGAGAGTAGTCTGAATAGATAGTATTCAAATTAGAAACAACATTTTCATTGACTTTAACTCACACCTTCATTAAACATTGAGTGATTCAAATAGTTTTAAAAGAACTTACTGGTGGGCAGGTCACTGACGGACGGTTTGGCTAGTAAAGTGCTTGTAGTATAAGTATGATCCTAAAGCTTCTGATCTCCAGTACCCATGTAAAAGTGTACACACACACACACACACACACACACACACACACACACATACACACACACACACAGTAGGTGGAAGTTTCTGTCCCACCAGCAACTCCCAAATACCCAGCAGCTGCTTCCCAAATTACCACACAGAGGCTTATACTAATTATAAATGCTCAGCTGGTAGCTCAAGCTTATTACTAACTAGCTCTTACATTTAAATTAACCCATAATTCTTATCTATGTTTAGCCACATGGCTTGGTACCTTTTCTCAGTATGTCATTCTCATCTTGCTTCTATGCATCTGGCTGGCAACTCTCTGACTCTGCTCTTCCTCTTTCCATCATCCTAGTTTGGTCACCCTGCCTATATTCCTGACTGACTACTGCCCAATCAGCATTTTATTATACCAATTCAAGTGAGAAATCTTTATAGTGTACAAGAGGATTATTCCACAACACACACATGTGCACACATGCGTGCATGTACACACACACACACACACACACACACAGATCTACCAATAAAGAACCTACTTTGGTAACAGCATGGATAAGACGCTGAATTCTAAGAGTCTAAATAGGAATATAAACTGAATTCTGCTCTTAGAAATTATGGTCAGTTTAAAATGCAAATAAGTTCACAGAATATAGAGAAAGCAAGTGATTCAATAATGCACTATGGAACATGTGCTGTCACTGTTCTATGGACTGGGAAAACTTCTCCTCTGGTCATCTGGAAGCACTCTCAGGTACACAGCATCTTTAATTACTAGGGGAGTGAAATAGAAAATGCAGCCATGCATCCTTACACATGTTGACTGGAGTAAATTTTAAAGTCTTTCACTGCTAGGTGTCAAGGAAGACAAAGAGCTGTAGTGCTGTGGGATCATTTTTTTTCTAACTACAGAAAAATTTGAAGCTAAGGTGCAAGTGGTTCCTACCCTGAACCTCCCTGACAGACAGGCTTGTGCAGCTGTACTGTGAGAGACACACAAACATGTTTGATTAAAAAAAATGTGGTGATAAAACAAGAAATGTTATGTAGCCTTGAAAATGGTACAATATAACAAAGAAATTTTTCATTAATGTCAATACAAGTCACCCAAGATACCAAACAAAAGAAGCTGATCTCAAAATCATATGTGCAAAATATTCCAGTGACATATATTTTTAAAGAATACAAAATGAAGCTATATTACAAAGATACACAGTTAAGTGCTAAAGCTACAATTCAAAATAGAAGAATTTTGGCAAAGGTCAGAGCATTGACAATCTGCGTTTCAGAGACAGACTGCTGCCTACACAGGATCTTATAGACAACAAGCAATAGCCTACCTTTCTTGGAATAGGTTATCGTTACAGCATGGCCGTCCAGAAGTCTTTATATTTATAACTAACTTTTGAAGTATCTCCCTACTGCAAACACTTTAACACACAATAAATTTCTTCCCAATATACAACTTTTAAAAAGACAGAATTAATAAAAATTCATTACAATGAAATGGTAATGTTATAGTTATACTTTTGAAAACAGGATTTGGCTCTATGGAGAAACTCCAAATGAAGATCAAGGCAAATTGCTGGAGGACCTGTCACTATCATTTTAGGCTGAGGTTATTATAAACCATGATTGAGTAATTAGACTCACTGAGGAGAGATAGATTCTGAGTAATTCATATGGGTGTCTGCTGGAGTAATAAGCATAAAATGCATGCCTGAATATAACCTGTTGTGAACATGGTTCCTGGAGGTGACTGGGGATAAATTGAAACAGGAGATTAAAATTAAGCAAATTAGATGTTACTAAAGGAAAGTATCTGTCTGATATTGTAGGCTGTACTCAAAGCACCTAGGAGGAGGCAACCTTTACTCAGTACAAATCATCATTGGGAAAGTGATGAGAGAGTCTGCTCAAATAAAATGTGATATTCGTACCAGAAGCAGAAGTGCTTAGATAACATCATGGGAAAGGCTACGTGAACATTCTCATAGAGAGAGCACAGACTTCCTTGAGAAAAACTCAATAATAAAGGTAACAGAGGAAGTCAAATGATATTCTGACCTCTACTCAGACCTACACACACACACACACACACACACACACACAACACACACACACACACACCATTTTAGATCTAAGTGATGAGGAATGCATGTTTTAGCACTAACCAAAAATTCTAAGTTTGCACATCTTCAGTGGACTCCAGGCTAGAAGCAATTCAGAGCTTACAATGTAAAATGCTTCTATGAGTCAGACCAAACAATCTTGGGCAGTGTAAAAGAGAAACCATAATATGTGTAGCTACCCAGGCTCAACAATGAAAAATGAGCAGTGAAGGCAGAGATAGTGATTTCACTCTTCAGGCCAGCTACTGTCACCAGCCATGGTCATCTGGTATGGATAAGGCAAAGAGAACTGTAAGGTAGCATGATCAGAGTGCCATGTGAGTCAGCTTGCTGTAATGACTTCAGTCAGTATTTTTCCACAGTTACTGAATGCTATCTCAAATGAGAACAGTGTGAAACTGGAACAAGGAAGGCGATTACAATTGTCTTGGAGTGTGTTGGAATGGAGGCTTCCCACTTTTATGTATATTAAAAGCACAGAACCTCAAATTAACATGGGTGTGTATATGTTTGATTTTCATGAAATAACTGAAGTCACTTCATTCATCATGTTCTTCATATTTTACTGAGGCATAGAAATGTTTTCTTTTCTTTTTTATTCTGTGTTTGAGAATGGCATATATTTCATATACTAGGCTTTGATCAAATACAATCCTCATTTCCTCTTTCCAGTTCCTGCCCTATCTCCACTACCATTTTCTCTCTCAACACTATGTGCTCTCCAATATTTTCTCTCCCAACATACTTTCAGCTTTTGTGAATGGTGAGTTCATGTATGCAGCAGAATTGTCATGTCTATTGCAAACACTGCTTTACTGCAAGCTTCTACTCCCCCTTATACTTTCAACTTTTCCACCTCTCTCCAGGATGTGTCTAAGCCTTGTGAAGAGTGATGTGATAAACATTCCCATTTGGAGCTGAGTACTCCATAATAACTTACTCTCTTCACATTACCACTTAGTGATCTCTGTATTAAATGTCATCTACTTCAAGGAGGAGGAGGAGGAGGAGGAGGAAGCTTCTCTAATGAAGGTTGCAATATTCACTAAAATATTGTTATAAATATAAAAACTTAATGGGGAGTTAAATTATTACTGGGTCCATACAGCAAGATAATAGTACAGGAACGGGTGTATTAGTTTATATTGCTATAAATAAATACCGAAGATTAAAGAATGTAAAGAAGAAATAGTTTTATTTATTTACTTATTTACTGTTCCTGAAGGATAGCATCCATCATATTGGGGAAGGAATGGCAGCAGAGGAACATATTTCATCCAACACAGGAAGGAGAGGTGAGGAAGAGATGATGCTATAAGCCCTCATTCAAGTCCACTCCCAGTAATACATTTTTCTCTAATATTATTGATAAAAACATAACTACAATGACTTTAATGGAAGTAGGAGAGACTTCCTCAAACATCATTCCATGGTAGCATACATTGAACGTATATAAGAAATGATTGCTGTATCACAGAAGCAACTCTCTATTGAGGTTTTTTCATGCTATAGTTTGCAATAAAAATGACAGCATTGGTAACTACACAGGAAACTTAAGACTAGGGAATTTGTTTTTCTTTATTACCCTTCACTGAAAATTTATCTGTTCTGAAATCCCCTTTGTTACAACATTCTACTGCAGAAATATTAAAACCGCATTAAACTTGGGCCCACATTAAATAACTTAACAGTGTCTTCCAACATCAGTGTCCTCAAGTGTTCAGTGATGATGATTCTTAAAATTGATCACCTGGAATATTAGACGGCAGTTTGGGTGACTCTGAGACTAAAGAGTTTCCTAAAGTTCTCTACACAATGAAGTACCTTAATGTCTGATCTGCCAAATCAAATGGCTGTTTTTGATACCTGAGGATATTCTCCATTAAAATATAGGACTGAAGGAGCATTTTGTCTCCCTCACTTGCAGCTGAAGGGCTTTCCAAGTGGCACTTATATTCTCTGAAGCTTCTTTGGATGATTTCACAAGGCAGAAAGCTCCAAATTAAATCAATGAGAGTGAAAGTTCAAAGGGAATTTCCTCGAGAAGACTGTCTAACCATATGGCCAAGGAAGGCGCCTTTCCCAGGGTCATACTCTCAGTACAGTGGACTGACCCAATCATCCCAAAGTTCTAGAATTAATCTTAGATGATTCCTTAGAGTGTGTTATAAATATTTTAAGTACCAAAAATTTAAAGATGTAGGGTATGGAAAACAGTTTGTGCTGATCTCTATTATCAAATAGAGAATAGCTCCCTAAGCACAATATAACCATCACACAGACTCTCACCAACAGTGATCCTGGAAAATGAAGTATAGAGATTAATGACTCTGTGCTGTGGTTTTAAAGGAAAATTGTTTACTATGAATAAAATGAGTGTTCAGAGCCTGGGAATATGGATTCAATTTCTCCTGAAAGACATGCCCCATTCTGGAAGAGGTTACTTCAACTTTGATACTCCAGAACAAGGAAAGTCATAAAGGGGATTTTTGTCAATTACTTCCCTGGGTACAGGTACATTGGCAGAGCAAGGGAATCTCTTCTATAAATTTTAACATTATCTTGCAAAATTCATAACTTTAGGGCTAATAGAAGCTTGAGATGGGCAAGTTTAGTGACAGATTATGAGGAGATTATCTGTTAGTCAAGTCAGAAAGATAGTTAAGGTAATTTACTATTAAAGGACATCATAAAGCCCAAAATAATTTTACTCTTGACCTAAAGCATGCTGTCTCTTTATAATCTCTGTCCTATCAACCAAGTTGAAACAGTATGTAGGAGTTTAACACAAATGTATGTTGCAGGAGACTTGTTTGTATTGTCTCTCTGAGACCTCTAGTGGGCTTAACTCTTGATTCAGAGGGCAGAATTCATGATCAGTTGGCCAGAATAAACCATAGAGGACCCAGGTGAAGATAGACAGACACAGGAAAGCATAAGGAAGGGCTTGGAAAGATTCACATATCTCTTCCATCTGGAAAGGGGAGAAGAGAGTCAGCTGATCACTTCTCCATTGCTCTGTGGATCTATCAGGTGTATGCCCTAGTATTTGACTCCTGAGCTTCATTTATTAATAGAAGAAAATGAAACAAAAACAATACACAAGCCATAGCAACCCATCCTTGCCCTTTTATCAAGACTCACAGTCCTTCAGCATGTCCTCTCTCCCATTTTTCAACAAATTCTGATACTATCTTTCTTCAACATTCATTACCTTTTGATGACCAGAGGCTATAGAGGCACTTTCCACTGTGCTCTAAGTAGTTTCCTTCTTACAGGGGATCTTTTAGGCTAGTGTCTCGAAGTCCTATCTCACCACAATCTTTACTTAACCTAACTCCAATGTCTAACCCAGCATTCTTTTAATTTTATTTATTTGCAGATTACAATAACCAGATAATTTTGCATTTGCATTTTTCTATGACTTTGCATGTTTTTGTGACTCTAGCCAAACAATATTTTAGCACCTAGATCCATCTCTAAATTCTATTGATAACTTAAATAACCTTCTGTACAGCACCTGCTCCATTCAATGGGTAGCTGTGGCTGTGTGGACATAAAAGGACTCATCACCTGCCTTTTCATCCTTTCTCTTCAGAAATCAAGGACTCTTGTAAGCTATATCTATTTTAGAAAACAATCTCATTTCTCTGATAGTAAATTAGTAGTGAAAAACTAAACTTTATCCTTCTGTACATATACTGTTCTCAATTCAATTCTGAGACATGTGGTATGTATGTTTCCTATATAAGCAATTTTTCAATTCTCTACATGAAACAACTGAGGATCAGAGAGTCCCATGACCCCTATCTTTGAATTTAATTATCTGTTAAGTTGGTTTACCAAGCTCTGGAGGAGAACATAGGCTAATAACTTATTATAGAAGGTTTAGGACATGAAGCTTTTATGTCCTCCTTCAGCACAAAATTCTTCCAGAATCTATGTGTTCGATAGCTTGAGATCTTTTTGTACATGGTTTTCTTTTGCTGTGTTTATGGTTATTTATATTATTGTCGTGATTGATCAAAAGTATTGGCTACTGTTGATTACCTCAACCTCCAGCCACTCTTGTAGTTAATGTTAGTGATGAAAGTACCAATCCTTTACTCACATAATTACTTCTCAAGATGACTAGCCTTCATCCTAAGGCTATCCAGAGGCTCCCAACCACAAGTCCTCTTATTAACATGCAAAGACTACCATTTCTGAGATTTCCAGGGTTTTAGGGTCCATATGACAAAAAATGGGAGCAGAGATCAAATCCATATTTTTATTATGTTATATGTAAGTATATAGATACTTAGGAAAGGAGTCTAATGTCTAGAAACTGATCCAATATCAACAGATAAAAGCAAAGTGTTATTACAAACTGATCTGTTGCTTACAACTGAATTATATTGCCCTTTTATTAGACAAAAACAATCTCACAGAACCTACCTCTGACAAAGTCTCTGAGCAAAACAAAATATTAAACAGCACAATTTGATGAATGAGTTGACTACTGCTTTTCAACAATTATGGCCATGTTCAAGGTGAACATGCCCCACCATGGGTTAGACTGTTAATGTGTCTAAGCATGAAGTTGCTTCCACTTTTTAATCTAGTCTGTGCTTCTGCTCCCATAGAAAAATCTAGAACATTCCTCTGCAAAAGCCCAAATCCTATAGTTGATTTATTTAATATTCACCAATTAAAATATTCTATATTTCTTCATGGTATATATTCTCTATTGCTGAAAAAATAAAAATATTTAGGTAATGTGTTTATAAATAATTATATATGCATATGTGAATAGTAAATAAATATAAATCCATATACATATATGTATATATATTTACAACCCCCTTTATCCTTCAAAGTATATATCTGTAGATTTACATCTTAAAATTCAACAAACAAAGGATCAAAAGTATATTTTCTAAATTTCTCTTGCATTGAACATTTAAAGATGAAATCTAACCTTATCCAACCATGATAGGTAATAAAACAGTGCTGGTAACAATGTAATCTACTAATCTGATGCTGGATCTGGAAGCACAGAGTAGTAAAAGTAGAAAGGAGAGATGATTATGAAGTTAATGAGAACAAGTCCATCAATAGAGATAGCAATATGAATTTATTCTATGTTTAGTTAAACATAGAAAAACAGTTTAATATAGAAAATATTTTCAGTATTATTTTTCTATACTCTGTTTAATTGAAAATATTTACTATTGTGGTACTTAGAGTGTAATTGGTGCTCATTACATAACCTCATAGAGAGTGGCACTATTAGGATGTGTGTCTTTGTTGGAGTAGGTATGGTCTTGTTATAGGAAGTGTATCACTATAGGAGTGGGTTTTGAGGTTTCCTATCCTCAGGATACTACCCAATGTCTCAGTCACTGTCCTGTTGCTTGCAAGACGTAGCTAGCATCATGTCTGCCTACATGCCACTATACTCCCCATATTCACTGCCATGATGATAGTGGACTGGATCTCTGAAACTGTAAGCAAGCCAAACCAATTAAATGTTTTCTTTATAAGATCATATATAAATCATGGTCATGGTGTCTTTTCACAGCAACAGAACCCTAACTAAGACAAAAGTTGGTATCAGGAGTGGGATATTGCTATGACAGGCCTGACCATGATTTTATTTGAAGTAATATGGACTTTGGGAGTTTGTGTTAGGAAAATAGTAGAATACTTTAAATGCTGCTTAATGGGACATACTAGTAGGAACATGGAAGATAATGGTGCTGAGAATGATTTGAACTGGGGAGACTGGCTCAAGAGGTTTTGGAGGAGAAGAATTTTAGTATGTGGCCTAGAGACTGGTCTGTGACATTTTATTTAAGAAAGTAGCTGCTTTTTGCCCATGTCTGAGCAGTCTGCCTGAGGCTAAAGTGAAGAGTATTGTATTAATTCTGTCTGCAGAAGAAATCTCAAAACAGCCTAGCATAGACCTGTTTTCTGGTTATTAGTGGTAATTCTAATGAAGATTTATAATGAAAAGGAGCAAGCTGAGCAGGGTAAATCACAAAATGTAAATTTAAGGAGAAAAGAAACACCAAAAAGTAGAATGGAGCTAAGTCCTGTGTTCAAGGAGATAGATGGATTATGAAATGGAATAAAGGGAGTGATGACTTTGGGGCAGGATCCTACCATCTAAGCTTTCAACTTGTGAATTATAAAAAGCTTAGAGCCAATGTGGTGGTGCATGCCTTTAACCCCATCACTGGGAAGGCAAAGAGTAGCAGATCTCTGAGTCTGAGGCCAACCTGATCTACAGAGCAAGTTTCAGGACAGCCAAGCTTAGGCAATGAAGGACAGAAAGCTGGTGAAGATGTAATTTGAATAATGGGACCATGTTCTAGCCACATTAAACAGCAGAACTTGGCAGCTTCAGTCAAGTGGTTCTGGATTTAGAGTTAAGAATAGAAGAAATGGATTATAGAATTTGCCTCTATGCCTAAAGAAAGGTGCTGAGGCCAAGCATGTGTCAGGGGTGTCCCTGAATTGGACATCATAGAGAGGCCATTGTGTGAAGCTAGGAAGGTGAAGCCTGGATTGCCTTGGAAAACCTAAGATGTTAAAAGTGCAGAGTCATGGGATACCTGTGGAGGAGAGCTGCTAATAGAGTAGAACCAGCCCAAGAGAAAGAAGTGTGCTGCAATCAACAAAGCTAAACAGAGTTAGAGATTCAAAAAGCACTTTGAAATCAGACATGGAGGAACATGGAGGTCCAGCTGGTTTTCTGTCTTGCTTTGGTCTCCTATTTCCTCACTATGCTCCCTTCCCTATGTTTTGGAGTGGTAGGTATATCCTATACCATTATGTGTTGGAAGTGTATGATCTGCTTTTTGATTTTGATTTTATAGGAAATTACAGGTAAGAGATTGCATAAATCTCAGAAGAGGTTTTGAACTTTGGACTTTTAAACATTGTTGAGACTGTGATAGACTATGGGGACTTTAGAAGTTGGACTAAATGCCATTTTGTATTATGGTATTGTTATAAGCTTATGGGGGCCAGGGAGCAGAATTTGGTAGTTTGAATGTAATTGGTCCCAATAATTTCATAGGAGTAGAACTATTAGGAGGTATGTTTTTGTAGAGTGGGTATGGCCTTGTTAGAGGAACTATGTCACTGTGGGGGTGGACTTTGAGGTTTACTATGCTCAGGATACCACCCAGTGTGTCAGTCACATCCTGATGCCTAAAAATGTAGCTAGCATCATGTCTGCCTTCATGCCATCACACTCCCCATACTCACTACCATGATGATAATGGACTGGATCTCTGATGGGGAAATGTCTTTCTGCATGCTGTGAAAAAACATTGCTCTGATTGGTTGATAAATAAAGCTGTTTGGCCTATAGCAAGGCAGCTTAGAGGCAGGCAGAAAATCCAAACAGATAAGAGGAAGGAGAAAGGCAGAGCAGAGGAGACACTGCCAGCCACCACTATGAAAGCAAGATGTAAAAGTACTGGTAAGCAACAAGCCACATGATAAAATATAGATTAATAGAAATGAGTTAATTTAAGATATAAGAACTAGCTGGGGGGAGTGATGCATACCTTTAATCCCAGTACTCGGGAGGCAGAGCCAGACAGATCTCTGTGAGTTCAAGGCCAGCCTAATCTACAGAGTGAGATCCAGGACAGGCACCAAAACTACATGGAGACCTGTGTCTCAAAAAACAAAAACAAACAAACAAAACAAAACAACAAAAAAAAAAGATATAAGAACTAGATAACAAGAAGCCTGCCATGGTCATAGTTTAAAAATAACATTACCCTATATGTGTTTATTTGGGTCCAAGCAACTGCAGGACCAGAGGATGAAAGAGATTTGTCCTGACCATGGGCCAGGCAGCACACTGGGAAACTTTCAACTACAGACCTCTGAAACTGTAAACAAGCTACACCAATTTAATGTTTTCCTTATAAGAGTTGTCTTGGTCATGGTGTCTTTTCACAGCAATAGAAACCCTAACTAAGACAACTCTTCAAAGAGTTGAGAAGATAAAAGTGTGAGAATAATTTGATACAATGAACACACCTACTGCCAAGGCCTTGGTTTTTATTGTTCTTATCCCATGATACAAGTCTACAATCTTTAGAAAAATACCTAATTATAGAATCAAGATAGAAATGTAGGTGAATCTGAAGCTTCTTGTAGTGTCAGAAATTAAGAATGTATTCAAAATTAAAGCAAACACAATGTTGGAGATATCCAGAGACACAGGGGACATTTAATACAATCCTTAATAGCTAATACTCAGAATATTTAGGAAGCCAAACAAAGTGCTATGGGATTTTTTAATTTATTTAAATAATATTTTTTCATTTATTTTACGTACTAACTACAGTTTCCCCTTCTCCTCTCATCCCACCCCCAATACATCCCACCTATTCCTCTCCCCTTCCACTCCTGTTCCATCTCCATTCAGAAAGGGGCAGGCATCTCCTGGTCTTGAACAAAGCATGGCACATCAAGTTGAGGCAGGACCCAGCTCCTCCACTTGTGTCAAGGCTGGACAAGAATAATCCAGCATGGGGAACAGGTTTCCAAAAGCCACCTGAGCACCAGGGATAGGTCCTGGTCTCACTGCTAGTAGCCTCACAAAGAGACCAAGCTACACAACTGTCACATGCATGCAGAGGGCCTAGGTCAGTCCCATGGAGTCTCCCTAACTGTTGGTCCAGAGTCTATGAGCTCTCATGAGCTCAGGTTAGCTGTCTCTGTGGATTCCCTCATCATGACCCCCATGGCTCATAAAATGCCTCCTCTTCTTCAGCAACACTCTTGGAACTCAGTCCAGTGCTTGGCTGTGGATTATACAATCTGCTTCCATCAGTTACTGGATAGAATATCTTGATGACAATTAGTGTAGTCACCAATCTAATTACAGTAGATGGGTCAGTTCAGGCACCCTCTCCACTATTGCTAGGAGTCTTAACTTATAGATTCCTAGGGGTTTCCCTGGTGCCAGGTTTCTCCCTAATCCCCAAATGCTCCCCATCAAGATGTCCCTTCCATCATTCTCTCCCATCAGTCCCACCTCCACCCACCTCCCACACCCAATCTGCACAACCCTCTCCCTCAAGTTCCCATCCTGCCATCCCCCTTTATCCATTCCCAGTTTACCCAGGAGATCTCTTCGATTTCCCTTCCCAGGGAAAATCCATGCATCTGTCTTTGGGACCTCCTTGTTAGCCTCTCTGGGGCTGTTTCATTGTAGGTTGGTGATCCTATGCTTTTACACTCTAATATCCACTTATGAGTGAGTACATACCATGTTTGTCTTTCTGGATCTGAGTTACCTCACTCAGAATTATCTTTTTCTAGTTCTATAACATTTGCCTGTAAATTTCATGAGGTCATTTCTTATATCAGCTAAGTAATACTGCATTGTAATAAATATTTTACATTTTCCTTATCTGTTTCTTTGGTGAGGGACATCTAGGTTGTCTCCAAGTTCTGGCTATTATAAATAATGCTACTATCATCATAGTTGAGCAAAGTGTCCTTGTGGTATGACTGAACCTCATTTGAGTATTTGTCCCAAGGTATAGCTAGGCATTGATGTAAGACTGATTCCAATTTTCTGAGAAACCACCATCATAGATTCCAAATTGACTGTACAAGTTTGCACTCCCACCAGCAGAGGAGGGTTGTGTCCCTTACTCTACATCCTCTTCAACATAAGCTGTTATCAGTGTTTTTTGATCTCTTAGCCATTCGGACAGGTGTAAGATGGTATCTCAAGTTTGGTTTGCATTTTCCCTGATGATTAAGGATGTTGAGCAATTCCTTAAAATGTCTTTCAAACGTTTAAGATTTAAATTTAAGAGGATTCTTCTTGAGAATTCTGTTTAGATCTGTAGCCCATTTTTAATTTGATTATTTGGTATTTTGATGTCTAGTGTCTTGAGTGATCAGCCCTCTTTTCAGATGTGGGGGTGGTAAAGATCTTTTCCCTTCCATAGGCTGCTATTTCTGTCTCTTGACCAGGTTCGTTGTGCCTTACAGAAGCTTTCAGTTTTCAGGAAGTCCATTTATTGTCATCTCAGTATTGTGTTACTAATATCAATTTCAGGAAGTAGTCTCCTGCAAGGTGTTCAATCTTTTCTTTTTCTAGTTATTCTAGTGTATCTGGAATTCATGTGGGGACCTTAAAACCTAAGGGAGTGGGAACACAACACACACACACACACAGGACACACACACACACACACACCACCAACCATCTATCACCACAACAAAACAAAAAATAACAGGAATTAAAAAATCACTGTCAATTAATATCTGTTAATATCCATGGACTCAAATTTGCCTATAAAAAGACACAGCCAAACAAAATGGTTATGAAACAGGATCCACCTTGTGCTGCATATAAGAAACACCTCAACTTCAAAAGACAGGCATTACCTGAGAGTAGAAGGGTTGGGAAAGATTTTCCCAACCAAATGGACCTAAAAAAGAAAGCTGGTGTAGCTGTCCTAATGTAACAAAATAGACTTCAACCTAAAATTAATCAAAAGAGATGAAGAAGGACATTTCATATTCATCACAGAAAAAAAATTCATCAAGATGAAGTCCCAATTCTGAACATTTATGCCCCCAATACAAGGGCATCTACATTTGTAAAAGGAACTTCTACAAGTACAAAATAACAAAAACTGGCAGATTCATGTTGATACAAGTAAATAATTGAACAAATAATTAAGTAATTGGGGTAAAGAAGATATCTCTCACAAGAAAGAAATATCAGATACTAGATGCAAATATCATGCCTTTAGGGAAGGAGAATATTATGCCTACATGTAAGGGAAGGGGAACAGTTTTGTCCAATGGAGTGCTATAGAGAAGAAAAAAGAAACAGAACACTATAATGGAAGCACCTAAGTGATACTGCCTCAAGCCTGATGATCAATGACAACATCAGCAACATGACATGACATGCTGTGAATGGTACTTTATTATTTTTTTTTTCTTCTGAGAAAAAGAAAAGAAAGAAAAGGAAAGTCAGAGAAAATCTCAGAGTATGGATATTCCACAATATTCCTGATTTCAGAGCTGTCAAAGATCATTATAAACAATGACATCCTGAGAGAAAGATTTCATAACCAAGAGCCTAAGGAACTGTGAGCAGTACATTTAACTGTCACTGTGGCAAGATTCTGAGACAAAAAGGAGCATTAGAATGGATGTGGAAAGCTCTCAACACAGGGTAGATTTGACTGAGTATGGTATGTCACCATGGGTTTACTAGTTACAACAAATGTCATATAGGTAAAAGAGAATGTTAACAGTAGAGAAATTGAAAGCACTGTTTTCACAATAAATGTATAATATAAAACTGTCCTAAAATAAAAGAAAATTTACTCGGAAGGCAAAAAAATACCCCCAAAAACCAACAGTTGCATCCAGAATATGTGCTGTCTTGTGTCGGTTCATGTTTCTCTCTTGACTCTGACAGCTTAAGCATATTCTGAAGCTAGAATGTTTCTCCATAGAGACAGGCATGCAAACACTGAGCCTAGGAGTTCATGAAGCTGAAGCAGGAGCCTGGGAAGCTCATAGAGTTGTGGCCCTCTCCACTGTCCTAAGAAATGAAGTGAACAGCAAGTAAGTGTTGTTACTTTACTGTCTTCAGGAATTATGCCTAATACCACTCTGAGCAAAACCAAAGTGTAAAGAGAATCCATAAAAACAAGCCTCAGTGCAGCAAAAGTGACCTATCACAACTTACACACAAACACTCGCAATACTTTTTCAATGTGTAATAGTGTCAGCACTACAAATTAAATACAACACAAGCAAGGCATAGTAAACAAGTACACATTAAAGTGTTTATTATAATTGGATATAATTATAATTCTCTGGTATAGAATTTTATAGGAAGATGGTTGTCTTAGTTAGGGTTTTCTATTGCTGTAAACAGACACCATGATCATATCAACTGTTACAAAGGAAAACTTTTCATTTGGGGTGGCTTCACTTATAGTTTAGAGGTATTGTCCATTATCAATCATTGTAGGAAGCAAGGCTGCATGCAGTCAGACATGGCTGAGAAGTAGCTGAGAGTTCTTACACTTTGACCTGCAGGCAACAGGAAAGTGTCTGAGATACTGGGTGCGGCTTGAGCATATGCAGACATCAAAACCTGCCTCCACATTGCACACTTCCTCCAATAAAGCCATACCCACTTCAACAAAGCCACACCTCCCAATAGGACCATTCTCTGTGAGCTTATGGGGGCCAAATACATTCAAACTACCACAAGGGTATGCAGAGATTTTTGAGAATTTAATCTCTCTCTCGGAGAGGGAAGGCAGAAAGCAGAAAAACAAAAACAAATCTAATAACAAACCAATAAGTGGGTGTATGAAAAAGACAGGTTGTTTCACGTGATGCCAAGACTCAGAACTAATCTAAATTAAAAAGCAAACCTCACTCTACACATAAAATGTTTATTTTAACATAACAGATATTGGCATTCTTGTTTGTTAGGGATGTCACTCAAGTATGGCTATTGTGTTTTAAAATTTAACATGCACTTAAGAATTCCCATGGCTATTCTCCAAAAGCAATTACAAGTGGGTTTTTCATCAATTTGATTTAAATCAAAACAAGTATAAAAAATTTAATTTTACATCTTGACTCAGCAAGGTTGAACAACTGGCCTGAAACCATGTCGGTTACTGATTTATTTTTCATGAAGACTATTGGAATTAGAGATTGATGAAGGAAGAAGAAGAAGAGGTATTAGAAGGGGAGATTAAAGGTGGCAATGGAAGCATATGAGACATGAAAAATGGCAAGGTGACTGACTAGGAGGAGGTATAGGAGGGTGAGGGAAAGCTGGGAAGCGGGGAGGATAAAAACCAAGTGTTGTGAAAAAGTCAAATGAAGCCCATGTATTGAATAGTAATCAACAGACAAACAAAATTTTAAGAATATAAAATTCCCATGAAATTCAGATTGTCTGACATTGAACTCTCTACTGGAATGTACAGATTTTTGGACAAGGAGGCACACATAATTATTTTTAAATCTTTCTGTCTATGGTATCTTATAAAGAGTCTAGCACATAGGAGGAGCCAGTATTTGTTGAAATAATGATATGTTACTGTGGGTGACTTTTCAAATTGAAATAATTTAATAAGAATTAAAAAGTACATGGTAGAAGTGTATTTAGTGGGAAAATATGAATTTGGGACAAAGTGCAGATACTTTATCATTTTGTCTCAGGAATAAAGTTATATAGGACATCTAGAGTATGAGCAAAATGTAAGAACCGCACAAGATATGCTCAAAAGATCCTATCATGCTGAGCAGTACCTTCAACGCTCTTAGACATATAGTAAAAGGTCTATGTGGGGCATTATGCATAGACCTTGGTATACGCGGTGCCAAGAGGGTTGGGTTACTGAAATAATACGTACGCGTTATTGTGACGCTGAGCAAATGATGGCTACCTTTAATGGAACTGGTTCATATTGCTTATCTTACTTCCATGATAGCAGATTAATCTATTTGTTGGTTTTGCAAACAATTTGATTTTTGTACCTTTCAACTGCCTCTATCAATCATCTAAGACTAACGTAAGGTAAACAACTAAGTTGCCATACAGATAAATTCTAATGTCACCATGCTTGTGTATATTTTATGGAAATATATACATTGGGAGATATAGTGGAGACCACATTAATCAGTTAAGCATTTTTGTGTCGTAAATTCAATAGGCGTAACTAGCTACCCGATATATATCCATAATCGATCTCACCAGAATTATTGCATTGAAGACAATTTTGCTGAGTTCCTTTCTCCTGTCATTCTCTGGCTACAGGCAATTCTCACAAGAGAAGACCAATGTTTACTCTTTAGAAAGTCAGTATGTATAGGGTTGTACACCGAAAGTTTCAAGTAACAGTGTCCTGATTGGTGAGCTATGTGTCCTAATAAATCTTACTCCTGTAACTCAATGCGTTGCCGTGAATTTCATTCCTATGTCCTCTGTTTATCGTCGGGCTCCAGTCTGTTCACTATCCCAGCTACATTAGTACCATTTAGGGTATTTATGTATCTAGGTTGTATTCAGACTAGACAGTATATTATTAGAATGGACTTGGGCGCAAATCAGATTAATCCTAAGGCATCAAAAGTGATGAGCAATGCATAATGAAGATATTTGACTCAGGAGTAGAGATTGGCTTCTGGCAAGTCATTCCCACACGTACAAGTGTATTTTGCCTGTATTATCTTCTGAATGAGCGTTAAGCATACGCAACATCACCACTTGATTTCATTAGCTAAGAGCCTTCTACAAGGAAGCTAGAGTAGTATGTATCCAGTACACGCTCTCCACCTTGGTTATTGAGACTCGATTTAATAAACGAGTGACTAATCTCTTGTGCTAACTATTATTATCTCCAAAGCAAATAATTATGCATCCTTACAATGCTTGAAAATATTGACTCATGGATAAAGTATGTTTTTATATTCTATATTCTGCAGAGGAATTTATAAAAATTCAGGCTTTGATATGACTAATTCTGAATTATTGAAAACGATCTCTTGGCAAAGACAGCCCTGGATAGGGCTGGGTCTCGAGTGTTGCACTGCATAAGTAAGTACCTGTTCCGGCGATTGTATAAACATTGCAGAAAAAAATATAAAAGAGAATCGCAGATATGATCGGACTTATTTACTGAGCTAGGCAGCCGCATGCTCTCTGAAACAGGTAATAACATATGTTATTACTATTATCATTCAGGAATGTTTATATATTTATGACAACAGCAGAGATTAGCCACTAAAGTATAGCCATGCATAATGTTTAGGTTATTTAAGTGTGACTTGTACGAGTCGGTTGCGCGGTGTGGATGTCATTAAAAGATTGATAGAACAAAGAATGAAATAGATGGATAATAACTAGGTGATTGATAAAGCTTGGTCTGATATCGTATCTGAATTTATATCTTTTGAGTGTGTCCAAGCATTCAGAATTGAACAGAAGCGAAATAGCAGTAATAGCTATTTCTCCGGGTGCCATATTTTAAGAACAAAGTATCGGAAAAAAACAAGTATCGATCTGTACTGTCTTACAATAATATTATCTGAAGAAACATGAGGCAGTCCACTATAATTTTGTAACACTAGATATGGGAGAACACTAGTTAAAAAATCTATATTACTAGGGAGCAATCATTGGAGATCTGAACTATATTATCGACAATAAAATAGAAACTAGCTATAAGTTTTTATCATCCTTTATATTAAACTTGGGTTATCAACTTGATAATTAACTTAATCTGCTTGTTTTATCCCTTAGTAGGGGGACCCAAAACTGGTTGAATGAAGTGAATGAGTTTATTTATATAGATGTTAGACTATGTGAGTCAGAATCTAGCCATAAAATGAAAGCATAAAGTAGAAATGTAGAAAAATTTGTATCTGTTATAGTTCGTAATCCAACTTTGAAATTCTATATAGTATATATTTAAAAAATCTTTCTCTCGTTTCTGTCTCTATCTCTCTCTTTGTCTTTGTCCATCTCTGTCTCTCTCTGTCTGTCTCTGTCTCTGTCTCTCTCTCTCTCTCTCTCTGTGTGTGTGGTGTGTGTGTGTGTGTGTGTGTGTGTGTGTGTGTGTGTGTAGTCTAGAGGAAATCTTTTGAGGACAGTTCTCCTTCCACTTTAATGTAGCTTCCAAGGATTGAACTAGGGTCTCGAGACCTACATGGCCAGCATATTAACCCACTAAATCATATGTGTAACACAAATCTTAAAGGTCTTATTAATAAAAACAAACCGGGAGCCAAGTATCAGGGTGAATGCTGAAAAATAGAGAAACAGAATAAGCCACAGCTAATCTCACCTCACCAACTTTTCAGCCAATCCTGTTTCTCCGATTGAAAGTCTCTAAGTCCTCATCCAAATGGATCTCAGCTTAACTGCTACTAAAAGCTAAAAGCTTAACAAGGCTCTAGTTCCTGGTCCTCATGCAATATATACCTTTCTGCTCCTGCCATCACTTCCTGGGATTAAAGGCATGTGTCACCATGCCTGGCTGTTTCCAGTGTGACTTTGAACTCACAGAGATCTGCTGTGGGATGTTTGTATGCTGTGAATATATGTGTTCTGATTGGTTGATAAATAAAAACACTGATTGGCCAGTAGCCAAGCAGGAAGTATAAGTGGGAATAAGGAGATGAGGAGAATTCTGGGAAGAGGAAGGCTGAGTCAGGAGACACCAGTCTGCATTCCAGGGAGCAGTATGCAATGGCACAAGGTAAAGCCACAGAACAAGTGACAAAATATAGATTAAAAGAAATAAGCTGAGTTTAAGTGTAAGGGCTAGTCCATAGTAAGCCTGAACTAATGGCCAAGCAGTTAAATTAATATAAGCCTGTGTGTCTGTATTTTGGGACCAAGCACCTCCGGGTCATGGCGGGAGAGGTTTGTCCTAACCACAGGGCCTGGGAAGGACACAAGAAAAACTTTCAGCTACAGAGACCCAGACGGATCTCTGCCTCTAGAATGCTAGGATTAAAGACATGTGCTACCACTGCCTAAACCTATGTTTAATATAGTAGTTGTTCTGTTCTGACCCCCAGATAAAATTTATTGGGGTGCACAATTTATCAGTCACACTTATGCTTAGCCTTGAAATTCTAGACTATTTTGTTTTGCTATGACATAATGTCTTCCTAAGACAAACACTCCTTCACTACTTCCTCATACCAATCAGAGGCCCTGTTCACACTGTTCATGTTCTATGTTCTCATAGGCTTTTGCTGGAGTTGTTCCCATATTCTATTTACAGATAGGCTCATAGTCAAGGCAGCAAAAGATTGTTTTTACTTTATAAAACATACTCAAGATCTGCATTTTCACAAATAAATTTTTTAAAATTATAAACCCCATCACCTGAATTTATAAGCATGACAATTTTAAAAGGTTTCTAAATTTTCATATTGCTGCCTGATATTCTCTTTGGATTTCCTTTACACCCTTTATTTTAAAACAAATGATATATTCTAATTTTACAATAATTTGAGATTATTAAGACATTCTGGTTTGACACATCAATTATTAACCTATTTTGACTTTGTTTTGCCATCTATTATTACACAGCAGCTAAACTAGGGTTGTGATGCTGATTACCTGGAGGGGTAGTGGTCAACAAGGACCCCTTACCCTAAATACAAAACCTACTGTGTAGATGTAACCAACCGTCTTATTAAATAAGAAAACACAGAACCAATGTAAAAGAGAAGGCCAAGAGATCAGAGCTCAGAGCTAAAAATCTCACCCTTCCTCCTGCGGTGGTCCTAGCTTCCCGAAAAAGAGCTATTTCCCGTGTGTCTGTCCTTTCATAGTATTTTGTTCTGCCTTCTCATTGGTTGTGAACCCAAACATGTGACTGCCTCGTCACTGTCTGTATGTACAGCCCTCTAGGTCTTAAAGGCGTGTGTCTCCAATGCTGGCTGTATCCCTGAAACACACAGAGATCTATGGATTAAAGGCGTGTGCTGCTGCTGCCACGCCGCCGCCGCCGCCGCCGCCACCACCACCACCACGCTCTGTCTATGGCTCTAATAGCTCTGACCCCGGGCAACTTTATTTATTGGCATACAATTAAAATCACATTTCAGTACAATTAGAATACCACCACATTACTGTGATACCTGTCGTACATCCAACTCTTCTAAGGATGGAAAAAGTAGGAAAGAGTGAAGACAGGAATTATTTCATTCCAGTGGCTGTATGTTGCTGGCAGGCTTCTTTTGCCATATGGTCCTGTTTATGTGTAGAGAGCCTCATGTTCTCTCACTGATGATCCATATACAAGGACAATCCCTAGGTGTCATTCTAGACCTGACACCATTCTTTAGAAAATTAGGAAAGTTTTACATAGGGCTTTACAAATTGCTCATGTTGTTTCCCACGGCTTCCAAGGCTCAGTCTTGAAAGAGGAATGTTCTCACTCACATCTTTGCAGGAACAATTGTTTATGAAACCTTATTTTCACCTCTAGAAACCTTAAAGTCAAACAAAGATACCTGTGTTCTTGCATGATACAGACGGCAGAGTCTCTATGTCAAATTTTATACATATTTAAATATATTTTATAAATTACATTTACAAAGTTTAGTAAATAAATAATTTAGTACAAAAATTTAAATAAGTTATAAAAAGAGATTCAATTATGACACAGAGAAACAAATGTATAAATAGTTAGACAGATACAGCAAGAGATATGCTCTGTTGCTTAGGAGAATTTGGGCATTATGAGGGCAAGCATATTTACATATTTTCTTGATCCATTTGCTGCATTTATAAGAGTTATTGTAGACAACATGAAGGAATCATTTCCCCATAATATATAAATCTCTGTTATTTTGCACATGCCTATTTGTGTGGTGTGGTGGTTTGTGCACTTCCATGAATAGAACATGCAGGAACTACAAGAGGATCTCAGGTGTCCTTTCCTATCCTATTCCTTATTCCTTTGAGACAGGGTCACTCACTGAATACTGACCTCTTGTTTTCCACACACTTCTTCCTGGGCTAGGGTGGGGTGGGCAATGAGCTCCAGAAAACTTTCTGTCTCTGTCCCAGTCAGTGTTGAGGATGTAGGAATACTTGCCCATGGTTAACTTTCTCATAGATTATGAAGATCTGATATTAGATCTTCATGATGTATGACAAGCCCTTTACCCACTGAGCCATTTGCTAAAGCCCTATAGCTATCATTTATTAATGCTACATATAAGAATACTCCAGTAATAATCAGTTTTGAAACACTGAAACATGGCCATATGTTTAAGTACCATATCATATAGCATGCCAAAGAATTGCCAAGAGAGTATATATGTATGTGTATGCATATATGTATATATGTATATATACATATATGTATATATATATATATATTCAAGGATGATAAAGTATAAACATTTGCATTGGTAGCAAGAAGCATACTGCATTCCTCCTGGTGGAATTTCCCACATCCTCCTACTGGTTGGTATTGTATGCCAGTTTAGAAACATATCAAGACTGAAGTAGAGATACAAGTTCTAAATATTGAAGTGAGTATATGTAGCTGGAAAGCTTCTCTCTAGGTCCCACCAAGCCCCGGCAGTCCAACAGCCACTTATAAAATAAACACACAGATGATTATATTATTTAAACTGTTTGGCCTAATGCTCAGACTTCTTGTTAACTGTTCTTATATCTTAAATTAACCCATTTCTATAAATCTATACCTTGCCACGTGGCTTGTGGCTTACCAGCATCTTCACATTGCTACTTGTCAGGGTGGTTGCCTGGCGGTCTCTCTGCTTCAGCCTTCCACTTGCCCCATTCTCTTCTCTTTGTCCTGCCTATACTTCCTGCCCGGCTACTGACCAATTCAGTGTTTTATTTATTACCCATCAGAGCAACACATGTAACATACAGAACATCCACAGCATTTTACTTTTCTTTTTTCTAAAAGGAAGGTTTAACTTTCGCATAGTAAAATTACAGATAATAAAACAATTATCAAGTAAGAATTATAGTTATAATATCTAGTCTATTTATAATAACTAGTTTATGTTACTGGAATGGACATTGTTAATATATATAATGGAGTTTTTTGTGTGAATCTGTCAAATGTTAATGGACTAGACATTGTTAATGTAATTTTTGACTGTATATATTGTATATACTTATTGGATAGTTTTTCTTGTATTAGTCATAAGCTTTTTTTAAAACTTTAGACAAAATAAGGGAAATGTGGTGGTATTGTGTTCCAAAATATTGTGTCCCCTAATAAACTTACCTGAGGTAGAAACAGAACAGCCACTAGCTACAAAGGCTAGAAAATGGTGGCACTCACACCTTTAATCTAGCATTCCAAAGGTAGAAATCCTTCTGGATCTCTGTGAATTTAAGGCAAATTGGAAACAGCCAGGCATGGTGACACATGCATTTAATCCCAAGAAGTGAGCCTTTAATCCCAGGAGTGATGGCAAAAACAGAAAGACCAGAAACCAGAAGCTTTTGGCTGGTTAAGCTATCAGCTTTCGAGCAGCAGTTCAGCTGAGAGCCATTGGGATGAGGACATAGAAGCTGAGGAAACAAAATCAGTTGAGGAATTGGTGAGGTGAGGTAGCTGTGGCTTGTTCTCTCTCTCTGATCTTCCAATGTTCACCCCAATACCTGGCTCACGTTTTGATTTTATTAATAAGAACTTTTAAGATTCCTGCTACAGGTAGAGGTGTTTTGTAGGGGTTTTTTTTAATGAGTTTTTTAAAAAATATACTTGATTAAGGTAAAACAGAGAGTTTCCTTTCATCCAGGTTTTTCTTCATTTTTTTCTTTCTTTGTTTCTTGCTACACTAGTCCCCACAAAGTGACTGTAAAAACATCTGCCTATCCTCAGAGACTCTAGATAGAAAGAAACATCTAAATTTGGCAAAGCCCTTGCTTTCTGCCATGAACTTCACCTAATGGTCTTCCAAGCTTTGAAGTCACTCCCTTGAAGTGTTCTAAGCTTCAGTGCTCTAGGGCCAGCAGGGGCTGACAGTGCCACACTGATGGGCTCTGCCTAGACTAGAATCTGCATAGACCCTGGTGGTTCCACATTTTCTCTTTGAGGGCCCTCTCTATCCTAACCCTTCTGTAGTAATCTCTATCCAGAATTGTTTCCTAGAATTACAACAGCAAATTGTCACAAACTTAGAAATGAATGGGACTCAGATTTAGTGTCTCATTTTTTCTGTAGGCCAGATGTCCGAATGGTATCAGCTGATGTTTTGCATCAGGCATCACAAGTCTGAAATATTAACTTTTTTGTTAGGCTGGAGCAGGTGGTAGCCTCTGCATTTACTCAAATAGCTAGCAAGATCTAGGTGCTTGTGTTGTGCTTTGGCAACCCTATGTCCTTGCTGCCACACAGCCAAGAGCTTGTTTGTCAAAAATGCCTGCATTCTTTCCCATTCGTTTTATGAAACTTCTGTCCAGGGATGGGTTTGGCCATCTCTCTTATACTCCATTGGTTCTCTGTGGCTTTCTTACTACCATACTCCATGAGTACTGGGAAAATTATTTCATTTTCAGGACTCATTATGATTAGATAGAACCCACCTAGACAATCCAGGATATAATCACTCCATTTTGTGATCTATAATCATCATTATATCTTTGAATTCCCATTCCCCAGGTATTAAATTCATGGATCCAAGACAGAAAACAGGGGAGTTTAGGGAAGGCCATTCTGCCTACCATATTTCTTTCTAGTGAAGTCTGCCAGATGCTCCACGTTCTTTGAGATTTCCTCTAAAACTGTCATTCTTGGAGCTAAGTCTTCAGTTTAGAAAGGCAACTTGATTAATATCCACTGGACAGAATAGCCTTTCTTTATTGTGACTTTTTAAATTAAAACGTCTAGATGGTTACATATCCATTTCTGGGTGACTCTCTGACACAGAATGAGGTCAAGGCTCTGAGTCTGATGGTTCATCATCAAGCAATGTGAGAATAGCAACTTGGCCTGGAGAGACAACTCAGTGTTTAAGAAAAATATGCTGCTCTTGTAGAGGACCATAGTTCGGTTCCTAGCAGCCATCTTCATTGCATGGCTCCAGTGGTCTGTAACTCCATTTCCAGGGCATCTAATTCTCTCCTCTGTACTTCAAGGGCATCTTCACTCATATGTGCAGATACTCCCCTCAACACAATTCATAAACATAAACATACATCTTAAAAAACACAATTTTGCTGTCTTTTCCTCATCATGGAGATGATGCATTTTGGTTTTGTTTGTCATGAAAAGCACAAATATAATGCATGGTAAAGCTATAGCTCCTATAGCGAGAGAAAGAGATAAAGACCTTAGGTAACATAGAGTATGTGTACCTGCACTGATCACACTGTTCCATAACTAGAATAATTTTACTCTTGGTGTGTAAAAGAATCTATGAATGTCTTAATTTGGTTTCAATAAAATAATTTAAATAGACAATGCCACAAAAAAAGGCCAAGACCACCTTACATATGCTTTATGCTTATGTATTATAAATAATTATACATACTTATAAAGATATGTTATACTCAGGTGGATAAATAATCTCTCTTGTTATCATGAATATCTATTTTATGATGAAAGATTTTGTGGCCTTTTGAATTCATAAGTCATGGTTTCATAATAGTTTAGGTAGCGTGTAGGGCTGGAGAGATGGTTCAATGATTAAGAGTACTTGTTGCTCTTGTGAAGGACCTAGATTTGCTTTGCAGCTCCTCACACTGACTCATAATCACCATAAACCCAGTTCTAGGGAAACTGATCCTCTCTCTGATTTGTGGGCACAAAGTTTATATTAGGTTCACATACAATAAAGATTGGCAAAACACTCATCTATATACACTAATAAATCTAATTTAAAAATAATAATTTAGAAGTATGTTTCTAAGATTTATGCTAAAATTTTCAAAATATTAAACATTATTTTTGTGGTGAATTCATTTTCACTATTATTCCTTATTAAACCATGTTTTGAATTAAAGGCTTTAATGTTACTTGTATTTTAAATTTCCCTAATTTAAAACTCTATTTTAGCACATTCTTTGTGGAGTTTTTTTATTCCTGCATTAAGTATTTTAATACTTAGAGTATTTACTCTATTCCAGCTTTGTTTTAACTCTGTATATACCAATGTATTGATAGACGGATCCTACTCTGACATATAGAGGGAAAGTAACCTTTTAGCAGCACACATTCCCTCTCTTCTTCTCGTGAGTGTGCAGGGCATATTTCTGTGTTCAACTAATTCTTCAACAAGTTCTACATGCCAATATTTGAACTTTAAGAAACTGACTTTATTTTTGTTGCACTGAAGTGTGTGTGAGTGTGTGTGTTTTTCTATTGAGTTGTGCATTTTTGTCATCAACTTTTGATGTCAAGAAGTATCTAACCTTTGACCACAGGAAATTCTCATGCTTCCTAAGTCATATTTTGATATTTCCTTTTGGAGAATTCATTCTCTCTTTTAGGCAGAATCAACTCTCATTATATTTGATACTTGGTTCATAAAATTGTTTTTACTCCTGTCTGTCTTATTCCTTCAATGAATGCTTCAAAGCTGGCAGTGAATGCTTCATATACAGTTGGGCTCAGGAAACAGACAAAAAGAAATTCAAATTACTTTCCATGCTAAGCTGTTCTTTTCCTTAATATTTTCTTTCTATTTTCAAATATTGTATCCATAAAAAATACAGAAACTAGAGTACAATTACTAAGGCCTACATCTCAGATTAAAAAGAGTTAAGCAGTTTTTGTGTTTCTTTGCAACTCTTTTTATTTTAAAACAAAGGAAGACAGATTTGGTGCTGCAAATCTGTATCCAGGGTTTGGGAAGCTGAGTCATGAGGACTCAGAGAGTTGAAGACCAGACTGAGCTGTATAGTGAAAGCACTCTCAAATCATTTAAGTTAGTAGCAAATGATAAATGAAGAGCAAAATGCACGAAATATTATCAATGCATTTGAGTCTTGCACTTCTTCTTTTCTCTTCTATCTTTTCCAGACTTGACTGATATTGATAACAGGTCAGAGTGTATCATTCTCATGCATGTTTTTGACATTTACAATGCATATTAAAAAACATAAATAATCTATGCTCTTTGCTGTGGTTAAAATGTATCATGAATTCAGTTTGCATTAAAAAGGTGATTTTGAGGAGCCACTCAGCACTTTCAGGCTGAGCATGGAGGATACAGGATCCCTGTGAGATCAAGTTCATAAGGGTAAATCAACCATGGGCCACCAGGACTCTGGGTCCTTGGTCCTACCAAACAGCGTCTGTATGTTTTCCATTCGCCATGTTGCCACAAAGACCAACAGGTGTCAGTATAGGCCACAGCCTGTGGGCATGAGGGTGTCCAAGGGCTGTGCCATGTCAGAGCATGCTGATCTGAGTGGCTGTGCTGTCACTTGGGGCCAAGGGTGTCATCCTGGCCAGACTGATGCAAAGGGCATGTCTGGTCATGGTCCTACAGCAGCACGTTCTGAGTTGATGTCCATGGCTCCTTTACCATGAGGGTCATATGGATGACTGGGGTTGAGTCAAACACTGAATCATGTTGGTGTCTAGGACAAGCTACTGCCAGGGCCATACTGATCTGGGTGGACTGTGATGCCACGGGGCATAGTAATGTTGGGCCAAAATGCTGCTGAGAGCCATGTCTGGATCCATGTTTTCACAGCAGCTGAGGTCTGTGATGATGTCTATTGCTGCATACAACAGAGGGTCATTGGAACATGCTGTGCTGGGCCATCCTGCACTTCACTGACCCTGAGATAGCTGGTCTGCCCTGCCTGGATACTACACAGAGGGCTGCCTGCCTCATCTGTGAACTGTTGGGGGATGTAAAGAGGATGAACTATAAATCCAAGGCAAGGGCTCCAAAACATAGGACAGCAATAGGATACCAAGAGGAACCCCAGTGAGAGCTTTTTATCAGTGGTGTGGCAAAAGCCAAGCTCAAGCCAGACAGTGACTCCACTGACTTGTGGCATGAACACTTGTAGTAAAGATGAATGGACTAAAGGACAAACTGTGTCACTCAAGGGGCACATTCACGATGAGATTCTTTTTGTTGTGGTTGTTTTGGTTTGGTTTGGTTTGGTTTGGTTTGGTTTGGTTTGGTTTGGTTTGGTTGTGTGTTATATGTGATCTTTGGTTTTTCTTTTAAATTTTGTTTTGTGTTGGGGGAAGTTTCCAGGTCAGAGGAGGTTGCAAGGGGAAGGGGAAATAAATGGGATTGGAACGCATGATGTGAAATCACAAGGAATCAAAACAGTTTTAAGGAATTTTAAAGATAAATAAATAATAAATAATAAATAAATAAATAAATAAATAAATAAATAAATAAATAAATACAGGAAGGAAGAAGGAAGGAAGGAAGGAAGGAAATTATCCTTTGTACTGTTCTCTATATTTTATCATATATGGACAAGGGAAGAGAGAATTCTACATCTTTAAATTATCAGATCTATCAAACATTTATTAACATCATAAATTATTTTGGTCTGCTCATTTTCTTAAATTAGTCAGGGTTCTCTAAGAAATCAAATAGAGAAACAGATTTGAAATATTGTTTTCATAAAATTATGGAGATGAGCAATCCAAAATCCTGAGGTAGAGAGTAGGCTGGAAACCCAGGAGTCCTAAAGTTCTAGTTTAAGACTGAAGATCATCTGCTACAGAACTGTACATATAGTTCGAAAGAGGAAGTCCTCCGCATAGTAGGGGAAGGCAGGTGGATGTTCTGTTGTTTTCAGGTATCTAATAAGATTAAATGTTAATGGGACACAAAAATACTCTCACAGAAACATCTAAGGTTTAACAAAATTGACTACTGACCAAAACAAAAAACAAAAAAACAAAAACTGACATAAAATTTACCATCACTCTTCCCAATTCAGAATTTGATAATTAAAACTATTTTTTAACTCTCATGTGAAGTCTTTGGGTACCTTGCTGTGATCAGCAGAAAGATGCAATGGCTAACATCTATTCCCACAACCTTTCTTTCTTTTCTTTGCTTTGCTTTTCTTTCTTTGTCTTTTTTTTTTCTTTTTTTCTTTTTTTTTCCTTGAGACAGGGTTTCCTTGTGCAGTCTTGATTGTCCTGGAACTAGTTCTGTAGACCAGGATGGATTTTACCTCACAGAGATCTGCTGCTCTGATAAAGGCATGCACCACCACCCAGTTTCCTAAAACACTTCTTTTGGAAGATAATCAAGCCTCATACCTAACTAGTGCACTGACCTTAGTCACATTCATGACCTATGACCTCCTTCCCCAGTCACATCTGCCTATGCACATTGTATTGTGAAAACTCTGTCCAAACATGACTGACTGCCTTCTGCTGACTAACTCTATAACTTTTCCTGACATACTTAGCCTTGCTCAAATTGATCTTCAGTTGCTTTGTGTAAACATTCCTGTTTCTCTTTCCTTAGTACCACTTAGGCAACAACCTAGCTTTTCTGCATCCTTGTAATCTATGCCATCCTTCTTAACTGAAGTCATGCTTCACCCAGTTCATGAGGTCTTAATTATCCTTCAAGCTTCCTTCAAGCAAGCATCGTACTTGAAGTTTTACTTCGTTTAAATTTCCAAGATTTTAATTAGTCTTCATGGTGCTTTTGAACTTTATCTTTGACTCTACAACTGTGTTGCTATTTTTCACCGATTCCAAGATGCCCTCTATTGTAAAATGTGCTGTTTATAGTGACTTTCCTTGTTTCATGTGGAGGAGTTGACAGTTCTGCAAAAAAATAAAATAAAAAAATACATGTTTCTTTTTATAAAATAAACATTATAAACCAACTGCCAAGATAATGTGTTTATCCTACAATTATACAGCACTTTCTTTTCAACACACAATCAAAATTTCAATAAAAAAAATGTTCTCAGCCAGAGTTCAATTTTCTAATTCTGTTTTAATGACAAGCAGGTAAGCATATGATCCTGGGGCAAGATTTTGTTCACAACTGTGCATGTATTTCCTGTCTATGTTCTCTCCCATATGCATTCTAATCACACATGGTCTACACGCTTAAAATATAACTACAGTAGATCATGCTAGGAGATTTACTTCCCTTATAAAAGGTCAAATTAGACTTATTCATTATTTAGTAGTGTGTATATGTATTTGTGTTCTCACATGTTTGTGCTTGGGGACACATATGGGAAGATCAGAAAACTTTGTGGAGTACATTCTCTCTTTCTACCATATGGGTTCTAAGGATTGAATTCAGGTCATCAGGTTTGGAAGTGTCTTAATTAAGGTTTCTATTGCTGTGAAGAGACACCATGACTATCGGAACTCTCATAAGGAAAACATTTAATTGGGGTGGTGTGGTGGTATTGTGTTCCCAAAATATTGTGCACCCTAATAAACTTATCTGGGGTCAGAGACAGACACAGCCACAATATTAAACATAGAGGATAGGCAGTGGAAGCACATGCCTTTAATCCTAGCATTCCAGAGGCAGAAATCCATGTGTTCAAGGATACAGCCAACATGGTGACTCATGCCCAGAAAGCAGCCTTTAATCCCAGAAAGCAAGCCTTTAATCCCGAGGGAGTGAGGCAGAAAGCAGAAAGATATATAAGGCGTGAGGACCAGAAACTAGAAGCATTTGGCTGGTTAAGCATTTTGGCCTGGTTAAGCATTCAGGCTTTTGAGCAGCAATTCAGCTGAGACCCATTCTGGATGAGGACTCAGAAGCCTGCAGTCTGAGGAAACAGACCAGCTGAGGATCCGGTGAGGTGAGGTAGCTGTGGCTTGTTCTAACTCTTTGATTTTCCAGTGTTCACCCAACAACTGGCCTCAGGTTTGACTTTATTAATAAGAACTTTTAAGATTCCTGCTACATCTGGCACCAACGTTTGTGGTACGAATTCATGAAAAAGCTGTTTGTCTGTGGCCTTGTGGGTGCCAGCTCAGACCTGAGCTACACTCGGCCAGTTGTGGTGGCACATGCAGTAGGATTTACTGAAGGAGGCAGAGGCAGGAGGATCCTGAATTTGAGGCCGGCCTAGGAGGCTTGCTAAGGAGAAGTTTCTGCCAGGACCTGGCCACAAATAGTGGCAGTGGGACCATGGAGGCAGTGGCTGCTGCTCCACATTGCTGGCTGCTTCTCATCGTGTTGGTGACTGTGGTGATTCTGCTACCTAGGACAAAGGTTTACTACTGCTTGTTCAGAGAACAATTGCCAGGACCTTCATGTTATAAGAAAGCATTGGCAAAGGTCAGTTTGGGAAAGCTTGGCAAGACAATGGTGGGGAGAAATTGCTGTGAAGATTTGTTCTTCTAGGGAAGAATGTTCATGATTCTGAGAGACAGACATCTATCAGACTGTGATTGCTCCAAACCACAAAAAAAAAAAAAAGTCTGCAGAGAACATGACCATGCCTAATAGTGACTTTGAAATCTTCAAAAAGATGACAGGAGGATCCTACAACGATGATTCACATGGACTATGATAAAGCTATTAAGCTGATTAACACACAGAATGATTGACTTTTGACTACAAACTGGTCAGGACAATTTTGAGATGACTAACTGAGATGATTCAGACTGACAGACTACTCAAACAAGGACTTGTAACAAGCCTGAAATTTCCTATTATGCAGAGACTGGACAAACGATACAGGACTTGACAATTTAACCCAAAAATTTTCTTTTCAAGATTCCCTAAAGATGTCTTCACCCCTAGAAAGAAAAGAAAAAAAGAATATAATATGAGATAGATCATCGAATCTACTCTGAAAAAGAAGATAAAGAAATAATAGGGTAAGTAGGTAGATCACTGAATCTACTCTGAAAAGAAAAGGGGGAAGATATAAAATGACAAAAGGTAGATTATTGAAACTTTTATGAAAATATGAGTATGGTAAGATAAAAAGGTCAATTTTTGAATCTACTTTTAAAAAGGAACTACTCGTTTTAAATAGGATCAAATGTTACTGGACTGACATTGTTAATATATATATATAATGGATTTTTGTGTCTGAATCTGTCAAATGTTAATGGACTAGACATCATTAAAGTAATCTTGATTGTGTATACTGTATATACTTATTGGATATAATTTTTCTTGTATTAGTTATAAGCTTTTTTTAAATTTTAGACGAAAAGAGGGAAATGTGGTGGTATTGTGTTCCCCGAAATATTGTGCACCCTAATAAACTTATTGGGGTCAGAGACAGAACAGCCACAAATATTAAACAAAGAGGATAGGCAGTGGAAGCACATGCTTTAATCCTAGCATTCCAGAGGCAGAAATCCATGTGTTCAAGGATACAGCCAAGCATAGTGACTCACGTCTTTAATCCAGAAAGCAAGTCTTTAATCCAGGGAGTGAGGCAGAAAGCAGAAAGATATACAAGGCGTGAGGACCAGAAACTAGAAGCATTTGCCTGGTTAAGCATTTGGTCTGGGTAAGCATTTGGCTGGTTAAGTTTTCAGGCTTCTAGCAGCACAGTTTAGCTGAGAGCCATTCGGATATGAGGACACAGAGGCTTCCAATCTGAGGAAACAAGACCAGCTGAGAAGTTGGCCAGATTAGGTTAGCTGTGGCTTGTTCTGTCTCTCTGACATCCAGCATTTCACCCCAATAACTGGCCTGGGTTTGATTTTATTAATAAGACTCTCTAAAGATTCCTGCTAAGGGTGGCTTGCTTTCAGTTTCAGAGGTTCAATTCATTGTCATCTTGAAAGGGAGCATGGTGGTGTGCAGGTAGACATGACTAAGACACTGGGTAGTATCCTGAGCATAGAAAACTCAAAGTCTGCCCCCACAGTAACATACTTCTCCAACAAGATCATACTCAGTAAAGCCGTATCTCCTAAAAATGGCACCCCTATATAGATTATGGGGGGCAATTAATTCAAAATACCATGGAGGCAAGCATCTTTACAAGTTGAGCTACTTTACTGGCCAGAAGCTTTCTATCTTTGCATATGTTCTGGAATCATCTCATCATAAAAGTCCATAATCCTTGTAGGCTTGATAGAAATATTCTAAAGAGAACTTGTGTCTGTAGGAATATTAGAATGATACTATCCAATTTTGTCTTCTGATTGTGATACATGAATAAATGTGTAGTACCACAACTTATTTTCCTTTCTTCCCATGGATATGACTAGACCACTGGGCTCAACCCCAAATTCTAAACTCTTTCACTACATAAAGGATGCTACTTTTCTGGGTAGATAGGACACAGGACATAGTTACATTGGCTTCCCAGAGTAGTTATCCTCAAAATACAGTGGTTTTGAAAAAGAAAGTGGATAGGAGTGTCTTGGACTTCCATATTAAGCACCTGGTAGATCTGAAGTAAAGTTTTCTGAAAGACTACTTTCTTGCAGAATCAAAGTGCTTTATTGAGGAAAATAGGCAACATGTGTGCTCAAGTAACCACTAGAGGCTTAATAAAAGTTCTTAGGGGATTTTTTTGTTTGTTTTTATTTATTTTTTAAAAATTATTTATTTCATTTCTTGAGATTATAATCATATAATTTCCCCTTCTACTTTCTCTTCCCAACCCATTCATACAACCCTCCTTGTTTTCTTCTAAATTCATGACCTTTTTTTTCATTATTTGTCGTATCACACACACACACACACACACACACAAACACAACACACACATACACACATATGTATGTATACACACATACATAAATACTAACTGCTCATTTTTTGTAAATGTTACTTATTTGATTGTTTTCGGGGCTGACAATTTGGTATTGAATAACAAATTATTGTGGGTTTTGTTTGTTTGTTTGGTTGGTTGGTTTTGGTTTTTCAATACAGGGTTTCCATGTGTGGCTTTGCGCTTTCCTGGAACTCACTTTGTAGACCAGGCTGCTCAAACTCACAGAGATCGCCTGTCTCTGCTCCCGAGTGCTGGATTAAAGGCATACGCCACACTGCCCAGCTATTGTGTTTTTTAAAGGGAATTAGTTTTAAAAAGCTAAGAACATTTATTAATGGAGATGAAGACAAACAGAGGTGGTAAAAATAAAAATATTGTCATCTAGATTGAATTCACATTCATCTGAGACTAACACATGCAGATTGAAATAAGAACATCAACATCATTCTGGATGAAGCTATACTGAAAAAAAAGTGTTGAAAGCACATGGCCTTGGATGACTATTCTGTTGTAGACAACTTCAGGAACACTCGAGAAGAACATTGGTCTTCATCTAACATGAGTTAGTGTCATTTCCTTGAATACAGATGGACCTAGTAATTTCACAATGAAACAAACAAACAAACAGAAGGAATACAGGAAGATAGAGAAAATGTTACTCCCAAGACAAAATGATAAAGAGGCTTTCCCTTTATTTAGATGGTCCTTCCTCTTCTTTGCTTCTACTCAGTATGCCCACTCTAGTGAGGTGTGCTGCACTTTCTGGAGGTTCCTACAAGGAAAGGAAAGACAGGTGTCCTCTGAAAAGCAGCCAACAGACATATGATGCAGCTGTGAATGGAATCCATCCAAGTCTACAGGTCACTGCAGCCTGAATACAATTCCTCCCCTTAAAAGGCTGTGAAGCCACAGACATGTCAGATAAGCCTAACTAGGATTACTGACCTGAAACTACTAAAATGTTTTAATTCACTAACTTGATGTCATTTGCTATACACAAATAGATAACTAGTAAGTCTATCATAAGATACACAGTCTTAATAATGGCTTTTGAAGAGATAATCTCTCTTGCCATAGCAAAGGAAAAGCAGGCTATAGTAAGGTTGAAACTACTACAACTTTTTCTGTTTTTCAAACTCATTATTCAGATAAATATGTCCTGTGTCTCAGAAGAGTGTTATTCAAGGAGTAGAATTTCCCAAACAATTTTCTAGGTAGTTTAGGCAGCATCCTTTGGAGGATATGGAATATCACCTATCATAGGCGGCATCCTTTGGAGGACATGAAATATCGCCTATCAACCAAGGGAAGGGCATCCTTCAAGTTTAAATTTCCCTGGATTGAACCACCAATGTCTTTGACAGTGTCTCACACAGATCAAGCCAACTGGCTATTCCAGAAAATACTGTAAATAGGAAGTCCCACATGTTCACATTGCTAAGTGCCAAGTGATTTATATGCTTCTCCAATACCAAGGTCATGACTTCATGTCTGTCATGGAAAAGGGGGACACTGATAGCATGGAAGATGGGAATTCTCCAACCAGAGCAGAACTTCTTCCTGGTTTAGCAGCTTTCTAGGCTAGCACAGCTCTCTTTAGAACAAAAGACAGACAGGTTAAGTACTGTATGTTTCTGCACATTGGATTTCCTTTTATTTCTAATACAATTAATTTCATAATACACACTGTATTTAGGTGTGGAATTAATTCTAACCACTTGGCTAGCACTTCCTGACTTCTAGTCATACAGAAAGGACTGAGCAAGATGCTATTGAAAGAAAAAAAACGTGCAGAGAGTTTTAAGTTTTATTAAGCCTTACCCCCTACCATTTTACAAAGGTACACACATCTTTAAAATGGGTAGAAACATAAGACAAAAAATATAGCAGATCTGGAAAGTTTAAGTGAGTCTGAATGGCAGGATAAGGATTTACTTTCAAAGACATAGTTCGGTTAGATACTAGGATGCTCCATCAATGAGCCATTTTTATACTAGTGCAGACATCTTAGCAGAGCCCTTAGATGATGCTATTCATTCAATTTTCTCCTTTGACCTTTCTTATTTTAGGATGACACTTATAGCAACAAGCAAAAGGGAAGGAAAGAAGCAAGGAAAGAAGGATGGAGGGAAAGAGGAAGAAGGGAAGAAATGGGGGAAGGTGGGAGGAAGGAAGGAAAGTCACATCTAAATCTTCCTAAGACTTATTACCACGGTGCTGAATTGCTTCTTACCTTCCTGCTGTATTTGTGGGGTTGCTCAAAATAAGTAGCAATGTGATTCACTGTAACCTCTGCAAGTTGTCTGACAGAACTCTATTCCAGGGTCTGACTGAAGTTTACTTATATCTTTGTGTCACTTTCTGCAGTGACTCTGTTCCAAGTAAAGATTAATGCAGTTGGAGCATTTTGCTGCAATAGTAAATCACCCTTGCAACTGATTGTGATGGTGGCCCTGCCTAGTCTGTGAGTTATCCATGTACATCCCCAACATTGCTCTCATAACCAGATACTGTTTCATTGGTAGCGAATCATTCCTACTCAATTTAGAGTGAGCTCAAGGCTGTGTTAATAATGAGTTTTTATTCAAATCTGTAGAAAGTTTGCAAGTATAACAGAATGTGAAGGTTCTCCCCATTCTAGGTTTTTCTCACATGAATAGACACTAAATTCAATTAGTTCATAAGTACACCTTTATATCTCTCTCTCTCTCTCTCTCTCTCTCTCTCTCTCTCTCTCTCTCTCTCTCTCTCTCTCTCTCCATATTGACTGCATTAAAAATGGGACTTTTCTGTTTCAAAATAAATGACAAAGTCACTCTAGTAAACACCATAAGGGAATTAAGGGGGAAGATTAATATTCCCTTGGTCCTTCCACACAGACCTATGTGCACATACACACAATCAGGCTGATGAAGGTAATCACACTACTCTCTGACCTTAAGGCCACTTTACATAGAATCATACAAGAGTGGCATTCTGCCAGGAGTCGTTAATATAACAGATTACAACAGTGTATGCTTTGGATTCCTTGGACATTCAGTGTCAGCCATTTTGTGCTGACTCACAATACTCCTATCCCAAGAACAGTGTTGGGGTTCGTGCCAGCTAGCCACACCAGAGCTGTGTTGTCTAAACATAAGCTGGACTTTATGACCTTCTGTTCCATACAGCCATATAGGTAGACAAAAGTTTTTTTTTTTTTAAATAACTTATAGCACCATAGTGTATGGTTTTCTTTTGATGGGGGAAGAGGGTGTTTGAGTCACTGAAGCAGTTTTCCAAAAATGTGAAAACATTTTAGACCAGAAGCTGTTTAAGCTCCAGGGCCCTATAAAGGTGTGCAGCATGTTGTAGAGACCCAGAAAGACTACTGAGGAATACGGTTCAAACATCTAGCAGGACCACGTGTTGTCCTTGGACTTTTCAGCTGATACTTTAGATGTGAGTAACTTTACTTAACAGTTATAGATAAAGTGGCCATTTCATTTGCAGCCCTCATAGCTTACATTCTCGGAGCTAGACTACTTTGATTTTCAGCTTCTTTATTAGATACAGTGCTCTCAAGAAAATTTATATTTCAAGTGCTCAACCAATCTCAGGAATAAAGTTAAGAGAAATCATCCTTGAAAATATCAACCTAAAATTTGATTGTGCGTCTGACATTCCTTTCTGCTGAGTTTTGCATGGTTTAGATGCTAATGTACCATTCTGAGTCAGACTAAGGGGCTTCAACCTCTCCTTCCTTGGTGCCTAAAGAGGCTTGTTGACTAACCGTCAATAACAGCATAAGGAGATGGGTGGTAAAAAGGAGCTCCTGAGGAGAAATCACAGGCAAAGGATGTCAGAAAAACTTTAGGCACGTTAACAACCCTGTCAGTGGCATCTTCTTCCCAAGTTGCTTGCTGCAGTCCCATCCACCAAGCATGAGGGGTTAAGTGGAAAGCTCTGAGTTTGCTTCTGTTGCTGACATTTTTCTCTTCCGTTAGTCCTTTCTATCTTCTCCTCATTGGTTCACAGCTGCCCAGATTATATAGTACCATTAACTCATCTTCCATGTCAAAAAAGTGAGAGGAAAAATGGACAAGACTGGAATGAGCCTCATTAACAACCGAACGTTAAAAGACATGATCTCATGCCAAAGCAAAGAATGTATTAAAGCTTTAATACATAGAATTCAGACATTAAGAACTTTTAGGGACAGGTGTGGCCAAGTGTGGGTATAGAAAGTTCTCTCAAAGAATTCCAGAATTATAATCACTACTTCTCATTGAGATTGAGAGCTAAGGGTGTAGTTTTGGCCTAGCATGTACAAAGCCCTGGATGAGATCCCGAGCACCACACTAAACAGGCATAGTGACACAAACCTGTAATATGAGCACGCAGGAAGTAGAGGCAGGAGAATCAGAAGTTCAAGACCAGCCTTCACTACATAGTAAATTCCAGGTGAAATTAGGATGCAAAAAAAAAAAAAAAAATCTGTCCCAAAAAACAACAAAAAAAAAGATTCTCAAGGCATTGTGTATGGTAGCCTGGTGTATTTCATTTGTTTACTGTTGGTTTATTCATCTCATAAAAAGGGGCATGCTATGAAGTTGATAAGTCGATCCATGTTGACATAGAGACATTTTAATCATCATGTCGGATTTATTGACTATGGGAAGAGACCAACCTTTAATACCCATATATGTTTATTTTTCCTTTGGAACATCAAGAATGGAACAGAATTGCTCCCTGAAAATGGCTTAAGGCAGCATGATTTTGAAGTCACATCTTTACTCTTACACTCCAGGGAATAAATTACTATCCCAACTTCCTCTAGAAACTACCAACGAGAAACCAATGTGCTGGTGCACAAAGTTTGTACACCCCAACAGTTCACAGGAAGACGATCCTAGTAGAACTTTCTGCAATGTGGGGAACATCCTCTGTCTGAGCTGTCAAATAGGCAGCTGTTCAGCAAATGAAATAAATCCAGTGCTTCTAAAGAAGTGGGCTTGCAAACTTTAGCTTCATCTAATTTAAAATAAATAGCCACCAGGGACTGCTGGCTCCCACATGGTAAAGAGACAATTCCACTATGTCAACGTCTTTTATCTTACTTCTTCATAGAGACATTTAAATTGTTCTGGCCAAAATAGGAGTCCATCATTGTACTAGCTGATAAAACAAATTTAGGGTAAAGCATCATGTAATTGTATTTCCTGTGATTTTCATTTGAAAAATAACTCCTCCTCCTCCTGCTACTCATCCTCCTCTTGCTACTACTACTACTACTACTACTACTACTACTACTACTACACACACACACACACACACACACACACACACACACACAAACACTTATTTCCCAGTGTACAAAAATTTGGAGTTTTGGAATTTAAGGATAAAACGATTCATAAATTTCAAAAGACATCTCAGAGAACCTACATACCTACACCTTTTCTCCTGTTCATTGTGATCAGAGTTATTACAGTGGAGACCAATGTTTTATATTTTTATTTAATCTTGTTTTCTGAAGTTAAAAATACTATAAGGGCCATATGGGAAATTGAGCTTGTGAGGAAAGCAACTGAAGAAAAAGGGAGAAACAAGACTTTGAAATATATATATATATATAACAATTTATTGTGTGTGCATTCGAGGAAAGATGTCAGGGCTGTGGGAACCAGGTATTTAAGTCTGTCTTCCAAACCCAGTTCCCATCAGTCAGGAGGACTGTCATGACACTAGCCAAGCTAATGAATTTCTTTGAGTTGAAGAGGCTCTATCTTTAAAAGGAGATATTAATTTGGGACTTTAAAAGTCATGGTGAAAGCCGGGCGGTGGTGGTGCACGCCTTTAATCCCAGCACTCGGGAGGCAGAGCCAGGTGGATCTCTGTGAGTTTGAGGCCAGCCTGGGCTACCAAGTGAGTTCCAGGAAAGGTGCAAAGCTACACAGAGAAACCCTGTCTTGAAAAACCAAAAAAAAAAAAAAAGTCATGGTTAAAGTTAAGAAAGATAATGCATGCAAATAGCTACAGTCCTTAGTAGGCCTTGGATGCATTCATTCCTTGTCATTCTCTTTTTAAGTTCAATATTTTGAAATGTAAAATTAATTGAAGCCATAAATGTTCCAGAAAATACCAATCAATCTTACATTTATTTCTCTGAATTGGGAGTTCAGTGTGACTTTGTTAGCATGCTCTAAAGGAACAGGGTATTTCCAGGCCCAGGCAGATGGTCACACACCTTAGGAGAAAAAAAAAGTTATTTTTCATAAAATCTCTTTGGTTGATTCCTTCATTATGATTGGGCAAAATGCCACTTGCAACAGATGGATATGAATACAGGCAACCAGAGAGGCTGTGTTATACCCCAAGTCCTGGCATATGTGGTAGACTCCCTCACCAGGCTGTCAAAACAGCTGCTGTGTGCTCCCACCACCTGCAGTTGTGAGGCTCTGCCAAGAATGTCCCCACTCAGAGAAGAACCAGAAGCTAGCTGGGTCTTGCTGGTTGGAAGCTACACCTGTTGCCCTCTGAGTACTAGGAGGCCCCTTTTTGCATCTTTCTTTCAACTCCCGAGAATGAATAAGTTGTTTAATCATTCAAAGCCATCTAACTTCTTATTAACATTAAGCAGGCAGAAGTCTTAGCAGAAAAATAATAGAGATATGCTCAAATCTGAACTCAACAACTTAGTTGGAGATGAAAGTAATTTAATATCTTGGATCCTTAGCACCTATTCTTCTAGGGAAAAAAAAAACAACGCCTAGTGGGACTTTAGTGATGAATGGAATAATAATAATGCAAAGAGGACGCAGACAGCTGGGATGTCATAGTAGGTACTTCCTTGTCAGCTGTAATAAAATACCCTGAGTAAAGCAACTTAAAAATAAAGTTTATTCTGACATCAGATTACAGTCACCTTGGCTGGGAAGTCAAGGTGTCAGGAGTGTAAGGAAGCTGGTCACATGGCCTCCATAGTCAGGTGACACACAGAGAAAAATGCTCCAAATCAACTAAATGTATCCTTTTTGTTTTTGTTTGTTTGTTTCAATCGAGGATCCAAGCCCAGGGAATGGTGCTATCCACTTTTAAAGTAAGTCTTCCTGCTTCAAACAATCTATTCAAGACCATGCTTCCCAGGCTATAGGCTAACCTAATCAAGATGACCCCAGACAGGTGAGCCTGGCAGCTTACTTCCTGTATGATTCAGTTGACCATCAGTGCTAGCCATCACAAGTATTAACTTTATTTCTTTCTTACTAAACATTAAGCATGCTTCTATGTGCTCCATGGGGTATTAGAAATCTAATCTTTTTATTCAATTCACACATATATATTTTATAAAGTACATGGCCAAAAAAAGGCAGAAAAATCTAAATACTTTGTCCTAGATAAGGTATTTAAAGAAGAAAGCTGAAGAATAAAACTCAGGCTGTCCAACTCCCAGACTTAGTCATTACCATAAGTATTAAGGAAAGGGTAACTATTTTTATGAGGCCAAAAGGGATTCATAGAAAGTCAATGTTTAATGAAACATCCATTGTTGAAAAGTAAATGACAGCTATAGGCCCATGAATGATTTCTACCTGGTGCTTCCTACTTAGGTGGGAAAAATTTGCAGAGGAAAGAATAGTTCAAAGTCAATCCTTTTTATAGAATACCAGAAATTATATTACAGAAGTCAAAATCATTACAACCATATTAGAAACAACTGACATATTTTAAGTAATTGGGAAATCTGGAAATAATTAGTTTTCTATTTTAATCCTTGACAGAACAAATTTAGCTAATGGATTTTGTATGCTTAAATTTACATTTGCTGCTAATCCAGTCTGTGTTTTATATGTGGTTTTATGTACATTACAGAAATACAGCCTGACCTGATGAAATAACTGGACTTTTTTAATACAGAAAATGTTAACTCCTTGTTGGAATTAGATTGGTATCACAAATATATTTAAAACATTTTTTTGTTGTTGTTGCTGTTGTACTTCTGTGTTCTCAACGCTGCGACAAAATACTTCACAGAAGTTCCAAAAAAGAATGGGATTTTTATTTTGACTCACTGTTTCAGGGACATTAGTTCATCACGATAGAGAACGCTGAATGGCTGGAGTAGTTCCACCAATGGCAGTAGAACATTTGGTGCGGCTTTCCACATCTTGGAGGACCTCAAGCAAAAAGAGCTTGGCAGGAACCAGAAGTTAACACCACTTTCGAGGCTCATACATCCATCTGTTTCTGATAAATAGATCACAGCTTCCAAAGTTCCACAACCTCCCAAAAACAGCATCCTTGGGGGCTGAAAAGATGTCTCAGAGGTTAAGAACTCTAACTGTTACTTCAGAAGACCAGAGTTTGGTTCCCAGCACACACATAGGGCAGCTCACAACTGCCTGTACATCCAGTTCCAGGAGATCCCATGCCCTCTTCTGACTTCTGAGGTACCAGTATGAATGTGCACATACAATACATAGATATATGCACATAAATAGATAATGAAATAAATAATTAAAAATAAAAAAACATATCCCAGCTGGCAACCAAGTGTTTTAACATGTAAACCCGTGGAAGACATTTCATAGTCTATGTTTTTTCTCCAAACAAGGACTGTGTACCTAACATGAGAGAATGCTCACTGGGAGCTACAGCATATGTAATAGTAGTCATTAAAGAGTATAGTCATTAAACTTACATAATAAAGTCTCAAATTTTCTTTCTTTGAGTATTGTGATATGATGCCTTATATTACAAATGCAACGAGCCCTCAAATCAATGCTCCAATTGAATAAGAAGCCTGGAATGTAACCAGGCAGGATAGAGTCAGACTGAAATAGATATACACACAATTAGTAAAAGAGATATTGTGGAGGCGGGGTGAGCCAAAGGGATTGAATGGACAAAGGAAATGCAGAAGAAGCACAAGGAGGAGAGAAACTTTGGCTTCAAAAATTCTATCTGCACATTTCAGTTGGAGTCTGGACAGAGTTCTTAATTTCTTGTGCCAATGTCTCAAAGCAATATGAAGTCACCTCATAGATGTCCTCTGTCATCAGGCTTATGCTTAGGAGGCAAATACATGAGGAGAGCAGATCCTCAGAATAAAATTAGGAGCTAACATGATGACTCATGCCCTCATAGCTACAATCCCAGAACGTGGGCAGGAAGCTATGGTAGGAGAATTGCCAAGGGTTTGAGGAGAGTCTGGACAACATAGTGAATTGAGGTCAGCCTGAGTAATAGAGCAAGATCTTGGCTCAACACAAACACATACGTGTACACACACACACACAGAGACAGAGACAGAGAGACAAGAGAGACAGAGAGACAAAGAGACAGAGAGAGAGGCAGAGACAAACAGGAATACCAAGACAGAGAAATTTAAAATAAAAAACATACCACACTTTCTCCCAGGTCACCTTCATCACAGCCTGGGCAGGTCTGAAGCCCTAGCTTCCAGCTCACATTCTAGAGCTGCTTGGGTCTACCTCCTAGCCTCTGTCTGTCTTCATATTGGACTACTCTTAAGAACTTAAGCTCTCAAAACTGAAAACCTAGTTCTGCACCATGTTTTCTGATTCTGGAAGAGTGAGGAACCTGAGGAGCCCCAGAAGGTCAACCATGGACCACTGAAGGACCAGAGAGAAAATCCAGGTGATTTTCAGCCTGGGCCATGCCACTCCTCCGACTGCCCCTGTGGAGACCAGTCAGCTTGCGTCAGCTCAGAGACAAGTACAGCCTACCTATGATGAAACAATGATGAACCCTGAATCTTGTAGCACGCCAAAGAGCCAAGTGGAACCTACAGTAAAGAAACAGTCATGGCATCTAATTCTAAATCCAATTCTAAATCTAAATCTTTGCCCAGAACTCAACGGCAAATCTCAGAAAAGACAACCTTTCCAATTGGGAGAGCCAGTGAGACAGTTGCTATGAATCAGCAAAGTGTGCCTGCTGACCAGACAAAATCCCAGCAGGCTCTCAGCTGATGAAGCTCACCACCCAGGAGACCTCCCTCTCTGGTTCTCCCAGGGAGAGCAGTCTCTGGCAGCAAGGAGAGACCCAACAAAGCTTTCTGCTGGTGAAGACCTGAGTGGTAGGGAGACTTTTGTGACTTTTAATAAAGCCTTGTGTGAAAGTCAGAGGATGATCTCTGGTGATAATCAAGATATTCTCTCTGAAAGGCAGCGGCATCTTCTGGACGGACCCATGTAAGATCCTTCAGTGGTAAACAGACCTGTGATGAAGACCAAGTAGTTACTTGTGGGTTGTACCAGACCAGCCGAGAGGAGCACCACCAAGAGAGGCCTGTCACTGGGGAACAGAACTTCGACTCCAGTCAGAGGGCACCAAGAATGAGTGAGGAGGTTCTAAAAAGCCATGTGTGAGAATTACATTTTGGGGCTTGCACTGCAATATAACCACCTTCCTTAGCAGTAAGCAGGATGTACCCCAAAATGTATCTTTTGCTGGGACTCCCAGGTTGAAACCAGAAAACCTCTATAGGAAAAATATCTGTATCTAAGCATCACCTGAGAAATCCCAGTGGTGCCCAGCCACACTACTCTGGCCAGCTGGTATCCTCTCATGCTCAGATGTCTGCACAGGTCAGAGGTCAGCAGCCAGTGCCGAAGGTGGAAGTGATCCTCAGGTGGTTTCAGGTGGATCGCCAGGCCCCTCCCATTCTCCTTTGACCCAAGACAACCCCCAGAAAGTATGCCAGAATCCCCTGTGGTCGAGAGACAGCGTCCCCAGGAAGATCAGACTCTGAGTCCCAGAGCCCTGAGTCCAAGAAGAAGCCTCCCAGTTGAAGCCCAACTCGTGCCTACCAAGATTGTGGGAACCCTACACAAAGCTTTTACAGCTCAGAGACCATATGAGGAAATGCACTGGGGAGAAGCTTTATGTGTGCAATGTACCTGGATGCCCATGCAAATTCATGAGCTCAGATTCCTTCAGTAGACACAGGAGAAGCCACACTGGGGTACTGTCCTCCAGTGTATCCTCTGCAACTGAATGTTTTCCAGATCTAACACCTCAAGCAGCATGTGAGATGCCATTCGCAACCATCATCAATCATCACTGAAACCTGACTGCCAACAAAGAATACCTTTCCCAGTTAAAGTTTATTCCTTCTACCCACAACTTGGAGAACGAACCCTATTAGCTGTCACTGTTGTTTATAAAATGCAAAACTAATAAAAATCATGATTAAAAAAAAAAAAAGAAACATACCAAAATTATGAGAGCTGACATGTCCCTTAATCTGACATTTGAAGCCGAAGAACCAGAAAAGTAGAACTAAAAGCCTAAGAAAGAGGTTGAAAGGGAGGTATAGAACCAATAGAGATAGGGTGTAGAACTAGTGTGTGTGTGTGCTGTGTGTGTATTTCACTAGCATGGCTGAATAATCCAATAGTAGCCATCAGCACCTTTCAAAGGCTAAGAACCCAATGGTTGCTCAGTTTGTGAAGCAGGCTGCCCTAACTGCCCCAATATGGAGCTGAAGGTCTGAAAAATTCCTGGACAGTCTTCGATCTTCGTTCCATTTTGAAACCCAAAGAAGTTGAAGACTGAGTTGCCAGCCAAGAGTAGCAGCAGCAACAGAACTGGGCATACTCACCATTGAAAAATAAGGCAGGCAAGCAGGCAGAACTGTTTTTCTTCAGATATCTCCATCTGCACTCTCAGTACTGTCCCATACTGAGGCTGAGGGCTTTCTCCCTGCATTTAATTATTCTTGGAAATGCTTCCAGAGACCTGCTCAGAAACATTACCTTTAATTGATTCTATATTCAGTGAAGTTGACAACCAACATTAACTCTCACCTGGGTAAATCTTAATTTCACTCAATAGGTATAGAACAGAAGTACAAATGTCCATAAGACAGAGAAAATTGATGTGTCAGTTCAAACAGGGAAAAGTCACCCTTTTGTCCATCTTTTTTATTTCATTCTATCTCTTAATAGACCGATGCCCCTCCACACAGGTGATGGTGATTGTTTTTGCCCAGTTAACCAATTCAACTGTTTAATGTCTTGTGAAAATACTCACATGTCCTGTTATATCAGCTATTTGGGTTCCCACTGGTCTGATCACATTGTCATGCAACATTGGCCCTCACAAAATACAAGAAAAGGTTAGGAGAATTAAACAGGCGGTCGATGGAAAAACCATAGCAATAACACTTCCCAACTCCAAGTTAATGTCTGCTCCCTCTAATAACAGGGCCGCTGCAAAGTAGGCAGTTTTAAAAAGATACATACATGAATGAGAATTCAAAAAAGCAATATGAAGATATACTTGCCTGGCAGGGGAGAAGGTTGATTTTATAGGACAAGGTTCAACCATTGCCCTCCAGATATTCAAACCTTTGCTTTTCCTAAATGTAAGAAACTATTGTAGCAGGGGACTACTTTCCACTCTTCCTTGATTAAAAAAAAAAAAAATCACAAAACAAACTTAAGGAGTAAATCAATGAAACAAAACAACTACTGCTTTGGAAAGATCCAAATTTAAACCAATAATGACAAAATATGAAAAGGCTAATCAGATTGCAGTACAGTTGTTCTCTAAGGTACACATGATCACTTTGGGTTGCATCGGTTCTGATACTGTGCATTGACTGGTGTGGAAATCCATAGTAACACAACTCCATAAGCCTTTTTATATCCACCAAAGACATTGAATATATTTTTCAGAAATTGTAAGACAGAAAACCCCAGGCCTAGAGGCTATCTTTGACAAATTTTACCAAATACCCAAAAGAATACAATGCCACTTGCACAAAACCACTTGAATTGGTATCATAAAAATACACATTAGAACAAAAACAAAAAGCAACTAGAACATGGATATTGATGAAACAGTTTATAAGAAGTTGAATTAAACAATAAAAAGAAGTGGGAAAAATCAGGACCATATTTAGTTTAAATATGCATATAAAAGCCTGGATCAATATTTGAAAATCACTCAATAGAACCACTGTATGACTGTCTAAAGGGAAATAGAACGACACAGTGTACGAGGGGAAATAAGATTATATTAGTACATGAAGAAAAAATACACTGCACAAATGCAACATCTCCTCCATAAGAAGCATCTTTGCAGTGGGATCAGGATCTATCCCTAGTGCATGAGCTGACTTCTGGAGCCCATTACCTATGGTCAGACACATGGCTCACCCTTGATGCAGAGGGGAGGGCTTAGTCCTACCTCAACTGAATGTACCAGGCTTTGTTCTTCCCCCCTTCCCTTCCCCGCCACCCATGGAAGACTTACCCTTTTGGAGGAGGGAATGGGAGGGGGGCCGGAGAGGAACAGGGGGAGGGGGGAAGCTGGAAGAGGGATGAGAGGGGGATCTGTGGTTGGTATGTAAAATGAATTTAAAAAATTATAAATAAAAAAGACAGGCATTAGAATAGCATACTTACTATTCAAAATTACATGGCAGATTTTGCCAATACAGTGGGGCAGGAAGAAGAAGCAAACACACAAATAGAAAACATGAAGGAGAAGTTCTTACAGACAATGATTATCTTAGTGTAAGATGGTAAAAAGTCCAGTGAAAAGCTATTGGAACTACCAAAATGTATCAAGGTTGCACTGTACAAGATAGTTCCAGAAAAATCACACTATTTTGAGTAGCAATAGAAAATTAGAAAGTGAATTTTGAATTGGCGTTTCATTTAGAGTACAATCAAAAATTGTAAAATTTGTATTATACATCTAGCAAAATGTATTTTGATTTGTTATAAGAACCTGGAGAAAAGACTACAATTCTTTATGGTTGTGGATAACTGAGGTGTATATTTATTAAAACTTGTATTCCTGAACATCAGGAATGAGAATATTATTCTATTTAAATTATCACCCCCCCCAAAAAAGCAAATTAAAACAGAAAGAATTTCTAATGTACTGAGCTACCCAAGCCAGGCATGATTCCTGTTACTTTGGAATAAAAGTCAATTATTTCCAAGTAAACACATAAGCATCTAAGACAATGTCATTTCACTTAACTAAAACTGGTATGATTTCATTTGGATAAAGAATTTATACAAATGAGTCCAAAAAGGGATATAGAGGAGAATGGAACAAAATGTTTGTCAAGTTCATTTATGTAATTATATCTACTTAATAATAACAATTAATATTTAAACAGCATTCTGAGGTAAACAGATGAAAGCTGTTCCCAGTAAGAGGGAATTTAAAGTAGGTAGTAGACAGATCACTGTCTCTACATGACTCATTTGGTTATGCTAAAGGCAGGAGGAGAATCACTTTCGAGGAATTGAAGGGAAAGTTTAGTGTAAAGGAAGAGCTTGGTGCTGATATCTAATTTGAAAAATATAGGCAAGCAAACCCTCTGAAACTATAACATCCTAACAGACACCTCAGTGAAGAGAACAAATCTTAACAAACAGAAAACAAAACAAACAAACAACAAAAAGTCCAAGTGGTAATTGCTCCAGACAAAGAAGGAACATTTGTAAGGAACCTGTTTCTGAGAAAGGAGTGAGTTGTCCAGTTAGAAAGAGAAGAAGGTGCAGAGTAACAGGAGTATTTAGGGGACAGAGGTGAGGTCAGAGAGGTGGGAGGGGCCTTACCATCTATCCTTAGAGGGTTGGGGGGATAGTGGATGGGACTCACTTATGTTCAATGTGACACTATTAGAAAGTTTACAACCAGGCAGAAGCACGATCTTTGAATTTTCAAAGATCAATATGCCTTTTGAGTCAGGACTGTTTTCAAGGGATTAGCAGTAAAAGCAGAGGTTAGCCAGGTAGTTTATATGTTAGTCCAGGTATCAGCCAGTGGCTCATGCATTAGCTAAGATGAAAGAAGAGAAATGAAGAGCTTAAAGTGTTAGATGGGAAATGGTTGTTATGGGGGGAAAAACGAGTAATTAGCAATGACATTTAGTAATTAAGGAGAGTTGGGGAACACATGTTAGAGCCTTGGTATTGGATGTGGTAATTGGACATGCTCATTATCATAATGACTAGAATAAGAACTCAACTTAAATTTTTATTGACAGGCAAATGGGACAAAGATAGTGTGATACAGATACAAGGGAATACTAAATAACCAAAGAAAGCATGAAATCATGTTTTTATAAAAACATAGATGGGCCTGAATGACATTATCCTAAGTAAAACACATTGAGCACAGAAATACAAATAGCAGGTGATCTCATTCATGAGCAAACACTGTTTAATAAGTTAAGGTAGAATACTTGTTTATCATACATAGAGCTCAGGGCTTGATCTCTACAAATGTATAGAAAACAGCAAGGCTGATCTTATAAAAGATAAGAGAACAGAGGTTACCAGAGACTGAAAAGATTAGGAAAAGGGGCCACCTAGCTCAACAAACAGAGTTACTATTTGACAGATTCCTAAGTTCTGCTGATCTATGGCACATGAGTGAGTATAATGAACAGTCATGCATTTTATACTTTGAATTGTTAAAAGATAGGAATTTGAGTATACTCTATTTAAAGAACTGGGAAAGTGGTGGATAGAATAATTGCTGTATGCTAAGTACTTAGCAATTCATAACTGAGTCAAGAATCACATTGTACCTCAATAGCATCCACGGCTATTCAGAGGGAAACAAAAATCTTAAAGTAATCTGTGTGGTGCTATAAAATAGACAGTTACATATGGAACCTACATGTAAATGTGGAATTCAACAATGTGTAAGCAAGTGTTTGCTCTGACTTGAAGCACAAGAATAAAGATATTACATAGAGCAGGGAGAATCTAACATCGCCTCTTCTGTGCCAGTACATTTGGAAGACAGAGTCATCCCTGACAATAGAAATTTCAAAGGAGTAGACAATGAAATGAGAAGAAAACCCAACGTGTGTGGAATCTCAGGAATCCAATAAATAAAAAGGAAAGGGGAGTCAATGGGGGACTGCTCTGCAGAGGGGGCAGACACTGTCATAATAGGTTTGAATAGTGGATGCAATGTTATGTAGGAGCCAATGATTTGCATAGTCAGTGGGTTGATGTGGAGCAAAATCTCTCTGAAGAGTGGATACTAGTGACTTGGATCTATGAGTGTAGACATTGAGCTCTCAGAGAGAAATGAGAATACCCTAGTAAAATTGAAGCCCTAAGACATGTTTAATAATAATGGATATGAGTCCGTCCACAGGAAAAGAAAACAGATCATGAATTAAGAAAGAGTAAGGGTAATTACAAATACTCACTGGGTGTTGAAACCAGGGTGCAGGGAAAGTTAATTGTAAGTGTAAGAGCAGAAACAGCCCATGCATGCTAGCTGGAAAGAATGGTAGGACCATAGTCTGTGTAGTATTCTACACATCAAATAAAGTAAAACCAAGAATTTCAAAGGCAAGTATGTAGGAGGAATTTCTGTGTTGGTTTGAATGAAAATGGCTCTATAGGATCACAGGGAGTGGCTCTACTTTAAAAGGATTAGGAGGTGTGGCCTTGTGGAGTAGGTGTGGCTTTGTTGGAGGAAGTGTGTAACTAGGGGTGTGCTTTGGGATCCAGAAGACCAAACCAGGGCCACTGGCTTTTCCTCTTCCTGTTGCCTGCCTATCCAGATGTAGATCTCTCAGCTACTTCTCCAGCACCGTGTCTGCCTGTGTGCCCCAATGCTTCTTGCCATTCTGATAATGGACTAAATTTCTGAACTGTAATCAAGCCCCAATTAAATGCTTTCTTTATAAGAGTTGCTATGGTCATGGTGTCTCTTCCCAGCAATAGAACACTGACTAAGCAACTGTAAATTGGAGACAAGCTCACAAGTGGAAAAGGAGTAAAATAGGGCTAAATTCACACACTTCATTTTTACACTGCTATTTCATAGAGTAAATCCAGTAATGCTATATATCCAATTTTGAATAAGAGACATTTCTATAAACTATTTAACTTTGAATAAATATTTTAAAAATATCTCCTCAGAACTTCTGGAAAAAAACCCCGTAGGAATGTTTTCAGTGAATGAGTGACACAAATAGCCTTATATTCCAAATCCACTCCTTTCATTAGATTTTTAACTAGAAGTAGAGTAATGCCCTGGAAGATTCTAGATATGTGGTTGCAATGGAAATGCCTCTTGGGGTTAGTCCTTTAAGTACATTTGAAAAAACGTGACATTAATTTCCCCACTAAAAATAAACAGCTTCAGGTAGATCTGCCCTCTCAGGAGTCACAGAAAATTTGTGTAGGATGAGGGTCAACACTGGTCAAGAAGAGTACTTTGTAAGGAATCTTCAAATGACTGTAAAGGATTTTCTCTATAGCAACAGAGTTGAAAAGCATAAATCTGTGAACTGACAGCATTGTTGAGAAAACTGATTTAAGCAAATGAAAGTGTTAAGGAGGAAAAGTAGAAATGAAAAATGAAGATGGGATCTTTATAGCATTTAGTTCATGGTCCAAGAACACCCAACTTTCATGAGCTTTGTTTAGATACGTAGCAGTAGATCTTAATTTTTGTCTAGGTCAGTAAGGGTCTCTTCTTCATTTTGACTATACAATGTCCTTGATGTAAAATGGCTACCTGAAAGATAAGTATTTAATGTGGTGTATTCATCCTGGATAAGCTATGACATGAGACTGTAGAGTCATTATTATGACTGTCATCTGTTATTTCAAGGATGTATTTTTTTATTTATTTATTTATTTATTTATTTATTTATTTATTTATTTATTATTTTGCATCCTGGCTGCAGTTTCTCCTCCTCTCTCTCCAGTCCTACCCCCCCAACCCTAATCTGGTCCCATCTCCCAATACACTCCTCTGTTTCTGTTCCGGAAAAGGGCAGGTCTCCCATAGATAGCAACCAAACATGGCATATCAAGTTGCAATAAGACAAACATCTCCCCAAGTATTAAGGCTGGGCAAGGTGACCCAGTATGAGAAATAGGGTTCCAAAAGCCCGTAAAAGAGCCATAGAGAGTCCTTGCCCATTAGGAGTCCTACAAAAGGATCAAGCTACACAATTGTAATGTATGTGCCAAGTGCCTAGGTCAGTCCCATGCTGGCTCCCTGATTCAGTTTTTGTGAGCCCCTTACAGGCAGGACGCACTGTAAGTTAAAGGTTATGTGGCTGGTTGGTTTCTCATTCCCACCACTTGAAAGTCTTATCTGGTCACAGGAGATGGCCAGTTCAAGCTACCTATCCACTATTGCCAGGAGTCTTAGCTGGGTCATTCTTGTAGATTCCTGGGAGATTCCCTTGCACCAGGTTTTTACCTGACCCTGAAATGCACCCCCTTTCCATTAGTCTCTTTCAGTAATCTCCCCTTCAGCCCCCCAACCTGATCTCTCATGTTCCCATGCCACAGTCCACTCATGAAATCTCTTATATTTCCCTTTCCAGGGAGATCCAGTTACCTAGTCTCTCTAAGGCTGTAGGTTATAGTATAGTTATCCTTTTTTTTTAACAGCTAATATTCACTTATGAGTGAGTACATACCATGTTTGTCTTTCTGGCCTGGGTTACCTCACTCAGGATGAGTCTTTCTAGTTCCATGCATTTGCCTTCAAATTTCATGGTGTCATTGTTTTTAACAGCTAAGTAATACTCCATTGTATAAATGTACCACATTTTCTTTATCCATTCTTCAGTGGAGGGACTTCTATATTGTTTCCAAGTTCTGGCTCTTATGGATAAAGCTGCATTAAAACATGGTAAAACAAGTGTCCTTGTGGGAGAATGGAGTGTCTTTTGGGTACATGCTCAGGAGTGGTATAGCTGGGTCTTGAGATAGAGCAAGTCCCAGTTTTTTGAGAAACTGCCATATTGATTTCCAAAGTGGCTATACAAGTTTGCACTTCGACCAGCAATAGAGGAGTGTTCACCTTGCTCCACATCCTTTCCAGCATGAGCTATAACTTGGATTTTTGAACTAAATATCAACAAACGAAATAATCCAATTAAAAACTGGGGTACAGTTTTAAAACAGAGAATTCTCAACAGAAGAATCTCAAATGGACAAGAAATGCTTTAAAAATGTTCAATCTCCTTTGCAATTGGGTAAATGCAAATCAAAACAACTCTTGAGATTCAATCTTACACCTGTCAGAATGCTAAGATCAAGGACTTGTTTATTGAGCCCGTTATAGCTGAAGCTTTAGAAGATTTGGTAGAATTAAAATGTCAGATCCTGGACTTTCTTAACCTTTAATGTGTGTAAACATGGAAAAACACAAGCTAGTACTACATAAAGAAAAAGAAATCCACCCCAATATGTTTTCAAGCTGTAGTCAATGATCCCAACCAACTAATGTTAAGAAGCATGTATCCGTTAAATTGCATATATAAACTTCTCTTCTATACTCCATTTGAACCTACTCAGATCTATAGATACCAAGAAAGACAGAAGAATTATTTAGGCCTGACCTAAGCAGACATTAACTAAGTATTTCCTGCCAGGGGAAGTGTCTTAGTTAGTTTCTAATTGCTATGATGAAACATTATGACCAAAAGCAATTTGAGGAGGAAATGGTTTATTTCAACTTGCAACTTGTAGTTATCACCAAGGGAAGTGAGGGCATAAATTTAAGGTGAAAATTCTGGAAGCAGGAACTTATGCTGAGGCCACAGAGGAATGATGCTTCCTAGCTCACTCTTCACAGTTTGTTCGGCCTGCTTTTTCTATAGCACTCAGGACCACCAGATCTGGGGTGGCACTACCCACGGTGAGCAGGGCCCACCACATCAACCATCAATCAAGAAAATTCACTACAGGTTTGTCCACAGGCCAATCTAGTGGGGGACATTTTCTCAGTTGAAGTTCCCTCTTCTCAAATGACTGTAGATTATGTCAAGTTGACATAAACCGAGCCAGCACAGAGAGAAAATGCTGCTTCATTGTAACCTGCCTGGATGGATTTGGATGCAGCTGGGCCACAGACAGAAAATAACTGCTTGCCTTCCAACTAAAACCTTAGCAGAAGTTGAAGCCAAGACAGAAGTTCTTAAGTCAAAATCCTAAAGATACAGGCAGAGTTCCCAGTCATGATTCTGCCTTAAAGAATAAGGAAAGAAGAAAGAAGAGTAAAAGGCCACAGCTATGTACTATTTGTGATTTAACATAAGCTATCTAAAGCACCTACAATTAAATCATTTCCGATTTCTGTTGTATTTAAGAGAGTTTGATTGCCAGAATACACTAAGCTTGCAAAAAGGAGGGCATGTGACTGATTTTCCTCCAGCAAGAAAAAGACAGTCTCCTGACTTTACTACACACATCAAAGGAACTGAGCTGATAAATCTAAAAAGCTTGCTCTGAAGAAGTGTTATCCAAGGTGAGCTACTAACTGCTTATGGCTATGTAAATTTATTAAAATATAAAATGCTAAAATATTTGCAACTCATCCCTACTATCCACACTCCAAGAGTATGTGTGGGTAGGGTACACTTTGATAGTGCACCAAAACTTTTCTGCTGTTTGTAATATTTCCATTCATTAGACAGTACTGCTCTAGGAAATGCACACTGAGCATGTTGGTGGGTAATGCCAGTGCAGGACAATACACAATACCTTCTGCCATGAAGGCAGAATACAGGGTGGCTGCATTGCCCTAAGGAAAAATCTCACTGAGGTGATATGGAAGGTGATATGCACTGTTGCCATCACCAATAACCTTCTATTACCCCATAATTTGAAACAGGACCCTACTCCAGGGCAACACAATAAAGCTTCTGTGTACTCTAGAAGGGATGATTGCAAGCCATTTCTCCTTATTTGGCTTTTTTTCTTCAGTTGTTGAATATTTGGGAAGTTGAACAAGTTGGAAGATGAAGTGAGGGCTAAGAAACACTATTTTCTAGACTAGATACACATATCGCAATTATTATTTCACAATGACCCGTTACCTGCACTGGGTCGGCATAAAACTGTTCCTATCAACAATAAGAAGAGAAAGAGGGAGGTGCCCTACTAATTTCCTCTCCACTATAGATAGAATCTGGGAAAAGGGAAACCCACTGTCTTCAGTTGTGTGATGAGCTCACCAGACTCCCGCAGACATTCTAAGGTCTGAGTCAGAAAGGCATCCCTAGTTAATCCCGGTGATTGGCAAAACAAAAAAAATAGTCATGAGGGTGAAAATATGAAAGAAAGATTTTGAAGAGAGGAGGTGAAATGGATGAGGTGCTAGGGAAGTGTGGCCAAGAGTGAGAATGAGAAGTATGCATTGTATACATGTCCAAAATTGTCGAAAATCAAAATTTAACTATTGATAAAAAGAGTAGTGACCTACAGTTCTAACATGAGAAAGTTAGAAGAATAAGCAATATAAATTTAACTCCTATAGAGGATGTAAGAGATTTGGTTGTGCTGCCTGACTATTATTGCACCAGAGACATAGAGATATATTGAATCTTATGTCATCTGTGAGGCACAGGACTGTTGTCAGGGTATTCTGGAAAAATACCCCAGTGAACCAGGCTTTATGAATGTATCCACCCATTAGGGAAAAGAAATTTCAACAGAAGCAGTATGCAGAAAAACAGCTTCCAGGGAGAGACAAATAGCAACTAACACACACACACACAACACACAGAGAGAGAGAAGAGAGAGAGAGAGAGAGAGAGAGAGAGAGAGAGAGAGAGAGAGAGAGAAAGGAAGAGAGAGAGAGGGGAGAGAGAGAGAGAGGGAGTGCAATGTGAAAATTTAACCTAAGCATAATCCAAATTCCTGAAAATATATATTTATAATTTAAAACTACAGTTGATGTTACAAAGAAAAGAATATTCACTATGAAAATCTGAGTTAGGATCCTCAAAAGTAAACTAAAATGTATCACCATGAGTAAATCATAAATGCAAATTAAAGGAGGTGATAAGAGGAAAGGCTGTGTATTCAGTGCACTTGGGGACACTAATGGAAGACATATATTTCAAGAGAGTAGAAAGACGTAGTTGTGAAAATAATAACTTTAAACATATATAAGAGGATTAGCCCTAGTTGGAAGAAAGGATGTCTTTCAACCAATTTAAATCATTAGTGAGCTATATTGTTGGACATATTCGACAAAACAGTATTTGTAGGACACGGTAGGATCATTCCACACATGAATTCAAAACGGCTATGACTGAATGCCCAAGGCCTACCCAAGATCAAGCCAGGCAAAACCACAACATGGATAGGGTAGGGATTCACGAATTCCCACCTAGATGAGGAGCTACTGTCAGTTGATGGCTGCTAGAGAGGAAGAATTGGCTTTCTTCAGAGATGCGGCCCCTCATAGGCTACAGAGATGTAAATACAGGCAGCACTAAGTGGACATAGTCAGTTTAAAAAAAAAGGGTACATGTAGTTGGTATACAAAACTGAGATGTATAATAGAAATTGAAGAGGTGGAACAAGGATGGAGTTGATCAAAACAAATTATATGCATGTATGAAATTCCCAAAACACTGGAGAAATAAAGACATATAAAATCCAATGCCACTTCTGGTACCTCTAACAGACACAGGTTCACTCAACTGCAAACAAATACATATCAATAAATACTCACAGGCAAATACACTCAATGCACACATACTAGTCTATGGATATCAACTTATGGTGTCCTTTGATATCTAAGATTTTTTTCTTGTCTATTTTAGGTACAGTTTTAAATGTTTACATATTTTCAGTTCAAACCACTTTTCTTCTAACTTCAAAGTTTTTAATCTTCACTATCTCCTACTTTTCATTTTAGTTAGGTTGACAGTGTTTCCAATAAGAGACATAAACTAACAAAAATCCAACACTAGTCATGAGAAACCATCCAAGCTGTTGGTCAAAGGATTCCAAGAGACTCCCCAAACAATATAAGCTATTGCTGCTACACTGACTGCTTCTCAAGGGTTGAAGGTAAGACCTTCACTAAAGATATGCACTTCAGACAAATGATCCAAAAGAATCAATCTGGATCTGACTTGAAAGCCTCCTGCCTGAGGACCAGCATCCATAGTACTAAAAATAGTTTAAAACTGCCAAAGTAAGAAATAATTCAATAGTTCTCTCCAATTGTGAATCCTATGAATCACAATCATGGTAAGGCATTCCTAGAGAACCACTATTGCACTAATATCTTGGTGGTAACCATCAGCTATCTAAGTGGACTCAGGTCTCTCAACAGGTGGGAAATCATGCTAGTTCTGGAACTCTATGAAACTTCCCAGGACTAGTGAAGTCATTGACCTTAGAGAAGTTTCTGTTTTACTAAGCCAGCGTAATTCCTAACTGCATTGTAAATACTTAGTCTTACATTCACTGATATGTGTAGCTCTCACCATACATTTCCTTTGTAGCAAACAGATAGCATTACAAAACACACACACACACACACACACACACACACACACACGCACGCACGCATGCACGCACGCACGCACGCACGCACACACACACACACTGGAAATAATACCAAGAACAACGGATCTCAGGGTGCAAAGGACAAATCTACAACACAGCACCTGCACCTAAAGCACAGGGAACATCTTAGAAGAGCAGGCAGAAAATTCTTTCGTAAGAGGCAAAGAAACAGGATGTTTGCTGGATGACTTTTAACTCTACGACAGGACAAGGAAGCTACACCCATGATACATCAACAACATTCTGCCTAAACAGGACCTGAACAATGTCAACACCAGTAGACCTCCTATCCTAGATGTGGGAGTAACACAGAGATCCTTGCCTATACAAAGAACCACAGGCAACTGAAGACTGCTGAGAAAAGGAATTAATGCCATCAAAATGAGCCTCCCAACTGCTTATCCAGTACCAAGTGGCAAACCCTTAAATCATATACATAAAGCAACACTAAACATACTCAGAAAAGTATATTTATGTATTTTTGCATGTATAAACATATGTAACAACAATTAAAGAAAAAGGAAGCCATGAATTTGTGAGGAAGTGAGGGGGATACACAAGAAATTGGGCTAAAGGGAGGAAAAGGAAAGAGATAGTCACATAATTATGTTTTGATTTTTAAAATTTCTTCAGAATTTAGAAAATGAGATGTAACTTGTAAACTTGTAAAAGGAGAAAGATATCAACAAACTATTTTACATTAAAAAAACATAGATGTAAACTTTAGACATACAGCAATACATCCATAGCCACTCATATTTAGGGAAATACAAATTAAAACAGCAGAGAAGCAAATTATCTTACCCATAACACTCACCAACAGTTTTAAAAGACTATGACAATACATTCTGTAGGTAAGGCTTTGATGAAGGATATAATTTCTTGTAAGGATCTGAACCACACAATCCTTTTAGTAGGAAACATGGCCATACCCACCAAATTTATTCATGTCTTAATACTTTTACCTAGCATTTCACTTCTCAGAATCAATATTGAAGCTATGCCTCAACATTCAACAGTGTGGTAAACAGAAGAATATTTATTTCAGCATCTCTCATAAATAAAAACATATGGAAACAGCCAAAATGCCTATAGAAAAAAGCTTTGTTAAATAAAGTATGATATCCACACAACAAGAACTATGCAGCTGTATAAATAATGAGAATGAGAGGCACACATTTTTTACCATACACTGAGAAAGCAAAAAAGCAAAGCACAAAGGGGTATCTATTCCATGTGATTCTCATGTAAAAAAAGAGGAGTTAAGAAGTTGCTAATATATTTGCTTTTTCTATAAAATTAAATTCCAGTCCAGATAAACAAACTGAAGTTATTATTTGCCTTTTGGAATAGTTAAGCTTGTGAGAGAATGGGGAACTGCATGAGAAAAGGAATAAAACACTCCTGTTTATATGCTTACTTAGCATTCTGATTCTCTTGTCACAGCCCTGGCTGCCATGAACTCGCTCTGTAGACCAGGCTGGCCTTGAACTCACAGAGATCCACATACTCCGCCTCCTGAGTGCTGGGTTTAAAGCATGTGCCACCACATTCAGCTGCGTTCTGATTCTTAATAATGCAGTAATATTTCATAAAGACATTACATATCTAGTTATAACTAAATAAACCCAACCAGGATGTAGAATATACAAGATGCCATTTATATCCTTAAAAAACAAACAAACAAACAAAAAACCTATGAAACTATGCCTGGTCAGTCATTTTACCAATAAAGGATGGAAATAAAATGTTAAATAAACGTTAAAATTAATCTGTTACACCAAATAAAATAAGGATTTATGTATATGAAAATGCAAAACACAAGTTTCCTTTTGCTTTTTTTTTTTTTTTTGTGTGTGTGTGTGTGTGTGTGTGTGTGTGTTGTGTAATAAATTAAAACTTGGATGGAGGAACAGAGTCAAAGAATCCAAAATTTCAGACAGGAAAGAGGTCAAGAGATCTATTGTGCAACACTATGACAGTAATAGTTGATATTCATCGTAGACCTAACAAAGTTTAAAATCACCTGGAGATTGGGTACAACTTGGAGTATGCCTGCTGGGGCATTCCAATAGGGGTTAGCTAAGGAGAGACATTGGTCATGAATGAGAGTAGCACCATCTCCTGGGTAAGGAGCTCAGACAAGATAAAAGGGCAAACAGAACAAGCCTGGGTGCTGTATAGTTACTCTCACTTCTCTGACCTCCATGATGGGCTAAACCTCAAAACGCTGGGCCAAAATAAGCCCTTCCTCCCTTGAACTGTTATTGTCAGGTGTTTATTTATGATAACACAAAGTGACCACCCTGTGAACTTATCTTTGAAAACTTATGGGTTAATTTGAGTCCTTCCATGACACATAAGGAGTCAGCAAACATCTGTTAAGCAGAGTATTGTAGCAATCCTGTGATTTCTCATTCCTTCCCTCTTCTTCTTCCTCAGTGTCCCACTACACACATAAGTAAACAATCCCTTTAATGTCTAGTTTATTACATTGATATTTATTTTTATTTTAATTTAAATAAGTAGTTATATTTCAATATACATTCACTTCAAATTGTATATAGTATCCACAGCCTGTCAAATAATGTATTTGTGTATCTAAATACTACATTCCATATGATATTATAATGAAACTCATCCAGCAATGAGAAAACATGAAGTTAAACAAACAAACAAGCAAAAAAAAAAAGCCAGCATGGACAGTTTATAGGCAGAACATAAGGGATGACCATGAAACAGAGAAATGGAAATGATTGACAGTGTAATAAAAGAAAGGAAGGAAATGAAGAAATCATGCCAGGTGGATATCAAACAACACTGAGAAGCACAGAGATCTAAGGTGACTGAAGAAAACCAGGTAAGAGATGAAGATGAAAAGCACACTAGGATCATGGATAAAAATAAGCAATAGGTTAAGATTGTAAAATTTTTAAAAGAAAGAAAAGGATACTGCACCAGCTAGATGCCTGCCCCCCTTTAATAACAAACAACAATAACAAAACCTACTAAGGAACCAAGTTATTACATAAAATTTTAAAAAAATTTAAATGCCCTGAATAAATATTTAACTTTACATATAGATTACAAGATACAGGTTATTTAAAAAGTAAATAATACTAATATATATCCCCTAAGTAGAGGGATATATTTTAATCAGTTTAATCAAACTGAGGTCATAAGTCAGGCTGAGAAGCCTAATGGAGTTTCTGAAAACCCTGCCACCTAGTAGTAACATTGGTGTTTAAATGGAGCTCTTCAGTTTTTAACACCTGCTTGGAGGTGACAAGACACTTCTTTAATTAGAGATAAATAGGAGACATGACATTTCCAGCCATTACACATGCATGGCCATTGCTCTATTGTAAATTCTTCCACTCTCATGTTTGTAGCAGTTCTCTTATCAGAATGAGAGTTCATCCATTCATCTAATCTTAATTTATGCACAACTCAGAAGTGATGTGTTGATAATTTTTTTTACATTGCTCATCATCATAAAATATATAACTCAGTACGTTGTATAGTTTACTATAATTGACCTATTAGTTCAAACTACTGCTTTTGGAGTTTTGAGCACTACTGTAAGTAGTACAGCTTACAATACGGATGTTCCAAGGAAGACAGTAATTTTATTTTAATTTATTTAATTTTAAGACAGTTTATTCAAGTTTATTAAGCAAAAATCTACTTATTCCAGGGTCATTCATAAACTTATAAGCTTCACTGGTATCTAGCTTATGATTTAAGCCAATTTGGAGGAGAGTGTTATTAGTATCTAATTTAATTTTATAAAAACACTCTTCTCTGCATGCATTGCCTAATATCCTATCAGACATATATGCCTCAGATATGATGGTAATGTGGGTTCACAAAATGGAAAGACTGATGGATCTTAATTACATCAAGGTCCAAATATCTCAGTATTAAGTTAATTGACTCTTAACAAGAAAACCAATATTGATTTTCACTAAAGACTTGACTGCCTTAAAATGATGATGCACTTAATGAGTTAGTTAGTGAAAATATCAACAAAATGGTTCTCATGAATTTAATTTCTAGAGAGCCATATTAAATAACAAAGAGAGCAATTTTGGACCAAGAACTGTTTCTTTGAGTGTATTTTCACCGTAATAGTCAAATCATGCACATTCATCAAAGATTTTGATAGGCAGAGTTTTTTTACTTCCAGCCTTCTTCAATGATCTGTGTCCAATGGTACTATGTAGGAGCTGCTAGCACTGGTTGTTGTCATGAAGTTTTAAAGAAATTATCTGGAAAATTTTACTGTTATCATAATGTGGATTGTTATTCATAGATGAAAGGCCAAATGTTTTAGAGCTTTTTTTTCCCTGCTTTTCTTATTTATCCTGACAACTAAGTCCTGTACTGATTGGTTTTCTTACTCATACAAATGAGAAGTTCAAAGTTGGGTGAGCTGCCTTGATTCAGCCAAGTTTCTCTCATAGTCTACAGTATGAATGCTGACATGCTTTTGATTTTCATCTTCAAACAAACCAATGTTTTGAGATATTATTATAGCACAATGACATAATTCATTTTCTTCTAGAGTTAATAAAATGTAACAAGATCTAAGCATCCATTTCAAACAGAAGATATTTGTAAAAAAAAGAGGAAAAAACTCTTCTCCATCAAAGCCTCTTTCTTTGAATTTTATACATTATTTCAAAAAAATTCTTTGAAAACATCATATGTGTATCTTGATCATATATACTCTCCCCACTCTTTTCCTTCAACTTGCCTGATTTCTCAACCCATCTCTTTCTCAACTTCATCCCTTCTTTGATTTTGAAATACCTACCCCTGAGTCCACTAAGTGCTGCCCATATGCATGTGGGCTAAAGTCATCTACTACTTCATGGGAAACCTACCAATGGCCATCCTTCTCAAAGAAAAGTGACTCTCCCTCCCTCAGCAGCCATTAACTGCCAGTAGCTCTTTAGCTAACAGTTGGATATTAGCAGTCCCTCCCTCTCCATGCTGAGATCTTTAACTAGCTTCATCTTGTGTAAATAAACACAGCGGCTAGGAATTCATTCATGCAAAAGCCACATAATTTCCAGAGGACAGCATTACACAGTACTCCTTAGGATAATTTTACATCCTTTCTCTTCTCTTTTGTGTTATTTCTTGGGGTGAAGGTGTGAGGTGTGTGTGTGTGTGTGTGTGTGTGTGTGTGTGTGTCTGTGTGTGTGTGTGTGTGTGTGTGTGTTGGGCGTGATATAGATGTCGTTGCTTTGGCTGAGCATTCAGTCACTTATTCCCAGAATTTTAAACAGTTATGTGTCTCTTCACTAGGAATAAGAAGGTTTTCTGACCAAAGTTGAGACTAACACAAATGTATGGATATATACATAAATATTTATAAGACAGACTGAGAATATGACTAGTTAGAAAAACATCAATTGGTTCTCTCCTAGGGCCATGGTTTTGACTATATTTATAGTACAAGAATAATTTTTTAAGTTGTTTTTATTTGCAAGTATATTTGATAGTAGAAAACCTTGCTTCATAGTGCCATGAGCTATAAATTTGGAAATGTATGTTATCATTGAACATATGACAAAAGAATCAAAAGAGTTACAGTTTGATCTCCTATCCATCCTTCAACTTTTGTGTTAAGCAAATAATGAGTAAGTTATCCCATCTAAATCTCAACTCAAACTCTGAAAGAACTGACAGTCTGCTCATAAAGAGCTTGACTCTGATCCATGAAGAGAATATGTGGTTCTGCAACATCTCAAAATAATATGAACTCATGGTTCAGAATTTTCCCGTACTTCAAAGAAATTCAACTTTACCTATGGAAATGGAATAATAATGTGACTAGTATTTAAATACTCTTTTTATTTTATTTGATGTGAAATAAATGGAAAATATTGTGAATATAAACACAGAATCAGAAATTTTAACTCCTGCCTTTTGGATTTCTAAAACTCTTTACAAGCCTCTCTCAACCAGATTTAAAAAAAAAAAAAACTCAAACAGCCTTGGTATGAGAGATATCTCTGATTTCAGCAATATTTTATAATAATTGTATGGTAGGGTTGTCCTCCACAGAACAACTACATATCATCGTATAAGCTCATACATTTTCCCTAACTTGGCAACCCCACATGTGTCTTTGTAAAGGGGAAATGACTAGGATGATGAGGATAGATCTGGTCAATGAACATTACTGAGTACATTCTCTTCACATAATGTCCTAAGATCTATGTGGGGGTGACCATGAAGAAATATGGAGGTAGACAGTATAAATAGGGCACAGAATGGAGAGACAATGAATAAAGGAAGTGATTATAAAATCTTCTATTACACTTGGTTTCAAGTCAAGATGAGCAATCACTTGCATCGGAGTCTAGGGACACACCTGCAGTCTTTTGCCAAATAATTCTGATATGAATCCTCATTATTTAGCCGACCATTGGTGTTATTTGTTTACATATATCTCCAAAAAGTTATATACCTTACAATAAAGACTATGTTTTTCATGTTCAATTTAAGATGAGGAAAACAGCTCTGATAAAGTCTGAAACACATCAGTCAGACTCAGAGAGAATCGTCAGGTGGAACTAACACTCTCCACTCACATATCTCTCTCCAGCTCTGGTCTATGTGATATTCTACTGAGTTGTGTTGTGTTGTGTTGTGTTGTATTGTTTGAGACAGCATCTTATGCAGCCTATGCTGGTTTCCATATGAATGTGTAGACCAGGATGACTTGAACTTCTGAATCTTCTGCTTTCATCTCAAGATGCTGCAATCACCGGGTCTAGGTGATTCTGCTTTTTAGTTAGCTTACTTTAGTCATAAATCATCTTTCTGCTCTCTGTCCCTCTTTGCTGCAGGCTGCCAATTGTTCATTGGGGTTTCCTTTTCCATCAAATCATTAAACAGCATTCTTGCAAATAGGCAATACCTTGAAGTATTCCAGATTTAAATGTTTTTATAAAGTTTATGATTGTAATTATTCAGGATTGGGGAAAACAAAGTCTTATACAGAACATTTGAGAAAGTTTCCAGGTCTTTGGAGTTTAAAAAGTATTTCAAGGGAACAGAAACCTCAGCAGCATTTGTGAAGAAACTTTTAAAATTTGGAAAGGCTATTTTAAGATTTGTTTTTAATGGTTTTGAAAAATATTTTTCTCAAAGTCTATCTGCTTTCTTACCCTTTTTTTGATATTGTAAATGCTTTTTCTGTACCTGAAAACTGGACTTAAAAAATAAAAGCTGCATCTTTTAATGGAAAAAAAAAAAAAAGATAGTGTTGCCTTGGCAACAAGAACCACATAAAGACCTCAACACTTTCCGCAGGTTTCTACCTAAGTCACACAGAATGGGGAGCTGCTACCAGACTCTTTCATTTGAAAAAACAGTGCATTGTATTCTCTTTGGAACAGAAAAAAAATCACATGGGAGCTTAATGGTATAGCTAATAGGCCCAATATGTATGAAAATAAAAGTAGATTTGTGGAGGGGTGTCTCATTTGGTCACATAGGCAACTTTGGGTAGACATCTGTTCCTTACATAATATTAATAGAAAGTGAGTTTGGGGGAGCTGTGCAGGCTAAACTATAAAGAATAAGAACCTCAAACATTGGAAAATCCATCACTTGTCTTCCTCCTAAGCATCCCTTTGCCTTCAGTTCTCAGACATGTTCACACAGATATTACGATTACATTCATTAAATAATGCTTAAATTATATCACTACATAATAAATTCATTAAATATAAATAAGTGTTTTGAAACTTCTTTAAAGGGAGGAAAATAAAAGTTAGTAAAAATAACCATTTTTCCATTGCTTAGGATGTTTACATTATTGCTTAAGTTTGAAGAAACTGAAGGTCTGAAACTCAACTGTTCTACATAACATTCCAGTAAGTCAACATATTCCTAGGTTCAATCATTTATGAAAGCAAAATGGGCTGCATGTGTCTGCTTGTTATATTAGAGGTTTCAAATAATACAATGCATGGTCACCACCCATGCAGAGTTTGCATTCTAGGTAGGAAATGCAATCAACAAATATAAATACTAAACATAAATGCTAAAAATTACGACAGCCTCTACTGTCATCTATGGTGCCTTGCTTTTGCCTAACAGAAGTCTGGAAACTCAGAGCCTCTATAGTCTACCAGAATAGCACCAGCCTTTCAATTCACTCTTACAAACAACTTCTAATTAATTCCTTATTCTCTCTCATTCTTCTTCTCTTTCCCTTCAGGCCCTTCTTATTTTCATTAACTCGGAGGAAGCTTATTTATATCCCTGTTAGATGCTAAACATTATGCTAAGCTCTAGCAATTAAAAGGAAAGGAGAGATATTTCTAATCCACCTGGCAAGACAGACCATAAGCTACATTATAACACATTCAGATACTGCTTCACATATGATGGGGCCTGCTTCTCAGTGAACTTTGCAAAAGTCGAGAATACCTTTAAAACACATACCTATACTGAAAAATGTAACTCTGTAGCATTCTACACCACAGAGGATGGTTTGTTTCTCTCCAGTTTGTGTGACTAACAGGCAGCTGTGCCTCACTGATATAGACCACCTTCTTAAAAAGAATTAGAGTATTTTGTTAGTGCAGGAAAAGCTCAAAGTTCAAAGTCCAAAGCACAGTTTCTACTAGATAAATCATTAAATCAAACTAGTACATATAGAGGAGCAATGATAAGGTTATATTAATGATAAGGTTATATAAATGGTTGGGGGCAATATTGATGCAGACGATTCTTTCCAAAAAATCAAATCTCATTGTGAATATCCTGTTCATTGAAAGAATCCTCTGCTTTCACCATTGTTTCTATATCAATTACTTCCTTAACTATACTGGAAAAAGTACTCGCCCAAACCACTTAAAGGAAAAGTTGGTTCCAGCTCACAATATGAAGGGGTTTAGACCATCGTCATAGAGAAGGCAATTAGTCAAAGGAGTGTAAGGCAGAGTCTTTTGTCAGAAAAGCAGAGAGAGAATAATGCCAGTATTCATGCCTTCTCCTTCTATTCAGTCCCATATTCCAGCCATGGCATGATGCTACTCACACTCAGAGTGAATCTTCCCTCATTGTAGTTGGAAGATTTCCTGTGCCCCAGTCTGTCTGCAGCCAGGACAAATCTTTCCCACTCATGTCCCCCAAGTAAACACACAGAGGCTTATATTAATTAAAACTGCTGGGCCATTAGCTCAGGCTAACTATTGACTAGCTCTTACACTTAAACGCAGCCCATTTCTGTTAATCTATATGTCACCACGTTTCTTTACCTATATGCCATTACATGCTGCTCCCTGGACGGCAGGCTGGCATCTCCGTACTCAGCCTTCCACTTTCCAGAATTCTTTGTCTGCTTATCCTGCCTATACTTCCTGCCTGGCTACTGGCCAATCAGCATTTTATTTATCAACCAATCAGAGCAACACACTCAGCATACAGAACAACCCACAGCACCTCCCCTGTTCTATCTAATCAAAAAGTAAGGTTTTAATTTTAACATAGTAAAATTATATATAACAAACAGTTATCAAACAAAAAATTACAGTTACAATATCTAGTCTATTTGTATTTTGTAAAATTAAAGAAAATATTTTATCTATCTTATATTTGTGAGTCTAAAGTTTTATACCTAATTTTTCTTTTATCATAACCAAGGAAAATCAATAATTGTAACTAGCTAGTCTTTAACTACATCAAAGATCCCAGAAGGATATAATGTTACCTAAGTAAACAGGAAAAGCATTGTGAGCAACTTCCAAAAAATCTAGAATGACAGATACAGTTGCCTGCCTGGACAGTCATCCAAAGTTTTGCAATGTTGGTGCATCCAATTTTAGCCTACAGGCCTAGAGTCTCTCAGTCGCTTTTCTCTGTGTCCTGTAGAATGTCTGGCAGTTTCCTATGCAAAGCAGGAACCTGAAGGACCATCTTCGCCTTGTAAAGTTTAGTGGTCACCTTTCTATGGGTCCTGCATGTCCAGTCTATACAACATTTTGTCAAGCAGTCCAGGCAAGAACAGTTTCTTGTCTAAATGGGTATTTTTCTCAAGAAGAATATAAACTCCATATGGAGTGCCTTTGATGCCCATCTTTCTCTTTGAAGTAAATCGGTGCTGCCAGGAGCAGATGTATCTAATTGGTCCAGAAATTCTAAGTTTTTAAAACATTTTAAATGCCATATTTTGTAGGTCTTTGAAGTGTTTAAAGTTTACCTACTTAATTGAATTATATCTATGTATGTCTAGAAAACTTAACTAATATAACTACAAGTTTGATTATCATAGAAGTCTAATTATTAATATGTATTTTAATTATCTATTACAATTTAAATGAGCTACATAAACATAATACCTTAAACAAGAGTAGAAATATACATACAGTATAGCAAAATTAACTTTAAATTTGTATCAATAAACTAAAATCTATACCAATGTAAAACATTTTAAAGTTGTTCTTTTAAAGTAGATTCAACAATCTACCCTTTTATCCTATCATATTTATATCTTACATTATATCATCTCCCCCTTTCTTCTTTTACAAAGATATTGACTATGACCAATAACAATTTGTAACCAACAATCTAAACAAAGACAAACATCCATAATCCAATTTGGGTGGAATGTGGGCGTAGTTTCTAGGCTACTTTCTGCTAATAGAGGATGCTGTATTCTTATAGGGATCCTGGCAAAATTAAGAATTATACACTCCATCTGCTAAACCTCTCTAAAAACAGTCTCCTGGGCACTTGCAGAGGTGTTTTCTTGGTGACTCCAAGTCCTTCCAAGTTGAGAGTGAATATTAACTGTGGTAGCCTATGAGTTTAAGTCACTCCCCACTTATTCCTGGCCCTAATGTAAGTTCTGGGCTAATGACTGGAATTATAAAATAGATCATTTCTTGAGGTTTAACCTATTTAAATACATAAACACATTAAAAATAAAATCCACATTTTCTACCCTGTCATTTTCAAACTTACCAGAGATTGAACTGCAGTTGTTTAAGTGTGGTATATGGATTGGGAAGGGGTGAAACTACTTCCCTCAGCAATGGAGGAGTCCATTTCTTCAGATGAAAGTTGGCTTTGTTCCCCCACTGGGAATTACAATGTTATGCTGTACTGCAGTTCAAGATCTAAGAACTCTCTTTGTTCAGAATGTGAGTGAGGTAGCTAGAGAATAGGAATGGAAACAGGATGGGAAAATGAACCACAACAGAATTTAAAAGTTTGAGAACCAGAAGAATTTAATGATATTACAACACATTAAGCTTTTGTCTTGTAAATTGAAAACCTTCAAACTATGTTGTCCCGACCAAAATCTGCTGGCAAACAAGGGATGGCAAAAACTTCACCTATGATCTAAGTCAAGGGAAATGCTTCACTTTCACTTCCACTTTGTTAATCTCCTTCTGGTAAATGCTCAGCTAGCCCTGAGTCTACTCATTGTTTTGGGTGGAGGTAGCAAATTACTGTGAATGGGATAGGTAAAAGCAACAGAACTTATTTCCTACCAGTTCTGTAGATCAGAAGTTTGAAATCAAAGCAGCAAAACATTCATGCTTCCTCCAATAGTTCCAGAGAGGAATATACTCATCATCTCTTCCAGACTCTGGTGTCATCAAGTGTTGGTTTGGCATGCCCTCAGTCACAGCCTCCTTGATTACATTGCCTCCTTCTCTCTCTCTCAAATTCCTTTCCTTTTAGCTGTCTCAAAATTACTTCATCCTTTCTTATAAAAATAGATGTGTTTGTATTTTAGGCTCACTCAAAGAATTCAGGAAGATCTCCAAAATTTAAGCTCTAGATTCTTAATCACATTTTTGACAAATGAAGTGATGGGCAACCTGTAAGAGGGTGCCCATCAGTTCTGAGGACTGGCAAGAGAAATGTATCTTTTTCCAGGGTCACTTTCAACCCATTATACATACTTGGATAGAGTACTGGAATGAAAGAAATTCTGTCCTGTAATGGTCACCTCTGTTAGAGAACACTGTAGTGTTCAGAGGCCCAGTGACCTTTCATCTCACAATCCCACACAGTAAAGATGATTTGTGACTTCAAGAGCAAAACATCAGACAGAAGCCTCAACCACATCTCCTGTCACTGGCCCCCAGAAAGTCTAAATGAATTCTGAATATGACATCCATTATATCAGTTAAAGCTGCCTCAAATAACCTTTAATATTGAGCGCCCCTTCCTGGGACCTATAGCCCCACCCACTTGATATTTTCTCCCATTTTCTGAATATCATGTATCTTTATCTCTATTTTAAACTCCTGTGAAGTAGAAAGCACACCTTTTTCCTTCGTGTAGAACAAGAGCCTCACTAGCACCTACATGCCATTGATTTTTACTAGGTGTATATTGAACTAAATCCAGGCTAGTAGAACGTTTTGTCTTGGACAGAAAAATGATGAGCATGAGAATGGCATTGGGGGATTTTTGTCCTCTGACTCTACAGCATGAAAGCGTCTTTCTTCTCTTTCACAGATAAACACAGAATCAGTGATGATTTCATCCATTTGTGTTGCTCTGTTTGTTGTTTTCTTTCTTCTTTCTGGTTGAGACGTATTGATTGCCAGCTATTCTCAAATCGCAAGTGATGTTGTCTCTCTCTTTTATATAAAAAACATGCAACACACATAGAAATGACTGCAGAATGTATTGATGTGTGTTCTCTAAGATGTCATGTGTCATTTCTCTTGAATTGCACGGAAGAGTTTCTTTCTTGAATACTTGTTAACTGGTGCAACAAGCTGTAGACAGTTTCTCCCAATCCATGCATTTAATAGACTGAATAGCTTTGACATTCCCTCTGCTTTTATTTCCTTCTAATCATTTCAGTGTATTATTAGGCTGTATTGTTTAATTGGGTAGAGTTAATTCAAAGGGAATTAAGTAAACAAATAAAGCAGTGGAAAGTTGGAGTTATGATTGCTAAAAAATCAGTATTTACAGACCCTGAGAAGCTTGAAACACATAATCAGGCTTCAGAATAATCTTCAAGACTGACCTGATTTGTGGATCATTAGAAATGAAACATTTTCATTAGATGTAGACATTTAAGCATCTTTATTTTTAGTTCAGTACAGCGTTGCAAACTGCTTTATAGTCACAAACTTTTTGTAAAAAAAAAAAAAAAAAAAAAAAAAAAAAAAAAAAAAAAAAGATGACTCTGGTTCCAACAGAAATACTGCTGATATAAAGGAGTAATGAAAAGGCTGAAGACACCTACCACCATGGCATGCCAGTTTTATTTCAATGTAAAGCTGTAGTTCTTTTTCAAGTGTTGGAAGGACATGACATAATGATTCTCTTAGTAATGAAAACCATTTCTAGAAAGGTTTCCTCATCACCTACCTGTCTTAATTATGACTGCCATGTTGCATTAAAAAATGCCTCCCTTGGGGTCTAGAGAGATGGCCCAGCAGTTAAAAGCACTGGCTGTTCTTGCAGAGGACCTGGGTTTGATTCTCAGCACCTACAGTGTTGCCCACAACCTCCTGAAATTCCTGTTCAAGGGATCCATTGGTCTCCAAAGGTACCAGGCAAGCATATGTGGTACATACATACATGCAGGATAAAACACTCACTTACACAAAATAAGTTTAAAAGAATTTTTTAGAATGTCTTCCTTGTATGTGTGTGTCTAATCTGCCTGGTAAGATGGAGCTTGAGCAGAATATTGAGGATGGGGGTGGGAAGACATGAGAAGGCAAGAATTTCCATATGGAGACTAACGACTGTGTTATAAGTTTAATTCATTATCCAGAAGCAAAACTATGGAATCTGACAGCACAATACAAGAAATACCTATCCCAAAGATGACAATGTGGTGGCTTCAGTTTCTCCTAAAAAGACTAAATACTATACCTGTGTGTCTTGGTGATGGCTTCCAGATCCCAAACTGTCTGTCATTGGTTCAAAGGACTTCAAAATCATGGTACTGCTAAGAAAGTGACCAGGATATATGTCTCCTGTTTCTACAGCCTCTACTATATTAGCTTTTATTTCTTCCTTCAGATATTGTGAACTTTTTAACTCACTTGCTTTAAGACAAACACAAATCATTCTCTTCACCTTCTTTTGACAAGGGAGCTTGTCTCATTGAAGCATTTCTTCTTTAGAAGACTGCCTTAACTGCCTTCAAGCTAACAAAAAGCTTTTCCCGATTGACCATTCAAATTTATCACTCTGAAAGGCAAAGATAGGAAAACCTCATTGTGGAGTATTTTCAGGCATTATTTTCCATTCCTCTTTTAGGGCCATTTTCAAGGTACTTTTATTATACTGACCTTTGCTAAACAGATTGTCAGCAATATAGCTAAATATTTTAATAGCGGCGGGGTCTAGAATAGCACATTTCCTCTCAACAGCAGCTGCTTTGGGAAGCCTGGGGCTGCTCCAGATTCCTCTGAGTATGGCAAAGGTTCAAAGCTCAAGAGAAAGCCGACCAAAATTATACCCAGAGTCTGCAGAGAGACCCATTTCTTCTCATTAAAAACACGATTTCCGCAAACACATAAATGGTTTTCTATGACACCAGAGTAGAATTTGCATAGGATCAACCCAGTAAAATCTAATCCCTGGTGACATTTTTACCAAGTGTTTGACAGTTTGCCCTCTAGTTACTAGTTAGACTTGGAAACATGAAATGCCACTTGTTAAAAATATTGTAAGAGCCAAGGCAATGACAGATCATGATACATCTTAAGATGTTGAGGTAAGCAGGAAAAAAATGTTTCCTCTGGAAAAACACTTGCCCTGGGGATAGATTAATTATATAATAAGAGTTAGAATTGGCTATAATTTTAATAAATAGTTTGGGAAACAGTTTTATATGTTAACACGTTCAAGTTTTCTCCACTAGATTTTTTTTCAATCTCATTTTGATGGGACTGAGAAGATGGGATACAAACATCCTAAAAAGAAATATATTACTTTCCCGTATTATGTCTGGAACCACACTTTTGAAAACTACTAGATTCCCAAGCACCAAGAAATACATGCATTGACCTTGCAGGCAGATTTGAAAATATCTATCAACAGACAAATATTCTTGTGGTTTAAAGTAAAATTGGGGATTATACAGAAAATATTGGTGGCCAAGAAATATTGAAAGTCATTAGAGAAACTTGGACACATCTTTGTGGCCTTCTAGTAACTGGGCACACATATTTCCTACATGCTTTACCAGCCCTTCTCATGACTCACAGACTTATCCTGCCCCTTATAGCTCCTGTGATGTATGAAAAGACTATGTGAATTTGCATGAAGGCTAAGAACACAGGAGCCATTATAATATAAGCTATTATAGCAATCATATTTTAATACATCAAATATAGCTGTTAGCCTTGTTATGGTACCTTCAGCTAATAGATAGCATAGTCACACACAGTTCTTGGAACTAACACATTATTTATCCAATTTCACAGTATATTAAGATAATTCCTTTAATCAGAAAAAAACATTAAATACATTTATAACAGAAATTTTGCTGATTAATCTTTTAAAATGTCATTAGCCTTTAAAAGTAAATGGAAGTAAAACACTTATGAACAAGAAGAAACTCTGCTTCAAATTTACAATGCAGTATTATTAATATAGGAAATACTTTACCTTTATAAATAAAATTTTCTACATTTCCAGTCATCTAGCCTGCTAATATGGCTCTTCTTTTCACATAGAGAACTCAGAGTGGGAGTCTTGGACATGAGAACAGCTCATAGTATTGCAAACATGTAAGTTTCAATAGAAGCAGCCCCACTGACATGAGCAGCTCCCCCCAGACACCTACATTTTGTACAATAGTTAGTAGCTGTTTTCACTAAGAATTGATGTAAAATGGTCAATGGACGTGGATTTTCACAGCTGTACATCCCTGCTTATGGTGAACCAGTTCGGAAAGTTAAGATGAATCTTTGTATCTTCCAAATGACACAAGATGCTTTGCCAAGAAGGGGAATGCATTGCATGGTAACTCTTCTCTCTTACTCTCTGCAAGTTTGCCTTTGTGTTTTGTTTATCCGTGGGTGAGAAGGAGTGGGCATTTGGCTGATGAATGAATTTGCATGGGTTAGCAGGTCAGCAAAGGACATATATGGCGAGGTTCCTAACGCTACACACTGTCCCCTCTCAAAATATACCAATTGACTTCCAGCCTCAGTTATTTTTTATTTTTGTCAAATAGAGCTGTGTACCAATGAGTCCAGATTACATGTGTTTGAGAAGAAAACAGTTTTCTTTATTTTACTTCATAATGGAAAATGGAGCTGTGTTTCTCTCTTTGAATTCATGCATAGATACACCTGGTCAACTTTCCAAAGTTTGGATGTATCTGTCAGAATATAATAATACGTATGCTGTAAAGGCATGTGTTATATGAATTTAATTCCAGCACTCACGAGGCTGAGGCAGGAGGATTTTGAGTGTGTGGCCAGCTTGACTACATAGTGAATTCCTGTCTCAAAATACCTAAAACCAAAAACAGTAGGGAAAGAGGAGGAGGAAAATCCTCAAAAGGCAGCAATGACTTTTATCCTTTATATCAAACTGTTGAAAAGCTTAAATGAATTCGAGAATTTTAAATTTGGGTTAAAACTTTAGCTTTATGAACAAAAACATGTAACAACCATGTAGTCAAAGTGAGAAATTGTCAGGCTCCAAGCCTGACAGTGTGGCAGAAGCAGTGGATAAGGAGATGCACAGGACAGGGAATGCAGATCCCAGGCTGGACTTCACATTGTGAACCAAATGCTCACACTCCTTTGCCCTCTTGCTCTTGCTGATGGGCCTGCAAATGTCCACTTTCCTCAATTCTGACCTCACTTTGTCATCTAGCTTCTACTGGGTGTGTGAGCTCAGTTCTTCCCTCACAATGTAGGCCACTCTTCACCAATCCAAGCTGTACTGTTGAAACGAAGTGCTCAGCCCATCCTAGAGATTCTGGGTCAAGATTTTTTATTTGAACAGTTTTCCAGTAGCATTCATTCAGCTGGACCAAGGACCACACTTCATGCACTACTGTCTTTTATATAATTTAACACTCCTAGCTTTCGGGAAGTAGTCTTGATTTCAAATATTCTCCTCAAATTACCTCTCAACATTACTGTTTCTTTTATGTTGCAAAGCATTAAGAGTATATGAGGTTGCAAAGCAAGGAAACATCAATATTACTATTCTCCATACCCAAATGCAGCCAATCTCATTTAACCAATCCAGGGCATGAGATCTGAATGAACCAACTCACCCTATAGTGTGCAAGGCTGATTTGGTGCTTTTATAAAATCAAAATAACCACATTTCCTTGTTAAGAAATGGTTTGTTCATTAAATGAATGGATCGTTACAATCATAAGAACATCTTCAAGTAGACTATTAGGAGTGGAAGGCCATCTTGAGATGCAACTGATCTCTTGAGCCTATCAGTTTTGTCTGGAGGAGCTCTTTATGAGGAAGAAGAAAAAATACCTTCCACTACTCCTGATACAGATATCTCAAGGAGAACCAATTTTCAGCAGTTCCTCCAGTGATAATAGCAACTGTTGAATGAGGTTGCACTTCTCAGCTTATCCTCGGGGTTGGAGGAAAGTGGAAAGGGTGCTATTTCAATATCGCTTTGGTCCTCTCTGGATCCCTCAGGAAAACTAAATTAGTTTTGCTTTTCAAGTGAGAGAAGACCTGCTTTATTCCCTCAAAGAATACAGGAGGTGAAAACTTTAAAATCTAAAGGTATCCACATTAAAGCTGTCTTAAAGTTACATAGGTGAACAGAAATGATGAGTAGCTATATGATTGGTAGATGATAGACAGACAGATAGACAGTAGAGAAAATGTACATTATATCAATAAATTAGACATGCTATTTAAGCTCATTGAAAGCAGGCCTTGGGAGCAAAGATGCTATCCTTTGTTCTGGGTCAAGATGGTCTCCTAGCTCTGTAATGAGGAGAGGAAATTATCAGGAAGCAGCTAAGGGTACCAAAAACATTGCATCATTGAAAAGACATAGGGGATCTCCAACAGAGGTTTCTTTTGTTTATCTCACCATATAAAACATAGGGAAAGTAAGAAGCTCATCTATAGAGGGAAGACTCAATCAAGAACTCCAGCTGACGCCTTTAACTTCTAGTCAATTTCTGCTGGAGTTTGTAAGCCTTTACATTTACTGATGGTACTTTTGTCTGCTCTTTCAATCAGGCTCTTTGCTATGTCTGCTGGATGTGGCAAAGCCCTGATTTGATGATGCCTTGCTACTTATCTACTGCTTCTGCCCACTGTTTTGTGTCTGTTTCTCTCCTTTTGCTTATTATACACTTAATATACCCATGCAAAATTGAAATCATGACTACCATAAAGATAGAGTTTCTTATCTGTATATATCCTGTGGTATTTTGAGGTAGGGTCTCACTTCTACACCTATACATATCGGGTTGGTTGTGAACACAAGGAATATTGAATCCCCAAAGGAATTTTAAAAGAAACAAAAAATGGATAATTTTATCACACTATAAGGAACTGGCTAGTGTAATTATTTTCACTACAGGTATTTTTACATGAAATAATATTTTAAAAACAGGGTTGAGATTGTAGTTCAGTTGGTAGAGTGTTTCCCTGGGCACGTAGGAAGTCATGAGTTTAACCTACAGTCCTGGCACCTAGGAAGTAGAGGTCGGAGAATCAGAATTCAAGGTCATCCTTGGCTAAATAGTGACTTCATGGTCACCCTAGGATATACAATGCCCTGTTTCCAAATAAAAACAAAATCAATGGAGACCAAATCCTTTTTGTTTTCTTTCCAACGCCTTCTGTTTCCCCAGAGGAGGCCACACCATAAAATTTCTCTAGTTCCTACCACAGATTTTTTCCAGTGTTTGAATCAAGCTCATCCCTTTCAGACAAGGTAAACAAATACTCTGCCACTTAGCTGAATCCCCAGCTCTTGGTATTTTGAGGTAGGGTCTCACTTATAACCTATGAATGTCAAGCTGACCTTTCACTTGTGACCCTCCTCCATTGACTTACCCCAGTGTTCTGATTAGAGTCTTGTTTAATACCATTGATATTTTCACTCAAAAGTCCACATAAAATTTAAGAATAATAATATTGTTTTCCTAATTTTTCCTTCTTTGGAAACTCCGTAATTTGAACCATACTTAAAATTCATTTGTCTGATAGCATATTATAGATTAGATAAAAGTTAACTCACTCCTCCTTAGCATTCACTAAGCATTGTATCTTTATAGTTGCAAGTTGACTTGTCAGAAAAGACTGGGAAGCATCTCAGGTAACCAGGCTCAAGACCTCCTTGGGTATTTGGTAGTGCTAATTGATTGCACATTTTTCAACATTAACACAAATCTATTGATTAAAAAATAAACTAAAGAGAGACTAGAAGGTAGGTATGAAGGGTCCATACTTGTACCAGATCGAACTCTCTATATGTAGATATTTGTCATGAGAAGGTATTCTTCAGGCTATGGAAAGAAAAGCCTGAACACCAATCCAGCTGAAAAACCCTCTACCTATAATCTTTCCCTGCTGAAAGATGTGCTGGGGTAATGGTGCAGAACTTGTGGGAATGGCCGACCAATATCTGGTTCAACTTGAGGTCCACACCATGAAAGGGAGCCCATGCCCGACACTGCCTAGATGGCAAAGAACCAAAGACTGGATAGCCTGAGACATAGGGTAGAATCAAAAATACTGGCAAAAACAAGTGATGAAGTGATTCCTAGTGATACTCTGCCATACTCGGAGATTTTTGCCTTGTTCAGTCATCAGCAGAGAGGCTTCCTTCAGCAGAAGATGGGAGTGGGTACAAAGACCCACAGTCAGACATTTTGTGGAGAGTGATTCTAATTAGAGGTCTCCATTGAGTCCTTCCCCTCAGAGATCCGGGTATCCCCATAGAAGAGGGGGAGGAAAGATTGGAGGAATCAGGGGATGGAGGAAACCACGAGAACGTGGCCGACCGAATCAATTAAGCATGGCTCATATGGGCTCACAGAGACAGAAGCAGCAACCTGGAGCCTGCGTGGGTCTTCATCCGGTCCTCTGAGTTTGTGCTATAGCTGTTAGCTTGGTGTTTTTGTGGGAATCCTAACAGTGTGAGAGAGGGTCTCTCTGATTCTTTCGCTTGTTCTGGAGACTCTTTTCCTCCTGTGGGTTGCCTTGATGTGGAGGGCGTTCGCCTTGTCTTATGGCATCTTATTTTGTCCTGCTTGCCTCTTGTCTTTTGGAGGGCTCTTCTTTCCTTAAGAGGAAACAGAGTGTGCGTGTATCTAGGGGAGAGTGGAGGTGAGGAGGGCTGCTAGGACCGGAGGGAGGGGAATCTGTGATTAGGATGTGTTGTAGGAAGAATATATTTTCAAAAAACAAAAAAACAGAAAAGAAGAAGTGTAGCAGGAATCTTAAAAGTTCTTATTAATAAAATCAAACCCGAGCCGAGTTATTGGGGTCCATGCTGGTAGATCAGAGACAGGACAAGCCATAGCTATCTCACCTCACCGGATCCTCAGCTGGTCTTGTCTCCTCAGACTGGAGGCTTCTGAGTCCTCATCCCAATGGCTTTCAGCTGAATTACTGCTCAAAAGCCTGAATGCTTAACCAGCCACATGCTTAACCAGCCCAAAATGCCTCTAGTTTCTCACCCTCACGCCTTATATATCTTCCTGCTTTCTACCACCACTCCCTGGGATTAAAGGCTGGCTTTCTGGGATTAAAGGCGTGTCACCATGCTTGGCTATTTCCAATGTGGCCTTGAACTCACAGAGATCCAGAGGGATTTCTATCTCTGGGATGCTAGCATTAAAGGTGTGAGTGTCACCATTTTCTAGCCTTTGTATCTAGTGGCTGTCTGTTCTCTGACCCCAGATATTTTTATTAGAGTACACAATATTTTGGTGAACACAATACCACCACAAAGAAGCCAAAAAAGAAAAAGAACAGAATTAAAACAAATGTTAAGATTTTTTATCCCCAGACTTTGTATTTATATATCCATAATTCTTGTAATAAATGAAATAGTCTGTAAAATATTTCTAATATAAGTATAACTTATTTTTAGACATAGTTACAAAGAATTGGATATTTGCAACATTTTTAACAATCCTAATGTCTAATTATGTTTTAATTTTAATAATAAAAAGGTACAAATCTGATTTTAGACCTAAAACTGTTATCTATGCCCCAAAATGTACATAACACAGAATTTGTGACTTGCCTAAGGACACTATTAGGAAAAAAACTGTGCCTCTCAGTTATATGTATGATTCAGTCTGAGCTCCATGCAATTATCCCTGAACTGGAATGCAGAATTAAGGGGATATTAAATTTAGAAGAAACATTATTTGAACAGCTCCTTGGTTTTTATCATCAAATCTCTACTTTACTGAAGCAGATTCTTATTTTAGAGATTTAAAAAGGTAGATTTGTCATCTCAAATGACCAAATGCATTTAGAATACAAGAAATACATGTATAAAATTTCAGCCAGCATTTTCTTTCTAAATTTTCTTAAAAAAGTCACAGGATTGACATCCACTTCCCTTGTCTTAGAAAATACTCCTAGGAAACAGATATAATCTACTTTTTAAGGAGGTGTGAAATTTGAGTGATATTAACCTAACTTATTTTTCCATATACTCAAACTCACAAAGAGCTCTATATGAGAGAAGAATAAATGTTGTCATTGTGCATTTGTACTTGATATTTTGGAAAGATGAGGCATCTATTGCCAATTAGTTGTCTCTCTGCATGAGTGTGTGGATCAAATATAAGTCTCAGCTTCTTCTAAAGTGCCATGGCTGCTGCCATGTTCCCACCATAACAGTCGTGGCCTCTAAGCCTCTGGAACCATAAGTCCCAAATGAAATGATTTATTTTACAGGTTACCTTGGTCATGGAGTTTGTCTTAGCAATAGAAAAGTAAACTTTCTAACTAAATGTATAGTGAATCCAAATGGCAACTTAAGAGATGGCTATAATTACACCCATTCATAGACTAAATTTAAAAAAGAGAGTTCATCATATGAAGATGACAGGGAATAATCCAGATTGCTGCCTCACCACATCTTCCACCTTTCGCACCAATACATGTTCTCTGAAATCTACTCTATTTGTCTAACAATACTTTATTCTCATTCTTTCAACAGGGGCTCATAGGTATAAGCATTGAAACTGCAGCTCCTTAAAAATCTCATCAGAGTTTTTTTTTTTTTTTTTTTTTTAAACACACATCTTTGAGAGAAAACTTTAGCATTTACCTTCTGTATAGGAAATAAGTCACAATGTTTTCTGTTTGATTGACTTATGTCTTCTTTTATCCCCTTATGTGGATATAAACTACCAAAGCAAGAAAATACACAGAACCTGCTTTATCTTTGTAGGTTTATGGTATCGTACTCCTCCCAGCTTTTGGAAAATTGCAATTAAATATGATTAATTAAAAAATCAATGAAAAAGCTATCAACTTTAGTCCAATTAATTATTGAGACTCTTCTAAGTCAGTAATAACCATGTAGGCCTTCACTGGTTGAGCTGAAGATAAAGAGCACTTATCCTTTCAAGATAAGTTCATATGGTACTTCTGATTGAAAGAACCACAATTTTATAGGCCCCGGATGGAGCTCCGGGAGTCCAATTGGCAAGAAAGAGGAGGGTTTATATGAGCAAGATTTTGTTGAGACCAAGGTTGGATAAAGCACAGGAACAAATAACCAAACGAATGGAAACACGTGAACTATGAACCAATGGCTGAGGGCCCCCAACTGGATCAGGCCTCTGAATAGGTAAGACAGTTGATTGGCTTGATCTGTTTGGGAGGCATACAGGCAGTGGGACTGGGTCCTGTGCTCAGTGCATAAGTTGGCTGTTTGAAACCTGGGGCTTATGCAGGAATGCTTGGCTCAGCCTGGGAGAGGGGACTGGACCTGCCTGGACTGAGTCTACCAGGTTGATCTCAGTCCTCGGGGAAGTCTTTGCCCTGGAGGAGATGGGAATAGGGGGGGGGGGGGGCTGGGGGAGATGGGGGGGGGACCGGGGAGAACAAGGGAATCCATGGCTGGATATGTAGAATTAAATTATATTGTAAAATTAAAATAAAATAAAATAAAAAAAAAAAAAGAGTTTAAGGGTACAGTAAACAGCTACTTATGGTTCCCACCTCAAAGTCACTGCCATATATCAGTTTTTATACAAAGAGGATAAACAAATATCGATAATGTTTGCATAATAATTCACGGCAGTTTTAAAAACAGCATAAGAAAAAGTGTCTTTCCTGTGTCATCAATAGAATAGATTTTTAAAAAATATGATTATGATTATAGAAAGACTAGCAGACAAAAGTCATCCCTAACTGTAGTGGTATTGTTTCCCCAAAATATTGTGCACCCTAATAAACTTATCTGTGGGTCAGAGACAGAACAGCCACAATATTAAACATAAAGTTTAGGCAGTGATAGCACACACTTTAATCCTAACATTCCAGAGGTAGAAATCCATCTGTTCAAGGATACAGCCAAGCATGGTGACTCACGCCTTTAATCCTAGAAGCGAGCCTTTAAATCCCAGGGAGTGAGGGTAGCAAGCAGAAAGATATATAAGGCTTGAAGACCAGGAACTAGAAGCATTTGGCTGGCTAAGCTTTTAGGTTTTGAGCAGTAGTTCAGCTGAGAGCCATTCGAATATGAGGACACAGAGGCTTCCAGTCTGAGGAAACAAGATCAGCTGAGAAGTTAGCCAGGTGAAGTTAGTTGTGGCTTGTTCTGTCTCTCTGATCTTCAGTGTCCACCCAAATACTTGGCCTCAGGTTTGATTTTATAATAAGAACTTTGAAGATTCATGCTACACCTAACTATGAGGAGAACAGGAAAAAGGAACCAAATACATCTTCTACTTCTGAACTTCCTGGTCTGGAAGATTCTGTGTTCATCACCACTGGAAGCTAACTTTAGTCTGCTCATGTGGACTCCCCAGGAAAAACAGCACAGTAGCTGAAGTGCACCGTGGACAACAATGAGTATTTATTCTATAAACCGGCTGAGTTTGCATTAAACAGAGCTCCTACGCTCCCTATGCTTCATTATATTTCAGATATGTCCACATACTGAGAGGCATTACGACTCGCTTCCTTTAAAAGTCTGTAACACAAAATTTTCTGACACAGTTACGTCTTAATGCTCAAGAATAGCTGCTCATTCTGTTCTTTTCTTACCAGTTCTTGTAACAGTAGAAACGGGTGTACTTTTTACAAGGAATGGAACAATTTTTAGGATGTGTACAACCTAAAAATTCATTCAACATTACCACTGCTGTAGTAGTATTACCAGAAGAAGAAACATTTTAAGACAGAAGGAGAAGAAACAAAGAAAGAAAAAATGACAGTGGCCTAATGTTGTTATTCTGTTCTCTGTAAAGTACTCCATTGAAACGTACTTTTCTAGGATTTTTGCATTTAAACAAATCCAATAATGGGGTTACCCAGTAAATGATAAAGCAACAGGAGATTTGGCATAGAAATATGAGACCCTTACGAAGAATTTCTTTTCAACATAACAAATGATTATTTCTTTTTTACAATCAATACACTGATACTTGTAATGTAATTGGGCCATTTGTCAGCATGAATTAAAAAAAAATACATACATTTAGAATCTGAGTTTATGATCATGGACTAATTAAAGTGGATTATTTATGGGGAAACATTCCACAAGATCCAAACAACAACAAATCAATTGAAAGAATAACTTTATAATTCCTCCATTTTTATTTACCACTGAACTTCAATGAGCAAGATTAGGATCATTATTTTTTTCTTTTGCTGAATTGGGTTAATTTGCTTGACTATAACAAATATATATCTGAATATCATTTATAAATTTTAGTTGTTAATTATTCTTTAAAATTGAGTATAAATTCATCAGCATGGATGAGGAATAAATTTAGAGAAACATGAATATAACAAAGTATTCTCAACATGACGAAATATGTTTCTTGTTATGGTAATATAAAATTGTTACAAAAGTAAATTAAAATGTGGCAGATTATTATGTCTAACTTAAACACTTGTATTTTTATGGGATTTTACCTCTGTCAGTTAGCAAGCATGATTCCAAGCAGCTTGAAATAAGGTAACACACCACAATTAACCTTTTTTGATATCCCATTGTCTATCTCAAACATTAAAGTGATTGTATGATTTATGAATTTAAAATTGCATCTGTGATCTTAAAAATGAATCTATTTGTTGCTGTAATAACTCAGACTGGTAGTTATTTCACATGACTCTTAAATGAGACTGAGCTGAAGGCCTTACTTAAATCGTATGTGTGACACTTAGGCATATTAATGAACAAGTATGCGTGACCTGTGACATTTGAGAATATCTGTAAGTAGTTGCTCTGCTGCAACAGTTATATCGTGGGCAATGCACAACACTCATACACTCATGCAACTGCCACCAAGCCTGTCCTGCCGCAGCAGGCTGCCTTATAAATAAGGCTCAAAATAAACCGTCACTTGTTTATGCTGCATTGGTCAGTCATTCTGTCAGAACAATGAGAAAAATAACTAATACACAATCAACTAACTGAAATGAAATCTCTGTTTCCCTCAGTTTTTACAATAAATAGTTTCTCCCCTTGTTCCCTAAAAAAAATGATTATATACTTTTAAATGCACACCACTACTATTTGATTTGTTTTCCATTTTCTTACTTTAACTTTTTACTTTTCATTACCCTTTTTCCCCAAGGTCTCCAAAAGAGCTTTAGGGTGACTTGGTATATTAGACACATCACACACTGGAAGGATGCATTTTTACTTCACAGAACTCTCTTGGAATTTGGCATTACACTATTCCTTCCTGATCTGGCTTCTCAGGCTATGCTGAGTGTAATCCTAGGTATTTTTTTTTTTTTTTTTTTTTTTTTTTTTTTTACAAATTCTTTTTCTTTAGTTATCCTGTATATTCTGTTGATTCATTACCTTTTCCAGTAAGGGGAATATACCAAGGGCTTTCAGGTAAAGGATTCTTAGTCAGAACTTAGAAAGCTATATGTTTAGTTCATATCTTAATTTGGGTAAGTTGCTTATAGCGAGTGCATGCTGAATATTATATTTATGTGATATTTTAATTTTTTAAATTAATTCTTTGACAAGTTCACACAATGCATTTTTATCATATTTACCATCCTAACTCTCCTTCCAGACCCATCTTTCTTCCCACTCACCTCTCACCTAGCCTTATATTCTTTGTCTCTCTCTCACTCTCTCTGTCTCCGTGTGTGTGTGTGTGTGTGTGTGTGTGTGTGTGTGTGTGTGTGTGTGTGTAAACAAAATATCCACAGAGTCCAGTTTGTGTTTGCCAATTAACTTCTGCACATGGGGGCTTCCTGGAGCATGGTGGCTATAGCAGGTGTGATGGTTTGAATGTGAATGGCTCCCACAGGCTCATAGGTGGAACTTTTTGGGAAGGATTAGGAGGTGTGGTCTTTGGGGTCTTTTTGAAGGAGGTATGTCACTGGAATGGGCTTTGAGGTTTCAAAAGCCCAAGCCATGACCACTCTTTTTCTCTGCATGCTGCCTGAGAATCAGAATATAAAGCTCTCAGTTACTGGCCCAACATCATGTCTGCCTGCTTTCTGCCTTGATAATCATAAAACCCCTGAAACTGTAGGCAACTCCTTCCACCAAATTAAACACTTTCTTTTAGAAGTGATCCCTGGTCATGTTATCTCTTCATTGCAATAGAGCAGTAAATAAGACACCAGGTGTCATTGCATCTAAAAACGTTGACTTTTCCTCTCCTGGTAGAAATAAAATGCCAATAACCTCCAATATTTTACATTTACTAGGATGCGATAAAATTTCATTTGAACATGCTAAGCATTTGGTAAAATATTTTCTGTTTGGCAACCCTTGGCTTACATGGCAATGAAATATTTAATCTTATATGTGGAGCATTATTCTTTCATTTGGGAATTATTTTTGTAATTTCTATTACTTAGATATTGGAACTGGAAGAAAAACTCTAATGTTTTTCCACTTTTAGTGATTACATGCCTTTCAATTTCTTTTATATCTCCTTGATGCTATCATAAATCTTTCCACTATTACACATTTTTACTTGGGTTATATTGCAGTTTCTCTGTTTGTTTTTTGAATTCATCTCTGGCCTTGCATTTATTTGTTTGTTTCACTTATTTGGGGACACTATGATATAACTGAAGAGGGAAGAGGATAATTTGAGGGAGCTGTTTCTTCCTTTCCAACCATGTGAGCTCTAGGAAAATAACTTTCATCATCAGGCTCAACTCTTTATCAGCTGAGATTTCTTGCTGGGTAAAAATATTTCTTTGAATATCTGGTGATCGTTTCCTTTCTCCATAATGCAGAATTAGGCATAGAAGTAAGAAATAAAAGCTGCAGTGGAATTCCGTATGCATTTGAGTGAACTTGGTTTACATGACATTAGCACAGCAGGGCTAACATGTCCTGAGTCCCTGTTGTCATCATTTCTTAGAAATTTTTCATACCTCTGGGAGTAGCCTACAATCCATCTGAGGTGAGGTGTTTGAAGAATCCATTAACACAGACAGCATCATTTTGGTTGTTGAGAGAATAAAAGGAATAGGTATAATCAGTGTTCATTATTTAGATATTTCTAATAATTTATTTCCAATAAAGAAATTCACCTGTTGTTACTTGGCTACTTTGGACAGACCCTGTGTGTCTGTTGACAACCAGAGACAGAGAATAATAAGGCATACTTTTTTCAGATTTCTTCAAAGGAAAATATTTGGTTCCTAATCATCCTTTAATAATAATTAATACTTGAGTTTTCACTTTAGGGAACAAGTCTATTAATAACCTACTTCAAAATATGAAACACTGTATGGTATTTCTCTTGCTTGAAACCTTCCATGATTGAGAATTGGAAGTCCTTGCCTTCTTGTGGATGGGGGTGGGGTGGGTTGGGAGGAAAGGCAGGGGGTGGAAGGAGGGAAGAGGAGGATCTTTGATTGGTGTGTAAATAGATGAAATTTTTTTCTTAATAAAAAAGGGAATTTTTTTTTTAAAAAAAGAGTCCCTTTATACCCATGTTAACTTCCATAGGTTACTTGTAGGCATTTGATATTCCTGCTTCATATATTTCTCCAACTGTTTTCCATTGCATTGAATGTTGTATGCTATATACATACTATATACAATTATTTTTCTTGTCCATCTATTCATGCTTTTACCTTTGGGGTTTCAATATGTTATCCATATATATGTATTACAATTGGAATGCATGAAGAAAGAACACATATCTAGAAACCTATACAATAATTATTTTAGTCTTCTTCCCCAGTGCGGGTAAAGAAACAAGATCACATGATCACTCTCACATTTGGTTTTGTCACACAGAGCCAACCATGTTGGGCCCTATGGCCAATATGATGGGATGGGGAAGGCAAAAACTGAGGAGCTTAGAGCAAAGCTAAAAAATACCCCTAATGCAATATGATAATAAATTCATGAGTTCTGAAAAGATTCAGCTAGATGGATTATTGCATGATATATAGATGTCCATCATCCAAGGCCAAAGATAGCTGGGCATTTTATCACCAGAAACACAAAATCTACTACCTACATTCTTAACACCATGATAACACTTCTGAAAATATGGACTTAGGGCTGGTGAGATGTCTCAGTGGGTAAAGTCACTAGATCATAAACTGAGGAACTGAGTACATTTTCTTGAACTCACATGATGTAAGGAGATAACAAATTACTTCAAGCTCTCTTCTGACCTCTACAAGTACACCATAGCATGCACACATACCCAGACACAAGTACACACACACACACATACACACACACAAAAAAATAAATAAATGGTAAAATTTACAATATTAAAGAAAAAAAGAGAAAACTATATTGATCTTAGTTTTCTCAACTTGAATCCAAAGGCGTTCGACTTTAAATGTCCTGGATTGAAAATTGAAGACATTTCTTTCATGTTTTATAGCTATACTTATTGATTATCTCAGTAAATATCAACACTGGACCTGTGGCAAGATGAAAGGAATGAGCTGGACTTTTGAAAAGTACTGTTGACTTAACTGGTAGAAGAAAGCTCTAAAATTGCTACTTTTAAAATAAAATAAATAATTTTTAAAAGAACCTAAAATAAATGCTCCCAATTTCGTTGTTATTTCCTTACTAATAAGTATTTCCTGCTAAAAGCTAGATTTAAAAAAAAAAAAGATAGAAAACTCCCTTGCCTTAGCTAATGCCTGACAACTACTAACTTGTCAGATGCCAATTGGTGTGCAATAATTTTTGTCATCAAGTTCTACTTAATTAGCTGTGTTAATTTTAGTAAAGATCATGTCATCCTTGAATTTGGAACAAAGTCCTGTGGCTATGAAGAGGTGTTGAATTGTTCACTAATACTGTGAATCAGTGACTGCTCTGAGTATAGAGAGAAGAAAAATTGAGCAAGGACACAGCACCCTTCTCTGCAGAAATCAAAGCATCACTCTGGGCTTGAGGAGAGGGCTCAGGGCTCAGTGGATAAAGGACATGTCACATAAGTGCAAGAGCCATAGTTAAGATCCCCAAGACCCACATGAAACCACGGTGGTGTGATGGTCCACCAAAATCCCAGAGCTTGAGAGGTAGAGACCAGGGATCACATTAGCAAGCTGGTGAGCTAGACTAGCCAAATTGATGAACTCAGTAATAGACCTAACTATATAATTAAGTGTGGAGTGTAGGGAAGACAGTCACCATAGACGTCTGCATTCTGGGTATAGACCCAGATATGTATGTTCACACAGATGTGAACTTGCGCTCTTTTTCTTACACCCACCCCTCTCTCACACACACACACACTAAAAACATACAGTGCATGACTCCACAGGCCAGAGACACAGCAGTGATGCTAGATGTGTTTACATGTCCTCCAAACCCAAGGAAACAAAATGCAAAGCTTCTCAATGCAACTGTATCTTACTATGCAAGCATCCATTTTCAACAGTGCTCAGCTTGAGCATGCAACCAGATAAAGAAATATTGCTACAATTCAAGCCTGAAATTTTTCATGACTTTAACTGTCACTAAAGTTCATGTTCTCACAATAACTTACACCCATCAAGACATGAGAGAGATATGCTTTTGGATTCCTATGGGCAAAGCTTTGATTTACAGAAGTGTTCTTTATAGAAGAACCCTAACACAAATATCCTGGTCTACATTACCTTGTCACTGGGAGTAATTTTTGTGAATAATTAAGATTTTCAAATGTGAATAGGAAAGATATACAACTGTATGCATTATGCCAGTACTAATAATGTTTGTTCATCATAAAACAATCTATTTGCAAGGACATGCCTAACAAGCCTGTCTATATTTATAGATTTCCTGACCTTAACCTGACAAAAGCAAGAAGACAGTTCCCCTTGGTGAACTTATACTTCAATGGGAAATATGCATAGTTCTTACTCCTGTAGATACCTCAATCAGTAGTGACAACAGAGCACAGAGGTTGATAAGAAAAGCATCTTTAGTGGTCTAGCTGAACCTAATTACATCCTAAAGAACTTCCTCTTTGTTTTGCTTTGCATTTCTTTCTACTTGACCTCCTGATCACCTGCTTTTAAGGAGTATTTATGGTTCTGTTACTAGGTGACAAGGTGTTTTGCAGAATGCTATGGCTACAGCTGTGCTCAGAATCCCATAGCATGAGTAGATATGACAATTATTTTGAAAGCAGTGAGGTTACTGTTACAGTACTTTATACCATGAGACTGGGAGAGTTACTTTGAGGGATTAAAGAAGAAAAGAAAGGAGAACCAGAAGAGTCCAGAACAGGTGTTTCTGCTTCTTCCTCACTCTAGGGAGTCCCTGACACCAAGGTAATTTTGATATTCCCCTCAGTTGGGCTAACCTTTAGGCAGGTCCTTCCTGACCATGAGACCTTGACCTCCTTTTGTTAGAGCAGTTCTATCCTTTTGACAGTGACAGATTTTTCTCAAAATGCTTACCAGATTTACAGTTCACAAAAGTCTTTCCCGGAAACATTAAACCATCTCCTTGAAACATAATCATCAACAATATTTTTTAATTAGTTGGTATCATAGTAGATGAGAGTGAAATGATGTCTTTCAGAGGTCAGGAAGAGGAGAGCGGAGAAGGAAGAGGGGTTGAACATTGGGTACTAAGTGACAGTCATGACCAAGAGGGTCTGTTGTGCTCTTACACAGTAAGGTTAGACTTCTCATCAGAAATATCTGAGACCATTACATAAAGGGAGGAAAGATTTTTTTTGGTCTTAATTTTAAAGGTATTAGTCCAAGCTTAGCTGGCCTCAATGTCTTTCGGCCCATGGGGAACTAAATAGAATGAGGAGAATCAGGGGTACACCAACAAGGTTCCCCTCATGGCAGAGACAGTGACACAGGAAGGGGTCATGGGACGTAAAGGTCACTCAGATCTCCAGATCTCGACAACTCTTCCAGAGGCAGAGGTTTCCCTCTCAGCCAGCTGCCTGCCTAGCTCAGCAGGAATAAGAAGGAATGAGTAGCTTGAATATGTTAAAGGTTGATTGGAACTGGAAGTGACAGGAATCGAAGAAGCAATCAGACTGGATCAATGTACTTGATTAAAGCACACAATTCTATCTGCAGTGTACATTAAAAACATATGTTAAATTCACAGATGAACACTGTGTACTTCTTTTGTCTTGCTTTGGGACGATGAGAATCTCATGTTTCACATGATCAGTTTACCACAGCGTGTGGAATTCACAGGCTACAGGATGATGGACATTATTTTCCCCATTAGAAGCACCCAATATCAGCTTTAAGGAGAGATTAAAAGTAAATGATCCATCAAATAATATTGTGGAAGTGACATATGAAAACCTTCTGACTCCAAACTTCAGTATCTGCTTTCTATTCTGTCTCTAAACAGAAATGTTCTTCCTGAGCTTCAAAGCTCTACCCCACAAACCAGACAGTTCCCTACAATTAGAAATTCCCCATCCATCTGCACCCCATGTCTAGAATATCCCATCATTCTCTAGGCCCAAAAAGTGTGCTTTGTACTCTGATATTACCACATCAGTGTTACCCATCAGAGTTCACACCAAGGTCTGAATTTTTGCACATCTATATCAATTACCCTTAAATCATAATTAGCATTTAACATGCATATATATAAATATATATATTTGGCACCTCTCATATATGATATGTATATATATATATATATGTGTGTGTGATATTTATATCGTATATATGTGTATATGTTATATATGTATATATATGAGATATACATATGGTAGGTACCAATTATTGATAGATAACTATTTTGTTTGTTATACTAACTGTTAAATATCTTCAGTAATAACAATAATTCTACAGTGACTGAAATTTCACTATAATTTTACATCTTCCTATGACTGTATACTTGAATTCAAATCCATGTGGGACATGTAAATCATTAAAATAATGTTTGCTGAGAATGAGCAATCTATTAAGCATTGTTTTCTATTTGGTCATATTATGTACCAACAGTTAAGTTATTGGCATGGGAACTGGCTGAAAGGAAAATAATTAGAGAGGGAGAAATAAAGGTCAGAAACCAATCATTATCTTTGTATTCCTCATGTATTGTGATCTGTCTGATAACTCATAAGCACTCAAATGTTTGCACAAATATAAGAATGATGATGGGAGCGTGAACAAATAATTAAAGCTTGCTCAAGAAATCTCAGTGTCATTCATACCAGAATATAGAGCTCTTCCAGGAATACTCTCTAATTTTTCTGTTGCTATAGAGAATGCCTTATTAAAGAACTGCTCTTGAATCTAATTTTATTTTATATTAACTGGAGTCACCTCTACTTTTATGTGAACTACAATTTTGAGGTTGATTGCTACTTCATAACTTGTGGGAAATGTGCAAAAATTTTCTGTCTACTTAAACCTCTCTCATGACAATTTACATGCCAGTTAATTTTGACTTCATTATTTATAATTCTTTTCCTTTTACTGAAAATTGATTTTTTTCCCTCACGTAATATATCACGATTGTGGTTTCTCCTCTCTCTATTCCTCCCAAATCCTCTATGTATCCCCTTTCTTTCCTCTCATTAGAAAACTAACAGACTTCTAAGGATAATAATAAAAGGAAATAAGATAAAACAAAAACTAATATATCAGAATAGAAAAAACAAACAAGAGAAGGAAAAGATCCTAAGAAAAGGCACATGAAACAGGTATGGATATAGAGAACCATTAGCACACTCAGGAATCCCATAAAAACACTGAATTGGGAAGCCACAATATATACACAAGGAAAGTAAGCTAAAAAGAGGATATATATGGAGAGAGAGAGACAGACAGAAACAGAATCAGAGGGAGAGAATTAAAAAGAAAATAAAAAGCCCTTATAATATATTTTAAGACAAAGAATCCCTAAAGATTCCATTGAGTTCATTTTCTCTTGGCCATCTAGAGCTTGGTATGCAGCCTACACTTAAGAGTAGTTTTCCCTAGTGAGACATCCTTGAGAAAATTAATTTTCATTTGCAAGTGGTTATCAATTGGAGATAGCTTCTGGATTAAGGACGGGGGAATGTGTCCACTTATCCTTTCAGCTCTAGGACCCCATCTGTTGCCTCTATCTCTGGGAATTCATATGTGCATCAATCCCGTTGATTTAAATGTCTTTGGGGTTTTGTGTGTATGTATGAGTGTGTGTGTGTGTGTGTGTGTGTGGTGTGCGAGTGCGCGCGCGCGCACTCGCGCTCCATCCCTTTGGCTCTTAAACTCTTTCCACCTCCTCTTCCACAAGGTTCCCTTGTGGTGGTATGTGTTCCCCGAAATATTGTGCACCCTAATAAACTTATCTGGGGTCAGAGACAGAACAGCCACAATATTAAACATAGAAGTTAGGCAGTGGTAGCACACACCTTTAATCCTAGCATTCCAGAGGCAGAAATCCATCTGTTCAAGGATACAGCCAAGCATGGTGACTCACACCTTTAATTCCAGGAAGTGGTGGTAGAAGGCAGAAAGGTATATAAAGCGTGAGGACCAGGAACAAGAAGCATTTGGCTGGTTAAGCATTTGGCCTGGTTAAGCTTTCAGGCTTTCCAGCACAGTTCCGCTGAGAGCCATTGGGATGATGACACAGTGGCTTCCAGTCTGAGGAAACAAAACCACCTGAGAAGTTGGCCAGGTGAAGTTAGCTGTGGCTTGTTCTGTCTCTCTGATATTCTAGAATTCACCCCAATACCTGGTCCGGGTTTGATCTTATTATTAAGAACTTTTTAAGATTCATGCTACATTCCCTGAACCCTACAGGGAGAAATTTGCTGGAGACGTGCCATGTAGGGCTGAGTGTTCCAAGGTCTATCCTTCACTGCATAATGTCTGGATGTGAGTCTCTATATTGTTCCCATCTACTCTAGGAAGATGTTTCTCTGATGATATCAATGAGTATAGCAGAATGTCATTAGAGTCATTTTATTAAAAATTTTGTTTTATTTGTTTTGTTTTGTTTTATTTAGAACACTAGTATTTGTTTTTAGCCTAGGTCCTCAGTCTTTCTAGTTTCATGTTCTTTTGTCACCCAAGCAGTGTCAGGTATGGATTCCATTTCATGGAGTGGGCCTTAAGTCAAGTCACATATTGGTTGGTTACTCCTGTAAGTTTTTGTAAACTATGCATTAGCATCTCTTGCAGGTAGGATACCATTGTAGATCTAAGGGGTGTGTGGCAGGGTTGGTGTTTACATTTTTTCCTTTGGTACTAGGCAGAGTACCTTCCTGTACCAAAGATGTTAGAATGTAGGGTGAAGTTTCTTTGTAGACATAAGCTCAACTTCTTCATATTCAATGAGTTGTGTGTAAGCAGTCTCTTTAGCAATGGGGTCTTGCCATGTGTTTAAAGAGATCAGACTATAATCTTGGCAACAGCCTGGGTTGTTTGGAAGTTCCTCTGACCTCTGAGACTCTTTTAACCAACAACTCTGTTAGATGCAACCAATACCAGTACTGGAAGCTTCATTTGGTGAAAAGAGATGTCCATTTGAGCCTCTTTCTCTGGTGTTATTTGGCAATTTCATTTAGAATCCCTTTAAATATGTAAATATTTTATGAACCTTCTTTCATATTCGGTTTATTACATACTATCTCTCGATTGGCCCTTAATTTTAGCTTTCTTTCCCTGTATTCACTCCATCCTACCCCCTCTTCCCTGTCCTGACTTGATCCTCTAGTTCCAGTAACCCCCATACACACATACACAACTTTCTATTATATTTTCCTTTTTTATCACTTTAAATTTCTTTTTCTTTCCCTTCTGATTTCCTTTCTATACAATTAACTCTTAAAGCTATTGAAGAGGAAAACAAACAAAAAATGGTATGTTGAGCCATGGTAGGTCAGAACAAGGGTAGAATAAGGAGATGATTATGATGGGGGAACTTCAGAGACATGTACTCAAGAGGAAAGGTGATTAAATGACTGAATTTAGAAAGACTAAGCAAATTAGAACAGTGACTAGGGACAAAGACAGCTAACTTTACACCCCTGAAGGAATATATAAATAAGAAAAAAAAAACTACGGTTTTCTACCAGAAATGGGACATTTAAACTGGAGATATCAGTGTAAATTCATGGGATGAAAAGACCGGAAAGAAATTGCTGGAGCCTCCCTCAGCCAGACAGGTTCAAAGACCTGGGACAGATGTGTGGAATTGGTGCCAAGAAGAGACTGTGACTACCTATTGTCATTCAAATAAGTGGCATAGCTTGAACCATCTTAATTTATATAGTTTCAATGGTTTGTGTGAACAATTTACAACAAGTTTTTGCTTCCCAAGTTTCTAAAAAAAAATAGTTACAATTACCAGATTCTTCCCCGTCTCTTTCTCCTTCCACCTCCAAATTCGAACAGGTAGCCATTACCTTTTTGACCTATATATCTATTGTCAGAAGCATAAGCAGTGTTGCAAGCTACAAAGGAGCTTCTCTAACTAGGCACACCTACAGGTAGAACAGTGGGCCCACTTGGCAATACATGCACTCATAGCACCATGCAGGGTGAGAGACAGTTTAGCCTCTTGTAGTTATATTTACATCTTCACCATCTGGTAAGGTCTGGGTTCTTACAGTCAACTCACCAGTCAAAGCTAGATCAATTCATTCTACATTTTGTACTGTTCTATCCTGTGGTGATATCGTGTCCCCCAAAATATTGCACAACCTAATAAACTTATCTGGGATCAGAGAACAGAACAGCCACTAGACATAGAGGTTAGGCATTGGTAGCACACACCTTTAATCCTAGCACTCTGAAAGCAGAGATTCATCCAATCTCTGTGAGTTCAAAGCCACACTGGAAAGAGCCAGGCATGGTGACTCAAGCCTTTAATCCCAGGAAGTGATGGCAGAAAGCAGAAAGGTATTAAGGTGTGAGGACCAGGAATAGAGCTGGTTAAGCTTTTAGGCTTTTAGCAGCAGTTTCAGCTGAGATCCAATTCGGATGAGGACACAGAGGTTTCCAGTCTGAGGAAACAGAATCAGCTGAAGAATTGGCAAGGTGAGGTAGCTGTGGCTGGTTTTGTCTCTCTGATCTTTCAGCATTCACCCCATACCTGGCTCTGAGTTTGTTTTAATTAATAAGACCTTTTAAGATTCGTGCTACACTATCCTCCCTGGATACATACAAAGGTTTTTCCCTTTATCCTGTAGGCAATTAACCTGGAAACTTACTATTAATAGTTGGCACTACTTACTTCTTGTCTTTATGTCTACCCCCTTTAACTTCTTGGGGGTATTGGCACAGCTACTAGAAATGAGGGAACAGTGGGTTTCTAGGATTCTGCTTCATTCCTTGTTCCTTGAATGTTCCCATTAACTCCTGATACCATCTACTTAATATTTTTTTCAAAGCTCTTGTGGTTAAAATCATTCTTTCCAGAACAGTTATACAAATATGTAACATCAAACTTCATGACCTAATGTGACTCATTCAGGCCAGCAGTATGGCTAGCATAGTTAAAGCAAAGAGTGCACATAGCACAAATGCTCCTGGGGTCATGCCCAGAATTATGAAGCAAACTGTCCACAGTTCCTTGCCAAGTGGGTCAGGGTCTCCTGACCCTGAGAGTCACTCATGTTATTCTGAGGCATTGTGCCCCAAAGAAGTTGCATGATTCTGCCAATAAATGATAGACTGATGATAGATAGATGGGTAGATAGATAGATAAGTAGACAGATAATACATGTGTGACTAGGCTAGGCATAGAGATATTCACTTTATATACAAGCAGTGTCTTAGTACAGTGATGTCTCTATACATTTATGGATAACTAATGATACATAGTGCTTTCTCAAAATAATTATTTATTATATAAGGAAGTAAATCTCCTTAGGCTGATGATATCAGGTCCAAAATGAAAAAAAAATTAAAATGTCCTTAAAGCATCTTACTGTTATAAGGAATAAGGTTATGAAATATTATTTTGGAAATATTTAAATATAGCAAAGCAAGGGTGATGAGGCTCCCAGTACAGAAACTGAAAACATTCAGGCATAAAAACCAATAATGCTCATAACTCACTGAGTAACATACAGATCTTTGATTTAATGATGATATAAACAGTATGTAAGTATGCTGTGGATGTTAATGTATGTCCTGTGGGAGCCCTTCTTGGGTTCCTTGTGGCGTTACCCAGCAGGTCCGTATAGAGGATGATTAGGACCATGGCCTGAGTGCAGGTGTTTGAGATGGTCTGCACTTGCTGGCTGGGGGATGGTCTGTATGTCAGTTGTTCTGATTGGTTATAAATAAAACCTGATCGCTGTGGCTAGGCAGGAAGGATAGGTGGGACTAACAGAGAGGAGAAATAAAAGGACAGGAAGGCAGAAGGACTGGCTGCAGCCGCCGCCATGACCAGAGACACTGCAGCCGCCGCCATGACCAGCAGCATGTGAAGATGCCGGTAGGCCACCAGCCACGTGGCAAGGTATAGATTTATGGAAATGGATTAATTTAAGCTATAAGCACAGTTAGCAAGAAGCCTGCCACGGCCATACAGTTTGTAAGCTATATAAGTCTCTGTGTTTACGTGGTTGGGTCTGAGCGGCTGTGGAACTGGCGGGTGATAAAGATTTGTCCTGACTGTGGGCAAGGCGGAAAACTCTAGCAACATAAGTATATTATGATTTTAGTGGAAAATAGAGGTTTATATAGCCTGAGGCCATTGCTGTATCTTAATTAGTGGAAAAAGTGGGTGAGTGTTTTTATATCAGAAAAAGTCTTTAAACTCTACTTCAGTCAAGGAATAAAATTAATATTAGCAGCAATGGGATAAATTTAAATTGTATGACTTACGATAGGAAAAGGAGGAGGAGGAAGAAAAAGAAAGAGGAAGAAGAGGAGGACGAAGAGGAAGAAGGGGAGGAAGAAGCAAAGGAGGAGAGAGAGGAGGAGGATGAGATCAGTATTTGACATTATTGTTGGAGAATGTGACTGTAATTTCTACAGAATAACAACATCTATTATTCAAAGTTTCAACAATTTAGTGTCAAGAAAAAATTGAAATTTGTCCCTAAAGGGAGATGGCAACTAAACAAGATGCATTTCATTGTTGATACTGTTGTAGATGTGAAGAGCATTTTTACAAAAACTGGAAAAACCTGGGTGAGGGCTATAGACTAGAACGTATCAGTGGAAACAAACCATAGTGTAGCCTTCTTCTTATGTTTGTACTGGATAAGGTACTATGCCCTTGTTTATACAAAGCATGCAATAACTAAAAGGTATAATGATATGGAAATTTGCATTCATTTTCTTCCAGAAAATTAAATTTCATGCATTATATCTATATCTCTGAATTTTTTCAAACTTTGAAGTGATTCCGGCAAGAAACATTTCTAGCTGTAATTCTTTCTTTTCTCTTTCATAAATTACCTAATGAGACAAACTTCCTGTGTCCCTGTTTATACCCTCATAATTGTATGCAGAAGCTGTACACATATGTGTCACTTTCATGTAATATCTGAGGTTAACAGGACTGAAATGGATAAGGAGAAATCCGCTGCCACATAATAAAATGGGTTATTAGGAAGTCATTGAAACAGACATGAATGCTTATGAAAAGTATTTCAGTTGAGCATCATTGGTGGATTTTCTTCTAAATACTTCATGCTTTCTACAAGTTGCTTAAACTTCCAAGTTCATCATCCACCACCCTTCACCTGCCTGTGACTATCTTTTCAGTGTACGGATGTTTTCACATCAGTCCCATTCAATTATGTCAAATGTCAGACTCGTGCTAAATACCACAGTGTTCCCTCATTGCAACCAAACAACCTGGTGAGATGTTCTCCAAAAGAACATCATTCACAAAAGAACTCACTAGTCAATGCCAAAAATAACACCACCTCATCTCAGGGTCTTCTTTTAAACATTGACTTTTGAAATGTAAAGCTATACAGCTATAGAGTCAGAACTTAATGTGTTTAATCAAATTAAATTCAAAAGGTTGGGTTCTAAAATTAGAATCTTTACCAATGTAACTGTTAGAAATACTGTAAATGTAGGCAGGCACACACAAGCTGGAGTGAACATGAACACTCGAGGGGAAACTTACTTACCTGAATTAATTTATACAGTGGGTTTGTGATTTTTGCCTTAAATTGAGGAGACAAAGTAGGATAATTTAAAATAGTCAACCAAAAACAATCATAGTCTTTTTAAAAGATTTACTTATAGATCATCTGGTATGTGAATTAATACATCTCTATGCATGTTAGTTTTTTAACTTAGACTCTTTCAGTTAGTGAAAATGTAAAAACACAGTCACCTAATTCATGAAATCACTTCTCTTATAAGCACACATTTTTTTATGTATTAGATTATTTTTTTCATAGGCAACCATGAAGCACATTAAAGTTTTTAGGCTGCACAACTTATTCCTCTTGTTTTTCTGTGAAATATTTTAGACAATATGCATTTGCCATGAAACTTGTTAGAGTAACAGTTACCTAACTTCTGTTCAAATTAATTCACAAGAATTCTATCAATGCTGCTTGAATACCTTGGCAGCTTTGAGACATCACATCTTCTCTATCCAGTTAGGAATAATTATGAACTGAAAAATTTAACACTGTTCTGATTTTGTCAATGATATATCGCTAGAGTCCTTTAAAAGTTGCAAGAATGCAGGGTATGTGAAAAGCAAAAGATCTAAGTGCCTCAACTTCCAGCGATAATGAGTACAACAGTTTGCTGAAGTGGCTGTAAATCAAATGCACTGTAGCTATTAAAGAAAACCCATAAGGCATTTGGACAGGATCCTGTAAGGTTGCTGCCTTTCAGAAACTGCATACAAATGAGAGGATATATCCATGCTGTCATCAGGGAATGATGCTGAGGCTGAGCTTCACCTAGTAGAAGACAGTAGGCAGAGCCATGCCACCTGGGACACAGGGAACACCAGCTCAGTGCAACAAGAAGCCTGAGATCACAGGTTTTAGTGGAGGCTACACAATTAAGGAAATATGTTTTTCAGTTCTGTGTTCTTTGTCCTTGACTAACTCAAGATTTTATTTTTCACCATACAGAATGTGAAAATAGGTTGGAGAGATGTTTATGAACAGTTACAGCTATGGATTTAGTTTCCAGTACCCAAGCAGGTGACCACAATCACCATAGCACCCACTTCAGAGACTTCCCTCGATTCTACAGGCACTTGTTCACACACACACACACACACACACACACACACACACACAGCACGCACACATGCACACATGCAATGCATGCATGTACATATCAACAAGTGCACACATATAATTAAAAATAGTGAGAATGTTTTTTAAAAAAAATAAAGAAATAAAAGTTAAAGAAGACATTTGGGAGTAAGTCTAGATTCCAGACCCATAAAGTCAAGTCCCTCTTTAGGTACAGTTTACTATGTAGTGGTGAGAGAGAAGGCACTGTTTTCAGGCTTTTCCCCAGTTTTTACATTCCTTTCTTCCCTTCCCTCTAGTGTAAGTATAGACTTGGGGATGGAGAGATAGCTCAGGTGACCATGTACAGAAGGATATCTTCGTGGTGTTATGTGGCTTTGGGGTAAAATAAGTTTTCTTTTTCCCCCATTTGTTTGAAGATATGCTAATGACAATTGACAATATTAAGAGAATTAAGCTCAACCTGTTACCATTTACATGGCACTTTGTAAATAATAAAAAAAAACTCTGTGGTTATAGAAAGAAAGCCTAATTCAAAAACTGTTAGCTAGGAGCACTAAATTTCAATGTGATTGCACTGCACAAAGGTTAATAACCAGTTTCTAGCCATGATGTCTTGGCAAACTATAATACTTAAGTAGGTCAAACTTGAAAATTATGCAAGGAAGTCCAAGATAATTGCAGGTGTCAGGTAACTTGTTATATGGTAGGATGTATGGCCTACTCAATAGCCTTGTGAAACCCATCTATATGGAAAGGATTCTGTGCAGCTTTTAAGACATTCATCCTGTCTATCTGAGAAACATATTCTCAGTCTTATAAGATTAAAATCATGTAAGTCATTTCATGTAAAGAACATTTGTTGGATTTCTTATACATACCAGGCACTGTAAGAAGTAACAGGTGGTCAACAGTATTCAAAGTATAAGTGATCTCTGACACTCAGGGCTTCTTGTTTGATGGAGGGCATCAGTCACAATACAGTATGTGAGAGGAAGATATAAAAATCTGATAATTTACCTAGTCAGGAACAGAGGAGGGCAGGCCAGGTACTTTCTATTATACTCCCTTTATTTAAGTTCAATTCTAAGATGTTTGCCATGTCTATGATTTTTTTTTGGTTTGAACACCTTGCTCATTGCTACTATCAGCTGCCAATTTTCTGGGAATGAAACTTCTGGATGGCTTTATTCTCATGTCTAGGCAGCCAGCAAAGACAGATAAAGCAACTATGAATGACCAGGCTCTCATCTTCTAATGGCCCAGTTCCCATTTGGGGCTTTTCCTATTTTGGCCCAAGAATTGCCAACAGAAGGAGATGAAAAGATCAAATTTGCAAGAACTGTTTAAGCCTTCCTGTATGCCAAACTTGCTAGTTAGTGCCACCTCAACCAAAGCAAGCCATATGGCCAAGAACAGATACAAGGACTGATTTTTTTTAATAGACTTATTTTATCGTGGATCTGTAAACTATTCTTTATTAAACATGGTTGAGGGGGGAACTTAACTTTGCCTTCTGGACCCCATTTCAATTTTTCAAGTTTTTTTTATTGTATGTGTATAAGTGTTTTGCCTGAATGTATATAAGTGCACCATATGCTTACATGGCTAGTAAAGACCAAAAGAGGGTAATAGGGTCCCTTGGAACTGTGATTCGATGTTCTTGTGAGCCTCTATGTGGGTGCTGGGGACCAAAACTATGTCTTTTATAAGAGCAACAGTACTGTTAACTTCTGGGCCATCTCTTTGGTCCTTGAACCTTTATTCTTCATAAAAGTTTTCAACTCCCTATAGACTACGGAATAATTTTATACTGCCTTTTGCACACACATATACTCGTGCATTGTGTGTGTGTGTGTGTGTGTGTGTGTGTGTGTGTGTGTGTGTGTATTAGTCATATATTGACCTTAGGTTTCTTCCTCAATCACTTCCCAACTCATTGTCTTGATTCAAGTCCTCTCACTAAAGCAGGAGCTCGCCGTTTGACAGGCCAAGTTAGCCACTGAACTCTCAAGATGCTTCTGTCTTGTGTCTTGGTGTCACACTGCTAGAGTTACAGGCATTTACTGCTGCACCAGTTTTATCACAGGGCCTGCTGAAGATCTCACTACATGTTTTCTTGCTGGCACAGTAGACACTTTATCAGCGGACCTGTCTCTTTATCCCTGAATTTTAAACCATTTACAATGACTTAACAGTTTTTCCTCGGTTCTTTCCTGAATGACCTTGGTCCCCAACAGTGCCTGCCAATAACACTTCAGCCGGAGAATTACATAAGTTACCTTTTAAATGTTTTCTACTGATAACATTTGCTTGTCCTTTAAGGTTTAACTCAAGTTTTTACTTTTTGCTCATATCTTTTTATTATGCAGGATGAGAATAATATTGTGGCTAATTCTAAATTCATTATATCTAAATTGCTTCCAAAGAGTTGTCTGCTATCGATTTTTCTAAACCAGAACTGTACCTATTCCCTGATGCACATGTTTTTATTCTTAATCTTAAAACCACTAGGATTTTGCTAAGCACTCCTTACATGATTGTCTTGTCTCTCTAACAAGAAATCAAGCCCCTTAAGGACCACAGTTATTTCTTTATGTTTGATCCTTCATCAGATGACCCTTACTCTCTTATGTACATACCAAATTGAGGATTCTTCATGAAATCAATTATATGTGCCTTTTCCAATTTTATTTGTGAAAATGAAACAAAATTGGGTAAACATCAACTTCTTAGAATGTAAAATACTTGCCCATTCTGTTATTTTTATTTTCAGCTAAGAAACACAAAGTAATTAAGATAATGAAGACTGATGAGGTGACTCAGAAGGAAAGGCACGTGATGTCAAACCTGTCAATCAGAGTTCCTGGGTGTGAGCTCTGGGAACCACATGATGGAAGGAGAGAATAGAACCAACTCCTACTAGTTACTCTCTAACCTCCACACACAAGTCAGGGGTCATATGTGCACATACATATACACAAACATACAAACCATAATAAACAAATTTAAAAATTAAAGAACAAAGAATGGAAGTGAGGAGGAGTCAGTTAGTAGATTTCTAATTGTGCAATCATTATGACCTGAGTTTAGATTTCTGATGCCCATGTAAAAGGCAGGCACAGTAGGACACATATGAAACTCTAGTGCTTGCAGTGGACAGAGACAGGCAGGTTTCTGGAACTTGCTGCCCAGCCAGTTTAGCTGAGTTGGTGAGCTCCAGTTCCAGTGGAAGATCCTGCCTCAAAAAATAAAGTGGATAATGACTAATGAAGACATCCAATGTCATTCTGTGGCCTCCATATTCATGTGCACATGTGTACACTATCACAGATATACAAACACAAGCACATACATACATATATGCCTTATACATTACAAAAAAAAAAAAGAAGTAATCATTTCAAGGCATAGGAGTTGGTAAGATAGAGTAAGGAATAAGTAGTCATACCATGCTTTCAATATGCACATATATAGTACATGTGTCTTTTTTTCATTGCAAAGTTTGCTTAACTGACTTCTGATACATGCTGAGATAGAGCAGGTGCTCATTGTCTTTTGAGACAAATGAAGAGAGTTCAGAGCAGAACAAAAGGCTAAGATCCCTGAACAGAATTTTGAACATTCCCATGTGTACTGTCATTTTTTCCTAACTCTGTGTTGTATACTTGAATAAAGATTTAAAATATTCCAGACAAATCTATTGAAAAGGAACAGCATATTTTCATTTTCTGTATACATTATATGGAATTATACAAATATGTGGAAACACTTGAATCCTTGAAAATGCTTGCTATACATGACCATGCTTGGTCTTATGTAAATATAGCCTTTATACAGCTTTCCTGAATTTTGGTAAAGTTAAAGTCTTTCTCTCCATTGATGTAAAGAATCTTAAAATATAAAACAGTTCATTCACATTTTTAATCCAGGCTCTAGTCATCTTTCATTGCCCCCTATATAACATAAGAACATTAACACCTTTGCTGCTGCATAGAGTTATGGGCATTGAATTGCATAGCATACATGGAAGTGTTTCATACCTGGAGATCAGTGCATAGTGACTGCTGAGTATATGGTTACCTTATAAATGTAAGTGCAGCTTTGTTATTATTTGATTCTTACAGGTTGCCAAGGTACATGTGTGGAGGTCAGAGGACAGTGTACAGAAGTTAGAGCTCTTCTCATCAAATTTAGCAGCATGCTCCTTTACCACAGAGCCATCTCACTGGCCCAAGGGATAACCCTTAATTTCAACTCATACATTCAAACTTACAGCATCAAACAGTTGAGTTCATGTTGTGCAATGACAGCAAAATTCACTTTAAAAATGCATTTATTTGCATTTCAAATTCATATTTCCCTCCAACTCCCAAGCCTGTGTGAATAGATTTTAGCACAGGTAGAAGATAATGAAAGCAGACTCTATTTGGCCTCTAAATAGCTGGATTCTAATCCAGATGCCCAGGATAGTAATGAAAAGCTGTGGACAAACTAAGTGAATTTCTCTAAAAGGTATTTCCTATTTCATAGCCTCCCTTACTGTGACTCCAATACAGAAGATTCTGGAAGCAGAGATTGAACAGAAAATGGGGACACCTATAAAGCTTCAAGAACCACCTCCAGAGAACCTATTCTTGAAGTGAAATTGTCTCATAAAAGATCCATAACCTTCCCAAATAGCACAAGAAGCTGCATCCCAGGAGTTCAAACACATAAGTCTATGGGATGTATTTTACAGTTTAACCCTAACACCTATGAGATACCTATATAAACACTCTCTACCTTTTACTTCTTATCAAATGTCCTTGGTTGCATATAAAACATCCATTTTAGGGGTTTGAGAGTTTGCTCAACGTAACACGAATTGCTAATAGTCTTATTAATTAAAAAAAAACAACCCAGAGCCAGATATTAGGGTGAAAGCTGAAAGATCAGAGAGATAGAACAAGCCACAGCCACAAGTTCTTACCGCTAAGAAATCCTCAGCCTAAGAGAGAGCTCCTTCCTGTATACTCACGCCTATTTACCTTTCTGTGCCCTGCCATCTTACTTCCTCTCTTTGCCCAACTACATCACTTCCTCTTTCTATCCAGCTCTATCAGTACTTGTTAACTAGTACTGGAATTAAAGGCATGCCTGGCTCTTGAACTCACAGAGACTCGGATAAATCTCTGCCTACTGAATGCTAGGATTAAAGGCATGTGCTACCACTGCCTGACCTCTATATTTAATATAGTGGTTGGCTTTATCCTCTGATCTCCAGACAAGCTTTATTTGTTAGAGAGCAAAATATATCACCACAGCAAAATGGTTCAGAGCACTGGCTGCTCTTCCTAGAGGACCCAAGTTTGATTCCCAGGACCCACATGAGAGCTCACAAGGATCTCTAACTCTAATTTCAGGGGATTCCATGCCTTATTTTTGCCTCTGTCCATACCAGGCACACACACAGTACACAAACATACATGCAGGCAAAACACTCATGCAGATAAAATAATAAAAAAAATTAAAAGAACTAAAGGTTTTATAAAGTCCGTTATAACAGCAAATTATTAATGTCCTCAGCAACATTATTTGTTAGATGTGTTGTGCCCTACTTCTTTAAATAAGAATGTGATACTCAGTTGGCATCTGTCTGCTATTACTGCTGCTAAGCTCCTACACACAGGACAAAACCAGCATCTGGTTACATTAGAGCCACTGAAATTTTGACTCTCTGCTTCCTATGAGGCTACATTTAGCTACAGCATTTCTATTTCCTTAGTCATTTCATTGCCTTGCTTACTATACAAAAGTGTCTCAAACATGTCTATAGGCCCCTAAGATTCAACATTCTCACTCACTGTCTCACACTTACCTGTTTCTTTTCTTTGAATGAGAGTCATCAACTGAAAACTGTTTCCTTTCATGGAACAGAGATCCTGCCCACATGATATGATGGAATGTGAGTTGTGGGGAGGAATGGGTTCCTGAAGCCTGAATATCTTTAGCTGAGCTACAGTCTGGATGGCAAATTCTCTATCCAAAGACACCTTTTTATTGGTTTCCTTCCTTAACAGGTAAATATATTTAAATTTCTCTTTCTATAAATCTCACTTGACCCTATATTCCTCCTAACTCTCTCCCTGGAGCCAGACTGCTTGTGCTTACATTCCTCCACACATACTATTATGTAGTCTCATGTAATTATTATAATTACTATAAGCAGTTAGAATACAGCCTATGTTTTGTCCTTCAATAGTTTCTTTATAGCATAGACCAAATAATAATCCATAAAAAATATTTGTAAGTGCCAAGGATATCAGTTTGCTTAATAGTGCTGCTGCAGTTTATAACCAATTACTAGTACTATCTCAGCCAAACTTTCTAAAACAACAATTACCATAGATCCATTTCCTTGTATACTTACTATTCTCCAGCATCAAAAAGAAAGCATGGCCAAGACATAAAGACCAAGAAAAGGTTTATTGCCTGAATGCTGCCAACAGAACAACATGGGGAGACTGCCAAAGCAATGTTCTGCTTGAACAGAGGCAGCATAGGAATTTCATTCATATTCATATTCACAGAGGAAAATACTTCAGGGTCAATATCAGGCAAGGTCATAGTTTAGAAAGATAGATTAAACAGTTGGGATTTGCTTAGCTCAAGGTCATATTGGAAAGGCTAAATTTGCAGAAAAGAGTATCTTTGGGCATGCTCAATTTACATCACAAAGATGGCAGACAAAAATACCTCTGTGAAAGCTCAGCTTATGTCTTCAGTTAGGAAGATAGAGATAGCTTAAGCATACTCTTAAAAAAAAAAAAACAGGCTAATAATGAGGAAAAGACATTTTGGACATATGTTATATACTTTTCCCTTACTTAGCAGATAACACATCCACTTGTTCACAGAAAAATAAAATCTGACCATGGGTACACTTTTTAATCTCCCTCTCTTGTATCTATTCTGAACCTTCTACTTTTCTTATGGTGTCATTTATCACACTTTAGTGAAAGAAGTCACAATTAAACATTAACTTAAAATACTGTCCACTTTAACAAGATAGTCTTCAAGCATAAACTATAACACATTAGCTCTATCATATTTCACAGGACTCTCCTTTTTGTTCCGTACAATAGTGTATTGCATTTGCTAGTAGTCACTATGCCCACTCAAGACTGTCCCATGTGTAATGGCCTCTTTCTTCAGTTCTTTCTGCTTCACCCAAGTAGAAAATAGAATGTTCTGAGGAGACTTTGCAGGGTGGTGCCAATCACTGAAGATGGTTTTCTCTTATGAAGCAAGCCACCTAGTTTCCTCTTAATCATAAACCTTCAATCCTGAAATGCTATTTAAATGATTTCCTTTGGGTGCTCACATGTGGAAATGACCAAAGACAAACATTTAAGCCTTCAAATAAGTAGAGCTGTCATGTTTAATGTCTCCCAAATGTTTGACACTCATACTGATGGAGTCTGATCATACTGTCTGGTTAAATTTCCCATCCAGTGAAAGGTAATTGGCATGACATAACATGACTGTAAGATCCTAGTGAGATGATGAGATATTTTCAATCTGAATGATTGGCTTCTTTTCCTCACATGTTGCAGAGTCAAATCATTATGTGTGGTTTTTGTGTGTATGTGTACCCAAAATGGAGCGCAGTTTTTTTGTTGGTGATTTTTTTCTTTTCTCTCTCTCTTTTTTTTTTAAATGTTTTTCTTCACTGATTCTGGTTTTGGGGTAGAAAACAACATCACTTTTCTTTTTCTTTGTAAAAAAAAAATATCATCTGTTTGCTGTAGGACCAACTTTTCTGGGGAGAAATAAAACACACATCTACTCACCTCCAAAAAAGAACCCATAACTGAACCAACCAATGACTGCACTGATGTCCTACTTAGTGACCCACTGGGTTTTTTATTAGGATTAGTAACTGCAATATGGGAGAGGCTTGCAGGGATGGGGATGACACAAAAGCGGGTACACTGGTGAAAATCCCATCCCACACCCCAACACCAGCACCCCAACACTGTGAAAACTCAAAGGAGCCCCAACCCTCTAGCTCTACACATCTTGCAGACAGCTCTGCATTTTCAATATTTCTATTCCCCCTGATTTTGCTGGCCACAGTCTCCTCCCCTGCAGGTTTTTACTCTGTTTTATTAAGACTGGAAGGAGCCCTGAGAAGCTTTTAAGGGTGTGGTCTCCTAATCATGTGAACTTTGTTTACTTCCTGTTGCCCATTGGCCTCTGTCTCCCTCCTAGAGGAAATGTTTTAATTTGGGAGACACTGCTACAGGACATTGCTATTCACCATTGCTGAAGGAAGAGAATATTAGTATTATATTTTTCTAGTTTCTTATATTTTATAGGTAATATAAAACCATTATTTTTGAAGGTCCAATTATTTTTAGTGCACATTACTGAACCTGGCATGTCTACAAAATATCATAGTTACCCCTTAGGAAAATGAGATAACCATACATGTGAAAAAGATTTCAATTAAATAGTATATGAGAAGCTGATGGAAAAAAAAAAAAAACCAGGCTGTGATTTCATTTGTAACTCAAAGCCAGCATGCTTATCCTTGATCTTAGCTGACTCCTACAAGAGTCCTTTGAGGGCCAATTCTATTTCAGACATTAGCATAGAATTTCTCATTATAATACTGGAAAGTCCCTAATACAGTGATTTTTTAGATAAGAAAAGAAATGGAAATGGAACAAGCCAAGATCAAGAACTTTGCAGTGGCTTTGGCACTTGGGATGGAGTTTGGATTCAACTCATGTATATCTGAATCCATAATCGAGCCTTTTTCCATTCTGCCATAGATCTCTAGACTGTGAAAACAATTCCCTTTACTCTCCACCAACAGAACCTCTACTTCCCTTCCCAGTCTCAGCTCAGATTATTTCTCTGCTATCTTTGCTCTGACTTGCAAAAGAAATTGCCAAAAACTTATGGCTCATGTATGTTGCCTCGCACTGTGAAAATAAGTAGCAGGGATATGATAGACTAAGAATGAGAATAATCATTCATATGGTATGTTATATGACCCTGAAATCTGCCTGTATCATCCTGATTTTACAGTACAAATTGAAGAGGTTTTCTCAAAGTTACTCATCTGTTATACTGTAAGCTTTGATTTTAATGTAAGAACACACCATGCATACACAAATACGTTTGTATTGACAAAATAACTGGAATTATATGACAAAATTCTAAGCTGTACTTGAAAATTTCCAGTGGAAATTTTTACACATAATACTTTAACATCTATTTTAGTGTGGAATCTAGTACACAGCTCTTAGAGGTATCATATTTGCTTGTAACCTCTGGTTCCCTTTTCTATACTCTTGCTGATTTCTTCAGCAAGAAATTTATTAAGCACCTACCATATACTCAAGATGATATTTTTAAAAGGAAAAATCTACTTTAGAACTTTTTTAATGCATGACTTTTTTTTCATGCTTAAGATTCAGGTCCTAATATGATTCAATTTGTTTTTGCTTTCTAGTCAAGCCTTATATATGTCTGAAACCACCACAAGCACCCAACTCAGATGACCTGCTTTCAAGTCTTAGAATTATTAAATGCTATATCATGACTTAAGGAAAGGAAAAGATTGCCCCATGTGCACTCAAGACTTGATCAATTGAGTCTATGAAATAAATTGATATCAGACAGACAAGCAAAGGAAAAGGTATACAAATTTATTATGTGTATGCGGGGTTATCACAAGAAAAAAATGTGAATGTTCAAAAAGTGCATGTTCAAAATCCCAGAGAGTTCTAATGACTATATAGAAAGGGGGGAGAGAGAGACCACACAGACAACCTAGAGGCAAGTAGGCAATTGTAGCTGGAGTTTTTTCTCCAGGTCCCACCAAGCCCCGGCCGTCAGACAGCCCACTTATAAATAAACACACAGACACTTATATTATTTACAAACTGTATGGCTGTGGCAGGCTTCTTGCTAACTGTTCTTATATCTTAAATTAACCCATTTCTATAAATCTATACCTTGCCATGTGGCTCATGGCGGCATCTTCACATGCTGCTTGTCATGGCAGTGACTGGCAGTGTCTCCCTGACTCAGCCTTCCACTTCCCAGAATTCTCTTCTCTGCTTGTCCCACCTATACTTCCTGCCTGGCCACTGGCCAATCAGCGTTTTATTTATACAGTGATATCCACAGCAGGCAATTATTAGTGAGTTCCCATGAGAGAGGTGAGTGGAAAGCCCAGTCTGGGTGTTGGCCCTTACTCAATTATTGTTTACTCTTTCAACTATTCAAGTGCTTACCATTCTTCATTCCTATGACAAGAACAATATTCCTTTGCTAAGGTCCCTTTTGAAAGAATCACTCTTTAGATAGATAATGAATATCTAGAAGGAAACCATCTCTCTATTTCCTGTCCCCAAATACCCTTACTGTGAAGAAATAAGCACATTAAGAGTTTCTCAGGGGTAGCCATTCTTGAACTCCCATAGTATGCACATTCATAATGTACTTTATGTGACTAACAGTATCACAGTGTCTTACAAATATTCTCTCTCTGCGTCTCTCATGGTGCCTCTCTCTGTGTTTCTGTCTGTGTCTCTTCCTGTCTCTTTCCATTCACACTGTGTGATATGTATGTGATGTGTGTGTGTGTGTGTGTGTGTGTGTGTGTGTGTGTAATGTTTGTTTCCATTTATGTTGACGAATGCCATCTCTCCAACTCCACAAATAGTATCTCTTTTGATTAACAACAACTTTTTAGATGAGTACTAGCACAGTTTACTGAGGAGAAAACTAAGCACAAAAGTTCAATGGCCCATGCAAGCTTATGCAGCTAGAGACATGTGCCGAGCTTCCTATTGCCATCCATGCTGCTCTCTGCCACCCTGTACATGATCTTTGCTTTGGTTGTGTTGCAATTCATTCTTTTGGTTGTTTGAAATCATTATCCTGCGGAAAGTTTCTTCCTGTCACAGATTGTATATATGCACTTTTGGAGGTGGGGACTTTTGCCAGCATCCATGAAATTTGTATATACTTACCTCTATATTCTTAATGTTTCATTTGACAAATAGTAAGCACTTGAATAATGAAAGAATAAACATAATTGAGTAAGTGTCAATTATGGGCTTTTCAAGATAGGGAAATAGGACACTTTCCTCCAGGAAGCAGCATATTGTACCAATATAGAGGCTCTCAGTGGATTAATATGCCAAGTCTGGAGCCACAAATATAGTGGAGTTGTGTCTTTTATACCATTTTAGCTTCTTTACCTCCCATATTTAGCAATATAATTTGATTGGGTGTCTAAAAGCTATAGGGTAATGATACTAAAAATGGCTAGAATGTAAGGGAACTTGGAAACATTGTAAGTATGCACAGAGACACTGGCTAGACCAGATTTCTGTTTATTTGTTTTCTTCTCAGCCCTAGATACTCCTACCAAAGCAATATGGTATTCACTAATAAGTACAAATCTCATTTTCAAGGATCTCCTAGCCTGATGCCAAACACAGACAGGTTTGCACAAGAGTCTACCATGACATAATAGTGTACCAACTAAATGCAAGCTGTTGGGGAGCACAAAAGAGAGAGCCATCACTTCTTCTGGAATTCTGAAAGGTTTTTCAGAGTGTACCGCATGTTAAGGAATGGGAAAAAGTTCTCAAGGCAGAGAAGGGTCGAGGCTGAGTTCTTGTGCAAAGAAGCCGTTTGTGAGGTGCAGAGACATTCAAGCAGAATGAGATCTAAAATGGAAGTAAGTTGTGTGTGGAAAGAATGGTGAAGGCTTTCAGAGAAATGATGGAGAGCAGAGATTAGGAGGAATGTTGAGGTCATTATGACTCTGTGCTAAGGAGTAGGAATTGTACTGCATGAGGAAAGGAAGTCAAAAGTGGTGCAATAATCTTGAAAGTATTTTCCCTGTGTTCTATAAAGAGCAATCAAATCACTAAATGGGCAGCTTATTTCCCCCATCTTAGGATTTAGTTATTGTAGCACGGATACAAATTTCAAAGGGTATGCCACAAAGTGTAATTTAATATGAGTGGTTTTAGACACACTGGGACAATGGGTTTAAATAAGACAGAGAGATGACTGGAATGATTCTTGACATCATAGTAATTCCAGCAAATCTATGTGATTCATATTAAAATGCAAGCACGCTGCACTGAGAGGCAGTCATGAGACATCCCCAAGCCCCATATTTGTGATTATCTCTTGCTTTTATAGCTCATTTCACATAATTTTCCAAATAAAATGTCCTGGCCAATTGAATTCTTCATCATAGGAGTGTCTGCATTTACTGTTTGATCATAGCAATATTAAGTGAGGTCTAGGCTTTCATTTTTAAGAAAAGATCAAATGAAAAACATTCTTTAATAAAATCGCATGCAAACAACTTATATATGGTTTGGTCTTCATCAGTAAAAATAAATATACTTAAATGTACAGAGATCTTATGCATCTGATATAAACTGAAAAACAGAAAAGTTCATAAAAATGTAAATCCTTTCTAGTTTCACTTTCCTAGGACTCTTCAGTAATGCACTATTAACATTCTCCTCTGCTCCATGGAGACAACAATAGGCTTCTGACCTCTCTTTACTTAGGGAATTGACTTAACAAAGCCTACAATTATAATTCCTTTCTGCTTCTTTGGCATAAAAATCTTCACAACTTTAGAATGTCAAATGTCATAAATGACTGGTGGGTATTTCTCCCAGTCTCTGAGTGAGAATAGAGACCTGGCTTAGATAGTAATGATTTTCCCATTCCAGTATCATCTAGTACTTTTCCATTAGTTTACCCCAGCATCTATGTGTGTGTGTGTGTGTGTGTGTGTGTGTGTGTGTGTGGTGTGTGTAGTAAAGAGATGATACACAGATTAGACAGCTAGCAGATGAATGGATGATAGATAGATAGATAGATAGAGATAGATAGATAGATAGATAGACATTTCTAGTAACATTCTCATGAATTTGATTTATTCTATAGTTATTCAAAATAATTAGTATATCAGAAAAAAAATGCTTTTTACCTTCATATAGATACAATCCCCTACAACACAATGGTCTTTGAGATAATTTGATAAGGCATGAAAGCTACTTTTTTGTGCAATAACAATAAGGATTTAGAACACAATTTTATACTTGTTTAGGAATGTGGTATAGTATCTTCTCCTCTAACATCATATAAGGTTGTATTTGATATTTAACAACTGATGGCTGTAAACTTGCCTTGAGTTTAAAAGTTTCATTTTTATAGATTTTCTTCGGTTATGCTTTATAGAAGAATTTAAATACACATGGTATTTTTTTTTTTTGTTTCCCAAACAACAAGTCCAGAGACAGACAGCTGGTATCTCTGCTTTCAGTTTCTCCAAATATTAGTTCCAAGTCTCTAATTCTTTTGGCTTTTATTCTCTCATGCTCACTAGATTATTGCTGCAAATCCAGGCATCATTACCATTGAGACATGCAATGAAAGAAAAAAAAAGTAGAATGAACGCCGCTTTCAACAGATGTTTTATTAATAAAAGGAAAAAAACTTTGCCAGGTAGCCCCTTCTCGAATCATGTATTTCACAGTTCATGATCCAGAAATGTGTCCTGTGACTACCTGTAGCAGGAAAGGCAGCTGAGAAAACACGGCTAAGGAGAAGAAAGTGGAAGTGAGTGTTGAGATTGTCAACCAAGCAAACCTGCACCAATACCTATTTTAATAGTCCAAATAGATGATTTTTACAAGAAGTTCTACTATAAGTATGGCAATAGAACAAATATTTAAAGGCTTCAAATTTCTTCACAAAATTTATCTTACTGTATTCTGGTCATTATTCTTACTGAATGATAAGTTGGAAATTGCATTGAATTTCATTTCATAGTGGCAAAGGCTTCCTTACATCCTGCCAGAGGTAAAGGCAAAGAGTGTTTTGTGTCTCCATCAACATCATAAAACTCAACAGAATAATGGTCATGGGACAAGCAAGGAATCCGCTGGAAAAGCCACCAAAGACTGAGGAGCACTTTAGAGTATGATAGAAACATGGCTGAGATGAAATCACAGAACAGAATAGGATCCTCTTGTGCAATATACTTTAGACATGCACATAATTATCTTATAGCTTCAAATTAGATAGAAAGACTTTCCTAAAAAATCACACGTGAAATGAAAGTAAATAACTGTGTTTTTGGAGGTGCTCTGTGGGAGATACTTGCCTCTGTGCTCAGAAATATTTATAATGAAAATATAAAAGTTGCAAAGTTGAGACTGTAACACTAAGTTAAAATGTGTGGTTATTTTGAGCAAGATGCTTTAGGTTTCTGATTAGTATTAACTTATCAGATCTTCACAACAGTCTGAAAAATAGATACTGCTCCTCACCCCATTTTACAGATGAGGAAGTCTTGATTCATTTGCTGAAATTACCTCAACTCTCAATGCCAACCAAAAAATAGTACTTTGAGTCCATAATCCAAATAATTTTAATTAAATTCTTAATGAGTTTTTTAAATAATGCTATGATAAGAAAAATCAAAGAGTAAGAAAAGGTAAATGATTTTGCAGTGACTACTATTTATGTACTGGGCTTTAAAGTTGGGTTTCCATGGTAGAGGGAGACATCATGGGGATAGGGAAAAACTGGGTGCTAGGGAAGATTCCCCATAATCCACAAGGATGGCCCCAATTTAGACTACTAGCAAAAGTGGAGAGGGTACCTGAGCTAGCTTACCCCAGTAATCAGATCAGTGAATGCCCTAGCTGTCATCATGGAGCCTTCATCCAGTTACTGATGGAAATAGATGCAGAGATCCACAATCAAGCACCAGTCCAAGCTCCAGGGGTCTAGTCGAAGAAAGAGAAGAGGGATTCTATGAACAAGGGGCATCAAGATCATGATGGGGAAACCTACAGAGACAACCAAATCAAACTAGTGGAACTCATGAACTTTAGATCAAGAGCTGTGGATCCTCCTTGGGACTGGACTAGGCCCTCTGTATAAGCAAGACACTTGTGTAGCTTGATCTGCTTAAGGCCCCGCCTGGCAGTAGGGTCAGGATCCATCACTGATGCATGAGCTGGCTTTTTGGAGCCCACTACCTATGGCAGGACACCTTGCACAGCCTTGATCCAGTGGGGGCGCTTGGAGCTGCCTCTACTGAATGTACCAGGCTCTGTTGACTCCCATGGGAGGCCTTATCTTGTTGGAGGAGGGAATGGGGGAGTGGGTTGTAGGGGGAAGGCTGGAGGGGTGGGAGGAAGAATCTGTGATTAGTATATAAAATGAATAAAAAATTCCTTAATAAAAAATGATAAAAAAATAGAATAAATAAAGTTGGGTTTTGTTTATTGGTAGAAATGATTTGAGGACAAAGATAGCTGAGAAGACTATCATGAGCAAAAGATAAAACTGCAAACATGGGGTAGGTCAGACAGAAGTGAATTCCATTTCGTTCTTCATTAGTAGAACAGTAGACGATAGTTTATATGGGCCCACTGACCTTAGAATCAAAAAACGCTATCTTGGTTCTGCTTCCTACACATGGGATCACCTTAGACAAAGTCTTTAATCTCTCTGAGCCTCACATGAAGACAAAAGTTCCTGTAGCCATGTTATATGAAAGATGCCATAAAAATACAAATGTTCAAATTAACACTAAGCTGGTCTGAGAAAAAAGTAGGTCATGACTGGATTGTAAAGAAACACAAATTGAGGCAGAAGTTTCATCAGCGGAGACCTCTGGAAAGAAGTGATCAGAGCTATGTATAAAGCTCATTACACAGGGAGATATGGGATAGATTGTATTATGAGAAGAATTAAAAAATGAGTTCAAAATTATTTAGAATCTGGTTCAATTGTAATGAGGAAGCCAAGTGTAATGGGTCACACCTGCAGTCTCAGAATATAAGAGGCTGAATTTGAGACCCATGAGGGCTCCACTGGAAATCCCATACTACTTTAAGCTAAATAGTGAGGTCGTGGAGAGCAAACAGGGAAGACCTGAAACATTGACACAACTATATGCACATATAGGAATTATTAAGAAAGACAAACAAACTTTATGTTTAGAAGCTGAAAACAAGGCTGGGGAAATGGCTCAGAGCTTAAGAGCACCATCAGCTCGTCGGGAGGTCCTGAGTTCAATTCCTAGCAACCACATGGGAGCTCACAACCATCTATAATTAGATCTGCTGCCCCTCTTTTGCATGAATAGATGCAGACAGAACACTGTATACATAATAAATAAACAAATAAGTCTTCAAAAAAAGAAGTTGAAAACAGTGAAGAAAGAGACAACTTGTCGGAGCATGCATAAGTAAATGCAGCTGACTTTTATCCAGTTAAAACTTGTCGGACTTCTTAGTTAATTAACTGCAAGATTTAAAATATGTACTATTTGACCCAAATCTAGGACAATTTGTCTTAGCAACAGAAGAACCAACACACAGGACTATTCATTTGGAGTTGACACACTTCCTGATAGTGCCTGTAACAGAAACCTAACACTCCTGGTGAGAAAGCAGAAGCAGATCCTCAGAATGAGAGCAGGTTTCATTCCTGAACTAACTCACTGGAACATAAATACAGATCACATTATTTGTTACATAGAACCTTAATCCTGCAAGAAGGAAGTCATCAAAAGAGATCTTAATTTTTTCAGGGTTGTTTTTGAGTCCAACTTAAGTCACCAGGCATTAATCATTGTACTTTGAGATACTAATTTTCAAGCCCCATGTGAGGAAAGGAAATATATCAAATTTAGTCATTCAAGCTAACCACTGAAAGAAAGTACTTCATACCCTTCCTCTTCAGGAGCATGAGATCTGCTTTTAGGAAGCAGTTACTTTCCTCAGAATGTCTTGATATTTCCCCACAAGCTAGATGGTCTAGAGTACCAAAAGATATGGAGGACTGTTCATGGAATCATCTAAGCAAATGGGCCTCCCAATACCATGGTATTGCTACATACTGTTTATATATCACATATAATTTTTCCCTCTATAGTACACTGTTTAGTAGCAATGGGTATCAGTGAACAAGAGACTGGTATACAGGGCAGGCATTTTTCTTTCTTGTAACCCAAATATGTTATTTTCTACAACACTACCACAAAGCTATTCAGGACACAAGATTGCTTAAGGAGATAGTTAATGGTGTGTGTGTGTGTGTGTGTGTGTGTGTGTGAGAGAGAGAGAGAGAGAGAGAGAGAGAGAGAGAGAGAAACATGTTTTAAAATTATATCTATTACATGCTTCTCAAGGTGACAAACAAGCACAAAAAATGAATAAATTTATAAAAATACCTTTAACAATAAATCTCAGTTCTTTGATTTTTTTTCTTATTCCCAAGAGGACACTGAATTTCAAAACACCACAGAATAAATTACTATCTTGCTTTAGGTGATCTACTAACCACATCTCCATCCTACACTTTGCCTTTGCTACATGCAAAGCAAGTGTGTTTTCTTTGGCTAAGACATACATAACCCCCCTGACTGAGGAAAGCATAACTTACCATTTTTAAACTTAAGATGGTGAAGAACAATGTAAATTAAGTAGAGCTTCTACTTTGCCTACACTTATTATTGGTGTGTATTAATTGTACAAAGCAAGGAGTTTTGTTACGGTGTTTTTGCAGATATACATCATGTCCTCTGTTCATATAGAATACTTTGACTTTTGACTTTTGCCATCTCTCATGTTTGCAGTATGTAATGGTTTGCTCTTATTTGCTTTCTGAATATCTACCCTGAGCTGTATCACTTACACCTTAGATGTAAAGGGTAAGGATTTGTTTTGTTTGCTTAATGGGAGGAAAATTAGTAAGTAAAATAACTTTGTATACAACCAATATTATTTTAGGTACAATCCAGACTACTAAATAATGTTTGAATAAATACTGTAGAAATGCTTGGATTCTTTTAAATAGTAAAAGAATCCAAAAAAAGTTCACATTTTTTATAGTATCATTGAGAGAATTCTTGGTACACTTCTAACTTCAAAGAACACACATTTCCTTCCTCAACTGTCCCCACGAATTTTCTTATTTTGAGGCTTGGTTCTGGGGCTTACTAGCATTAGAAAGTATATCATAAGGTACATAACAATCAGAGAAATTTTCAAATTAGTGTTCTTGTCTTCGTAGACAATGCGTATCCCTAGTTAACAACCCAATTCTCACTGGAGTATAGGAGGCTATAGTACACATTCTCTCAAATTTTGTGAGGGAAATAGTTCTACACCATCACCCCAACTATGAGTGTTCAGTAAACCATTCCCTATTTTTTGAAATCATAACATCACATGGGCAGGAAGCAGGTTCCAGTGTGGAGGAAATACATCAAAGATGCTGAAAGGCTGCATCACTATCCTTCTTAGAAATCACAGCCCCAATGAGAGGAGTATCTCTCTATGAGTAACTAATTCCCTCTCATCTGGAATATGTGAACAATGCTTTCAGTAGCCTGGACATCAGCAGCATAGGTATAAGGTAAGAATAGTTGCCTTGTATTGACATTCATAAGATATGCTAAACCTGACAGCTTTTATGTACCCAATTCCATGCAGCAGCCACCTTGTGGGGCTGTAGTTCTGAGTGTGGAACATCTGGAGCTGTACTTTAATTGGTGTTTGTAATAGTTGCACAGCTGTTTGAAACAGCTCTAGCTATGTTAATCACGGCTGCAATGATGCTTATTGCAAAGTCTTTCCAGAAAGGCCAATTCTCGACAATCAGTGATTATTGATTCAGGAAGTCACACAGTTCATTTCCTGGCTTAGTGTCATACACAAATCAAAAGCATAAGAAAAGAATGAAGTAGCTAAAACCACCCATTTGTCAGTCTGGGCATGCTTGACTTCAAAAACATTGACAGATTGTTACCTGACATGTATAATCAACCTGCTGCAAGGGAGGGCCAATTGCAGTATTGTGAGAATTCAGCTCAGCAGGGAAGTATGGGAGAAAGGACTGTGTAGCTTTTAAAAATGGTGTCTATAGGGCTATTCCTCTCCCTCAAAAATAAGTGTTATAGATGATACAAGAGGGAAATAATAAGACTTATAGGGAAAAATTGAATTCACATGCTCTGGACTAGATGGAAAAATATTTCCATTCCCTATGTTCAGAAAGGGTTGAAAAAGCTTTTTCAACACTGCCAAGATATGTTGCAATGACTGCTCCACACACCCAATTTGGAGACTATGGGAAAGCCATTTTGTCATCATGAGCCTCCTAAGTTTCTCGTCAGTAAAATTAAAAGATTAGAGAGACTGAAATGTTTTTAAAGTCTGTTGCTTCTCATATTTTTATAAAGATATGGGATTTGGCTACGTGAAAATATAGAAATTTCTAGATAACCGTGTTCCAGAACAGGAGGATAAGGAAGGGAATTTACAGAAACAGCTCTGGAGAACGCCTGCTTTGGTTAGGTGGTCACTGAAGAGGAGACCCCTTCCAGACAAACTATTAAGAAATGAGTGTAAAGAGAGGATGATGCTGATAATGGGCAAAGCATTGGAGTCATGGAAGAAAAAAAATAACAATCAATGCCCTTGAAAGACAACATACAGGGGGAAAACAATGATACAAGAAATTTATCTAAGACAGAAAACTTGATATAGCATATTTTTACATTGAGACAAAGAGTTAAATATAGCCACTGTGTTAGATGCACACACGTATACACATGCACACACCCAAATACACACACACACACACACACACACACACACACACACACACACACACCAATTCTGAATGACATAAACACAACAGAAAAAATAGCAAAGGAATTTTAGAGTGAAGGTGTGTATAGGAGCTAAGAAGCGTCCACCTTTCAACAGCCACAGTGTAATTTTTAGATGGTACCAAATTTATGGTTCCTGAAACTGATAGAAGCTTGCCATATAAGAACTTTACTAACATGAAAATGAGTTTTAAAGAAAATTAGTTTAAAAATACTTAACAATTGTTTTCAGGGGTTAGTGCTGTGGAGTTGGGGTGGAAGATGTGGTTGGCTATATACCTTCTAAAATAATTTGCCTTTTAAATGTTTCACCTTTTTATGTGTATGTACTGTTCATACATGTGAAGTATGCATGTTCTTACATGGGTAGACATACATGCACAATATGTGGTGACATGGGGAAGCCTGAGGTTGATGCAGGGAATCTTCTTAGGTGGCTCTTATACTCAGTGTCTCTATCAAATGTGAAGTTCACAGATAGAATTAGGCTTGCTTGTTCCATGTCATCATTCCCGGTCTCAACTTCCTGAAGCTGAAATTATAAGTGAACCACCCTGGTCACCCAGCATTCATGTAGGGGATCCAAACTCCTCAGGGCCTCTTGCTTGTATAACGAACATTTAACCATGAGTCACCTCCCCAACCCTTAATTCCACATTTTTACAATGTAGACAACTTTTGCTCTGAAAAAATAAAATAAAATAAAATCTAACCTGATGGTAAAATAAAGTTTCCTCCAGGCTTCAGTAATGAACATGAATTTGAGACAATAAGGACTAAGAATCAAGTTTGCAATTTGACAGTCCTGGAGGAAATCTACGGAGGCATTGTTTCTCCCATTTTCACTTTTCATGGAAAAAAAAATACATCTTCTCCACTTTGCTATCATTTGGTTTACATGGTTGGACTTTGTCTTTCTGCCACACATTTTATGGCCATCAAAATTCCTTCTCTATTAAAAAAAATCACTCAAACTATCTCATTTCTAATTCATAAAATATTTAATTCCTTCTACCTAGCACTTTTGATAAAGCTGGCATCCCTTCTTTGGGGAATAGATAAGTCTACAAGTTGAGCTCCAGACTTTATCTGTTCCACACAAATTCTCTCCCATGTCCCATATTCCCAGCCCAGGCAGTGTATAATGTAAGCATGGTATTGTGTCATAATATATCCTCCCTTATCTTCCCTCTGTGCACATGTTCATTCATGTAGGGGAACATGAGGATGACGAGGAGCTTCCACTTGTTCATCCCTCTCCAGTTCTGGGGTTATAAGATACCATTCTTGGCCTTATTTTATTTTTGAGTGAGTTCTGGGGATTGAATTCGGGTGATCATGTTTGCTCAAGTAGTTTACCACTTGCATTATGACCCAGCTTCCATGTTGTGTCTTCCTCTTCCATATATCAACACATTTACTGAGCTCAAAGAGCTTCACATTTCCTTGGGACAAGCACAGAAGTGCATATGTGTTGAGTATTTGTTCTACTTGTGGGTTTCTAGCCTTGTGAGAAAGACAACAAAAGCCAGGGAAAGTCTCAAGTTTGCATGTTGAAATTTCAGTGTTTGAGATTGAAGATGCTTTGGCTTAAAATGAATATCAAGTTAATAATTGAGCTCTAACAGGTTGATTTATTACTCTGATTTCCGTAAGTAAGACATAATAGCTATGTGTATCCTTTTCTCTCTGCTCTTCTCATCCCACATCTCTCCATTAAACAACAAGGCTTCATCCACAAGCAGAAAAGTGCCAGGTGACTTTGGTCTGGCATAACAAAATTATCAGAAGTGTGCACATTATAAATTCTCAAAGAGCCTCTGCTGCTGGTTTTACTTCAGCTCCAGGTGACTCTGCCATCTCAGCACCCTGAGCTTTAACCAAATGCTCTAGTTTCACCCTAGACAGGACAAATGAGAGCTTTGTGACACTGTTGTCTCATAGGGAAAAAGTTGGACTATCACTTTCCCTGAAATCTGCATCTACCCTAAAGAACATGCTTGCGACCTGAAGTTGGGCCTTGAACCCGTAGTCTCTCACTCTACAACCTGGATCACAGTGTAGCCTCATAGTTTGGTTTTTATTGCTGTGGAGAGATACAATGACCAGGGCAACTCCTATCAAGAAAACGTTTCATTGAGGTGGCTTGCTTAGAGTTTCAGAAGTTCAGTCCATTATCGTCATGACAGGGAGCATGGCAGTGTGCAGGCAGATGTGATACTAGAGCTTAGAGTGCTACATCTTAACAGAAAGCCCACTAAAAGTCACACTGAGGGAAGCTTGAACAAAAGAGACCTCAAAGCCTGCCTCCACGGTGACATACTTCCTCCAACAAAGCCACATCTCCTAGTAGTGCTACTGCCTTTGGGGGCCATTTTCTTTCAAACTACAGTACCATTTTTATCAGAAATCCACTCCTATCACTTCTGGAAGACTGAAGTTTCCAAAAGCCACATTCTCTAAACAAGAGCCACAAGGGAAGTAAGTTAGAAGGAAAAATATTAATTTTTAAAATCCCATTGGTTCTCTAGGATATATGATGAGAGCCATATAACATTAATTGTCAGAAACCCAAGTGGATACTTTCTTTCCTCTAACAGCTGAGACACAAAACTATCCCAGTCATAAAAGGTTTCCCAGTAACTTGAAACTGATGGGACAGAGCTCTTGCTACATGTAAACAATCCATTGGGATCTGCCTGAAAATTGGCACTTTGGTATGGAATAAACTCCCAAAATTCTGCTGAGAGAACACTGAAGATGGAAAAGAAAGTTGTTATGGTTATTCTTGGTTGTCAATTTGACTCCATCTGGAATTAAGACCCCAAAATGGCTGGGCACACCTGTAAGGATTTTTGTTGTTGTTGTTTATTTAAATCATTTGAAGTTGGAAGATGGACTTTTTTTTTTTTTTTTTTTTTTTGGTTTTTCGAGACAGGGTTTCTCTATGTAGCTTTGCGCCTTTCCTGGAACTCACTTGGTAGCCCAGGCTGGCCTCGAACTCACAGAGATCCGCCTGCCTCTGCCTCCCGAGTGCTGGGATTAAAGGCGTGCACCACCACCGGCAGGAAGATGGACTTCTAATCTGGATCTTTGAGATGGGAAGACACACTTTTAATCCAGATCTTTTGAGGTGGAAGACCCACCTCTAATCTGGGCCACACCTTCTCCTAGAAGCCTATATAAAGAATAGGGAAGTGTTTCTTTGCCTGCTTGCTCTCACTCTCACTAGCAATGTCCATTCCTTCACTAGCATTAAAGCATACTTCTTCAGGACTCTGATGTATATTGAAGAGCAGCTGAGACAATCAGCTTTGTGGACTGAAACACTACGGATTCTTGGACCTTCCATTCATAGGCAGCCATTGTTGGATTAGTTGAACCAAAGCCTGTAAGTCATTCAAATAAATCTCCTTTCTCTATATATAGAGATTTAGTCCATAAATTTTGTTACTGTGGAGTAACACAGAGTAACATTAATTAGTCTATAAATTCTGTTACTCTGAGTACTCCTGACTAATACAGAAGTGTTTGTTCTCTAAAATTAGAGAGATGAAGAAAAATAGCAATATCTCAAAGTCCTTATAATGTGAAAGTTGATATCCATGGACCAGAAATGAAGGCACATCACGGAAACATACTATTTTCTGTTCAGCTGAGTATTCCTTCATTCAACAAACATGTGCCGAATACAAACTACATAGTATGTGGAAGGTGTTGAATTTGCCAATATGTGGTCAAACAAGACTTTTTTAAGGTCTACTTGTTTATTTAATTTTTTTTCATTTTACATACCACCCACTGTTCCCCCCTCTCTCCCCTGCTCCTGCTCCCCCTCCCCACCTTCACCTCTCTACCTCCTCTCATCCCACCCTCACCCACTCCTCATATACTTACCTGGCAGGGGAGACACCATGGTCAAACATAAGACTTTATAAGGGAAGGGAAGATATATGGAGAAACCCTCCAAAAATATTCAATACCCAATTGAGTCCCCAGAGTAAAATTAATTAACTGAAACTGAGACTTAGCTTCATACACTATTTTTAGAAATGGCTGACTTTCTTTGCAGCTTCATTAATGTATAAGTAGACTAGCAAACAGAATATATTTAAAGAGTACAATTGAGAAGTTTTGACACATGTCTTCCTCTGTGAAACCCACACTGCAATCAAGATAATGAGTGCATTCTTCACCTCCAAAGTTTCCTTGTGTCCTTTTATAATCCTTCCCTCTGTGTCTCCAGGTTTGCTCCTCAGGCAGTAATTGGTCTGCATTCTACCACAATAGATTACTGTGCATTTTCAAGAATTTAACGAAAATGAACCAAAGTCTAACTGTACTATTTCATCTATCTTTTTTCATTCACAAAAAAATTATTTTAAGCCAAATTCATGTTCTTGTATTTATCAATCATCCATTCTATTTTTATTACAGAGAAGGATTTTACAATACAGAGAGATCACAGTTTGTTTCTATATTGAACATTTGATGAGCATTTGTGTTTTATTCCAAGTTAGAGATATTAAAAATGCAGATTCCATAAACATTCATGTTCAACTCTTTAATGGACATGGGATTTCATTTTTCTTGACATTTACCTAAGAATATAAAGGCTTGTTATAATGGCAGATGAATATTAATTTTAAAATAAAGTTCTAAATGGATTTTGAAAGTGGTTATACCATTTCACATTGCCATTATCAATATCTCAGAGCTTCATTTCCTCTAGCTCTGGACAGCCCTCTGATGGTCAATATTGATAAATATGGTCTTTCTATTAGTATATAGAAATATGACGTTTGGCTTTAAATTTTATTTTCCTGCTGGCTAAGGGTATTGATGCTTTCTATTGATATTTACTTCCAATTTCTATATGGCACACATGCACAATAAGGTGTCTGCTCAAATAATTTGTATTTTTATTGCATTATTGGCCAGTTATTGTCATTTACATGTTCTTAATATACACAGGAATATAAATTCTTGGCTGATAATCTTTTCTGAAGGTAGATGTTACCTACATTGACTTTTGAAAAAAAAAAAGTTTTATGTTATGAAGTTAGATTTTTTTTATAATTTGAAATTTTAATAAATCATTGACAATTCCAAGATCTTCCTTGTTTTTATCTATAAAATCTTATAGTTTGAACTTGTATGCTTATGGTAAATAATCTAATAATTTCTTATCAGTGCTGGGATATATCTATTCCAGGATGGATTTGAATTCACCATGTAGCCTAGTCAGGATCAGAGAGTTGACAATATTCCTGCCTCAGCCTCCTGGTACTAGAAATAGAGGTATGAGTTGACATTCCCAAATTATATAGGTTAATGGAAACAGAAAACGTAAACATTATTCAGTCTCTAAATTACATATTGTTTAACACTTCAATTTTTTCTCCATAATGCTTTACAATTTAAATACACAGGCCACATCCTTTTTAAGATCATATTTACTCACAGGTATTCAATATTTTCTTTGCTACTGAATGTTTCTCAAGGTCTGTGCATATACTCATAAAATGGATGGTAGTGCTTTTATAGATAAAAGTATTTTAGAGATCCTATAAGGTCAATTACATATTCATTTTCTAATAGACACAGTTTTAAACTTTATTAATAACCATCTAACTGCATATCGTTGCAATATCCTTATTGGCCTACTGTGCTGGACATAAGTGGTGTGAACTGGCATCCTTGCTTTACTTCTGGTGCAAGGAGAAATGATTTAGTCTCCTAACACCATGGATGGTGTCATCAGTAGATCTTTATTTAACCTTCAGCAGGGGCAGGAAATTCCTTTCTACTCATGTTTTTTAAGAGATTTTATCTAGAATTTATCTATAATCAGCATTAAGTATTATAAAATGCTTACTATGTTTTGAATTCAGAATGTGGATTTCTTTTTTAAATGAAATCTTATTTTTATTTTTAAAATGCTACCCCATTTCTGAGATAGAGAGCACTTGTTCATAAAGTATTGTCCTTTAATTATATTGTTGGGTTATGTTTTCAAAATTATTTGCTCTTTTCCTATTTGTTTTATTCTTTTCTTTATAATTCTACTGTCAGTATTACTGCAAGGTTGTGCTCATAAAAGTGACTATAAATACTCACTTTCTCCAATTTTGTATGGCTTTGGGGTTATCTCTTTCTCAAAGGTTTGGAAGAATTCTCTAATGAAACCACAGCATTTGGGAATTATACCTTGTGTACTAATTTTAAACATGTATTTTCGAACCACTAATTCTTTCTCATTAATCTCAGGGGATTTGTATTTCTTTAAGAACGTTCCTATTTCATATTAGTTCTCAAATTTAGTAAAAAAAAAAAAAAAACTTGTCATATTAGCCTGAATTTCTTGATCCAGGGCCTGGAGTGAAATAACATCACCCACTGCTGGTATTTGATTGCTTGTGTTTTCTTTCATTTTTCTTGGTATATTTGACAATCCACATATATTTTATTGAACACAAACACATCCTTATTACTTTCACTCCTTTTCATTGCTATTATTTCTCCATTTTGATTGCCTTAATTTATGTTTAAACATTTGTCTTTTTGCCTTGTCACTCAGTTTCTGATTTCATTAAATGGAAGCCCCATCCATGTTAATGATTCCACTTTTCTTCTTTGTTTGTGATACCAGGATTTAGTATAACACATTTTGCTCTATACACTACATTTTCTGCATTGTACAAATTTAGCCATGCTTTCTCCTAATTTTCATTTGCTTCAGCATGTTCAGCAATTTCTCTTTAATTTCACTTTTGTTTCATGTGTTATTTATAAATATGTTATTTAGTTGCTAAATAGTTAACTATTTTCAGGTATTTTGTCCTTCAATGTTGTGTTTATAGCACATGTACTCTACAATTCAAAATATCTTAAAGTGTCAATTATTTTACCACAGAAATGTTTGTTTTGGAAACTGTTTCATAGGGGTGTGGTGATACTTTGTGTATGACCTAACTCATAAAGCTTACCTGAAGATCAAAGGACAAAACCAGCCAATACTTAGTCATAGAGGCCAGGCAGTGGTGGCAAACACCATGTAATACCAGTACTTGGGAGGCACACAAGACTTTAATCCCACCACTAGGAAGGATGAGACAGGAAGTTATATATGGCTGGGCAGGAAAAGGAATATAAGGCTGGAGGAAAAAGGAGCTCAGCCCCATTTCAGGCTTGTGGGCATTTACCCACCACCCCCACAGCTTCCAGAGTTTTCTTGAGTGCGAGCAGCAGGAAATATTAGATAGAAGGATTTATAGCAGAGAATCTTGTGGAGATAAACAGATAGAAAATAAAGGATAGCCTCGAGAGGGCCTGGAACCTATTCAACGGGCCCCAACTGTCTCTGGCACAGGGTTTTATAGAGATGCCAAGGGTGGAGCAAAAGACCTCCTCCCCCAACACAGCCAATTGCAGACCATCTCAGACACCTGCACTCAGGCCCGTGGTCCTGATCATCCTCTATTTGGACCTGCTGGGTAAAGCCACGAGGAACCCAAGAATGGGCTCCCACACAGGCTGAGGATTTTTTTCATAGAGGTAAGAACTAGTGACTGGCTGTTCTGCTTCTCTGATCTTTCAGCTTTCACCCTGATATCTGACTTTAGGTTTTTATTAATAAGACCAATTAGGATTCGCACTACATAGGGAGAATTATTACATTCTCTACCAATTATTTCCTATATGGTATCTGCCATTTCCAATGCATTTTATCCTTCAGTTGATAAATTTTTTGTTTATTATAGTTTAATTTGGTATTTTATATTTACATTTTAGTTTCTGTGTATCAGTTTTTGCCTGCACCTCTGTAGATACTTGTTGCACATAGAGGCCAAAAGTATGTGTTAGATCTCTTGGGACTAGAGTTATTATTGATTATGAGCATCCACATGAGTGCTGGAAATCAAACATGAGTCCTCTGGAAAGGAACAAGTGCTCTTAATTGTTGAGCGATATCTCCAACACCTAATTTTGATTAAAAAAAAGAAACAGAATATGTCTCTGTTTAGCAAACTCAATTTTCTTGCATCTTTTCAGCACTCAGTTTAAAATTATAACTACTGTATAGTTTCCTGTTGATTCTGGAATCAACTTCATTTCTCTATTTTTTGCTGTTGATTGAATTTCCTTCATATGTGACATATTTTCTTGGTTCTTTGTATGCCTTAAAGCTCATGTCCAAATGAGAGACACTATATCTTTTACTTTGTATGCCAGAGAATATTTTACTCCTATAAACATCGTTAGCTTTGTTCCCATAAATAGTCGAATGACATGGAATCAATTTGATTATTTCAAATTTTGCTCTTAAACATTTGAAGGTGATAATACAGAAGAGAAAAAATATAGGAATAGTTTTACTTCACAATTGAGATAATATCCTTGAAAGGATTCTACTCAATGTCTCTAAATCAATAAAATTATTTTTGCTCTGGATAATGTTAAAACTGTTGCTGTGAGATCCCCTAGGAACTGTTGTCTGTTCTGCTGTGTGGATGAGACTTTGTCTTAGCCTTGGACATTTTCTTCACAGGCAAGCATTCAATAGGCAATAGGATATTTCTCTCTCTCTCCTCTCTCTTTTCTAATTAGCATATTGGTCTTTGACTTTGCTCTTGTCAGATTCTCTTTCTCACTGAAGCTTCTAGAACATTCCATCTGTGTTACTTCTCTGTGATATTACTTGGAAACTCCAGGAACTAATAGGGTGATTTTATAACTTGCCTTGTTTGTTCCTTCTCATCAGTTATCACTGTCTGGTGATGTCCAGTGTCCCATGTTAACCAGCCCATCATATTCACTTTATTATCTGAGACTGAAGGATATTATTCTATCAGTACATCTTGACAAAAGTTGTGATGTTTCATTACAGGTTTGATTTACAACTTTATTTTCTGCTTTTGTGGGTGTTTTTTTTTTGTTTTTGTGTCCAGATTTCAAGAAAGGAGTTGGTCTTCAAGAACAAAAAGGAAAGGTGTGTATGTTATTACATAAAATGTCCCATGTTAATAAGACTGTTGCAATGCTTTCATTCGCATTTTCAGACAGAACAAACAAGGGATCATTTCAATGAATTTCAAACTATTGTTAGTGATTAGAAGAACAGGAAATATTCAATAGGTTTAAAAATTCTGTGGAGATATAAAAGCTGGTAATGGAATTTATAAGGAATTAGATTTGGTTAAAATGCAGGGTTTGAACAAAGTATCACTAAGGATACTTCATGTAGAAGCCAAGTATAGCAGAAAAAGTTATGATACAATTAGAGGTAATTTTTGGTCTTTGACGTTTAAGAATTTCATATTATTTTGAATGCTCAAACCACTGGATTGCAATTTAAGCTCACTAAAAGATTAAGTGCTCACATTGTTTCTTAAAATTCAAGTGTTTATATTCGAGTGTTAGAATTCAAGATTTAAAAAAAAAACAGTACAGGAAATCTTGGTCACCTATCATTCCTTATGAACTTCTCAGGGTTAATAGTTTACTGTGACCAGAATGGAGCATACTGTAAATCAAAATGTTCTGCAAAGGGCAAAATTATCTCTTCAGTTGTCCTCACACTTAAAATGAAAAGCAGATGTTTTCCCTGTACTGACAGCTTTTCTTACAACTAGAAGAATTTTCAGAAAAGCATCTGATACTCGTCTTCTAGTGTCTCTTGTCCACCCTTGCATCTCTTGAGGTCACCATGCTTTTCATCAACGACTTTTCCTTTTCACTCTTTTCGTTTCCACCCACTTAACATCTACCTTCACTGAATGTCTGAAATGGATAGATAAGGGAGAAAGGTCTTGAAATGCAGCAGCAGCAGCCTGAATTCACAGAACTGAGATCTGGGAGATTAGTCTTCAACTGAGTCTTTAGATCTCGAAAGCTCTATTGACATGGCTGCAAATTATTACACATTTATATCAAAACATCTCAGCTGACCATATCAAACTTCAAGCTTTTTGAAGTGCAAGGTTGCCACTTAAAATTTGTCTAATAGCAAGAAGTAGCAAAATTGCAAAGATACTATACAGAAAACAATTTGAAATAGTCTAAAAGGATACAATTTTAATTTTTATGGAGCAAATATTTACAAAACAATCCTATTGTGCTGAACTATTAAAATGGAAAAGGTGAGTCCACAAAGATGTGCATACCCATTTAGGAACAGGACAAATACAATTCCCAGGCAATAGCAATCATTAAACTAAAATAAAATTTTAGAGCTTACTACGCAAAGACTGATGATGCAGTGGAATCCTGTGCTAAATGCAGTCTATTGTCCATAGTAGAGAATAGGCAATATTTGATTTGGTTTATTTTTCTACTACCTTTAATTATTAGATAGAGGATCATGTATTTATTTCAGAGTTGATTTGATGAATCTAATTTTAAGTCTTACTGATTTAAAAATATCTAGCTATTTAATCATTTCTTGCGGAGTAACTTAAGTCTGAGAGCTTTCCCCATAAGCATGACTTGTGTTTGGTATGAAGAAAGTCTTAATTTTTGAAGGATTTTTCTCTGTGGGAATGGGAAATGTCTTAGACCAATGCATGTCTTTGCTTACATATATAGACATATAATTACCTTCTTTTTATATCTCTTAACATTCTTGGAGAATGCACCATTAAGTAAAATTGAATAGAATAAGCAGGTGGTAGTACTGGTAAATGTTCCACAATAATTTTGAAATGTCGTTCAAATATATACACTATAAATTAATAACCATTATTTTTTTAAAATGATAGTCATGCATTGCTCTATACAGATTGGAATATTTTCTTCAGAGCTCTAGCTCTTGATTCCTCTCCTTCTTCCCCTTAAGTGTAAACACCTACAACCACCATTACCATCCAAGCCTAACAAAAGCTGCTCTTCACTGTCACTCACAGCTATTGCTTTTCTTCAATGCTAATAAAGGGAGTGATCAGCACAGTGCTACTTTTGATAAAAAATATAAAATGAACACATGTCAACAACACATTATATTTAGTAATTACTAAAGCAATATTAAAGGTAGTTTAAAGGATAAGTGAAATATATTATTCCTTAATAAGGGGATGCTTGAACATGATTGCCAAGTAACATACAAAAACTAGTCAATGGCCCAAGTTAACCAACCATAACTTTTGTGTTTTACCTATTCTACAAGAACGAGAGTATTTATGTTACACTAGATGTAAATCCATAGGTTAATGTCTGCCCTTTCCAAACTGGAAAGTAGCCTAGTCAAGAAAAAGTCAATCAAAAGGGCAAACCTAGATCTGCATTCAAAGGACATCCAGTAAGCTCTGTGTCAATTGCAAGTTTTCATAATATTTTGACAGTGCTTTGAGCACATCTGACATTTACTAGATATGTGTGGAATTGGATGAATGGATAGCAGGTGGAGCTGAAGTTTTCATGGCATGTTGTGGGTTATCACTGGTTAAAAACATTTCTGATTAAAGGACATATGAGCAATGTCAAACAGGCTTCACTGGACAAATAGCAAGATCAAGGAGACCAGGGAATGCAGACCAGATGTTTATCTGCTTTACTGAGCAAAACTGAGAAAATAGTCCTGAGCAAAACACAAATATCATTGCCCTTGTGATATCTTAAAAATTTGCAATGCATGAAAGTATTACTTAGACTTGTGGTTTTACACAGTTGCCTTACTCATATCCCGAGGATGACATAGCTATCTGCCCCAGTCTGCAGGGCTTCAATGGGTTCTGGACACCCTAAGGATGGAATGATAGGGACAGGAGACACAAAGGAATACACCAAGACAAGATTCTGATCAAGGTGTCACTTTCTTTTTCTCCAGGAGGGTTTATATAGTTCCTGCAAGTGGGGGGAGCAGGAAGCTGTTATCTGCATAGGCAAGCTAACAGGATGTTTGTGTAGGATGTTTATGCAGGATGTTGACAGGGTGAAAAGGTCAAGGGCTCTGACTCAATGTCCTGTTGCTAGGCAACCTAACCGCAAGATGATCTAGTTTCCTTATGGGGGTTGTATTTTCCACTAACTAGAGATTCTGTCCTTGTCCCTGATAGCTATCTATGAAACCCCCTTAATGACCTTCACTTTAAGTAATATATTGTAAAAGATAAATGATCAAAAGTTCACATTAGCACATGGATCGTCTCAAAAATTGTACATCAATTTGTTTCCTGCACCACCATGTGTCCTTTATTCATTAGAATGAGTTTCCAAGACTGCACCCTAAAAGTCCAATTTATCCTCTTTATTTATGTATCTGCATATAATTTGGAGAGTCAGAAATCAGTCTCAGATGTTCCTCCAGAGCCATTTGCCATGTGTTTTTGTGACAGGATCATCTCTCACCAACCTGGGGTCCACTGACTAGTATGTGCTGGCTGGTCAGTGAGTCCCAGCGATCTTCCCATTTCCACATTCTCAGTTCTGGGACTGCAAAATCATTGCAACATTCCTAGTTCTTTATATAAGCACTGAGGATCAATTTGGTCCTCATGTTTGTGTAACAAGCTCTTCACCTGATTAAGCTATCTATATCCCTGCCTCTCCAGGCAATTTTTCTCCATTGCCCTTCCTCCTGTTTGCCATGTGTTAGATGTATCTCTCTATGTAACAGAGTCCTTATGTGTACCTTGTAGATTCAGTGCAGTCTTATACTGTGGCTGTAATTATTCATTGCTAGCCATTGCTCCTTGTCTATAAACTTATCCTCAGTTTGAAACAGAAGTCACCTTATTGTGCAAGCTATTTCCTTATCTCCATGGGTAGCCTATAGGCAATGGCTGACATAGAAGATGGAAACATTCATCACTTCCCCACTTCTGGATCAGCTGCATGGGGAACTTAGGATTGCAGAGCCCCCCATGGGATCACACTGAAAATACTACCCACTTGAGGCCACACCAGTGCTCAGCTTAGTTCCTCCTTGTTCTCTTCTTTTCACCCAGCTTGTCAATGAGTTTGTTTCCAGAAAATGAATCACACCAGGATCCCTGCCTCAAGCTCTGCTTCTAAAAACTTTGCATAATAGACTTGGACCCATTTTAAATGGCTCATTTTAATGGACAGATACTTAGAAACTTGAAAGGTGAGTGTAGCAGGAATATTAACAGTTCTTATTAATAAAATATACTTGTGCCAGGTATTGGGGTGAACTGGAAGATCAGAGAAGCAGAAAAAGCCACAGCTAACCTCACCTGGCCAACTTCTCAGCTGGTCCTGTTTCCTCAGACTGAAGCTTCTGGGTCCTCATCCCAATGGCTCTCAGCTGAACTGCTGCTCGAAAGCCTGAAGCTTAACCAGCTAAAAGCTTAACCAGCCAAATGCTTCTAGTTTCTGATCCTCATGCCTTATATACCTTTCTGCTTTCTGCCACCACTCCCTGGGATTAAAGGCTTGCTTTCTGGATTAAAGGTGTGATGAGTTACCATGCCTGACTATATCCTTGAACAGATGGATTTCTGCATCTGGAATACTAGGATTAAAGATGTGTGCTACCACTGCCTAACTTCTATGTTTAATATTGTGGCTGTTCTGTCTCTGACTCCAGATAAGTTTATTAGAGTGCACAATATGTTAAGGAACACAATACCACCCACAGGTGAGTTCAGACTCTGTAGTATGAACTTTCCCACTAGTTGCAGGTGAGGAGAGACTGGCCCACTGAATGCAGTATTGTTGTGTCTGGACAGTGGCTGGCTGGATGAGAAAAAGATGGGATGTCTGGAGAACTCTTTCACTTAGGAAGTGTGATGAAAACAATATGTACAAAGTGCCCATAAAATGGAGAGATAGCCAAAATGCACTGCAAACGGACACAAACTTTCTTAATTGCGTATCAGATGAATAGCATAACTGTACTGGTAGTATTTTGCACAAAGCAAAATATAAAACAATACTCTACATATCCTTGGATGAGGCAACAGATTATGACATCTTTTCTTGGATTTCCTACTCAAAATGTAAATGTAGGTCTCATCCTTAAGGGAAAAAAAAAACAAAAAAACTTACCGAGCAGTGGTGGCGAATGCCTTTAATCCCAGCACTTGGAAGGCAGAAGTAGGTGGATCTCTATGAGTTTGAGGTCAGCCTGGTCTCCAGAGTAAGTTCTAGACAGCCAAAGCTACACAAAGAAACCATTTGAAAAAATAAATAAATAAAAAAGGAAATACAATAAAGACCCCTTCCCCCATTTTTGTTTTTGTTTTAATTTTTGGTTTTTGAGACAGTGTTTCTCTGTGTAGTTTTGGTGCCTGTCCTGGATCTCACTCTGTAGACCAGGCTGGCTGGCCTACTAAGAACTCACAGAGATCTGCCTGTCTCTGCCTCCTGAGTGCTGGAATTAAAGGCATGCACTACCGCTGCCCAGAAGGGGAAAAAAAAAACAAAAAACTTTAAAACAAAAATTAAAGGATAATTACCAAGGAACTAGTTTATACATTTTAAAATGTACAATTTATCAAAGTTTTGAATTTCAACCACAGTCTTAGTCAAGGAAGACTGAAGACTCACATTCGTTGAGAGTACATGAATTGACTTGTGGTATTTAAAAAAAAAAGAAGATCATAAAGATATTGGCAGCACTGACAGCAAATTTTAAATGAAGTCTATGATAATAGTATTTCGCTCATGTTAATGTCCCCATTGTATCATGATTAGGATAAATATATTGGCATACATACAGGCAAAGAGGCATTATATGCTCACAAAAGAGAAAAACAAAGAAATTTTGATCAAATATGTGGAAAATTTGGGTGACAGATGTATAGGAAGTCTTTTGGTTTGTTATGTTTTTCGAGACAGGGTTACTCTGTGTAGCTTTGGTTCTCTTTCCTGGATCTTGCTCTGTGGACCAGGCTGGCCTCGAACTTACAGAGATCCACCTCCCTCTGCCTCCGAATGCTGGGATTAAAGGCGCGCCACAGCCGAGGCGACATATAGGAATTCTTGACACCAGTTTTGTAACCTTTATGTGAGTCTGATATCATTTCATAATAAGACTTCAAACATATCTAAAAGTTGAAATTCTGATGGGCCTGGATATGTGTGAATGTGGGCATGGGATGTGAGTGCTTGTGTGGGTGGGTGGGGTGCACATGTAGATGAGGACATCCAGCCGTCAACCTCTGAATTGCTTAATGTAGGAAGCTTTTACTTGACAGCAGTACTTATGCAACAATGCTTTTCTGATCTATACTTCTTATTTCTGATGTCATAATTATATCACAACCTTCTTCCCAAGTATCTGTATGGAAATTACAATTTAGCCTGCCAAGTGGTGGGGGATGGGGCAGAATATAGCAAACCAGTTTTGTTTAAGTACATGGACACTCTCCCTTAAAGCAATTATGGAACAAAAGGCATCAGCCAAGGAAATAAATCAAAACATCGCATGGTCATGAAAGGAGTCTCTCCTATCCTTGCTGATTTGATTAACAGTTTAGTTCAGGCTCTTACATCAAATTCACAGATGTGTCATATGGCATTCCTTAGATTTTTATGTGTATGCCTTCACATATTAATTTATCCATCAGCATTTGTTCATCATATAACAGGTACTGAATGATAATTTTAAAGAACTGAAATAGACATTGACATCCTCCAACCACTCTGTGACTTTCTTTTCCCTCTACAAACACTGGAGTGCATTTATACATTTTAAAATGTACAACTTATCAAAGTTTTTGAATTTCAAGGAACACTGAAGACTCACACTTTGATTATCTTTAGAAGATCATCATTAACTAGTTCCACAGAGCCCAGCTTCATCCCAGTGATCTATATCTAGAAGAGTTAGCCCAGGAGTCTGAAAAGAAATTTGAGGAAATAAAATTGAATTAATATTTTAAATGAGATTTCCTACTTCTTACCACTTTGTCGAAAATGCTAACTTCAATAAATGTTAACAATTGGCAGTAGGTATGCAAGAATGCACTAAATTGTGTTGGTAGAAAACAATTTCATGCTAAATGTGTACTACATAGCATAATATTTTAATGTATAATAAAATATATGTAATATGGTAAGAAATACAAAACAGTAAAACAATGTGTTTACTTTTAGCTTCATAATAGTGGAAACTACAGTTACATCATCATAGGTTCCCTTGGGCAATTAGGTGAAATTTTAAGTGAATTAAAGTTGAGCATATTTGATAAATCAAAGGGAATAATTTTACCTGTCTTATTGATTAAGTTATGATTGCCTTAGGAGAGTTTTAATTTATCCCTCTTTCTAAAAAAATATGACCTCTAAGTACTAAAGTTTCTTTTATATTGCATATTTAATGTAGAAATTTGCCCTATTCCAATATATGTTAGTCTATTTTCCTTAAATTGAAGTGTAACAAGGTCTTGTAGATGAATTGGAGCAATAAAGTGGAAATTTAGTTTAAAATGATATAATTGCTAGAGTTGAATAATAGTTGAATTATTGATTAATTTGCCTCACTTGTATAAATCACAGTCATTTCTTTTCCCAGGAAGAATTTATAAATTAGAAACCTCTAAGTTAATGCCAAAAATAATGACAACAAACTATAATATAATCAGCCCTACCTCATCACTTCTGTAGTATTTCAAAGCCTAGTAGGAGTCATGCATTACAGGAAGCAACATGCCTGGACCTTCTCCACTTTTGTCATTTAACTGAAAGGATACCAAGCCAATGAGACCACTCAACTCATTGAGTGAGTCATTAGCATTTTAGTCATTAGCAAATTAACATTATTTGTTTCTTCAGTTAATTACACTTTTGTCTTTTTTAGCTAAAAAAAAAAAAAAAAGAAATCATGGCTTGGATACTAGGAATTGTCTGGCATTTTGGGGCATTTTACCAGTGCTGATTTGACAGTCGTACCACCCTTTCTTTCATACAGAATAACTAACACAATTTGTGTTTGTACAACTTGTATTGAATTCACATGGCTGGAGTGGATAGACACTCCAGCAAAGAATTTATGCACTGTAATCACAGGGCTAAAGAGCAGCAAATCATTGTGGATTTCTGTGGGCCTCTTTAGCACTTTGCTTCTTCCTTTTCTCATGTGGTCTTCATTTACCATGGTCTCCTATTCCTTGTTCTCCCTCTCTGTTCTTGATCCAGGTGGGATCTCCCGCTCTCTTTTCCCTCGACCCTCACCCTTCATTGCTCCCACTCATGTCCAGGCTGTTCATGTAATCTCATCCATTTCTCTGTCATTGGGTGATCCCCATGTCTTGAAATCCACAAAGATACCCCACAAAAGACTGCTGGCAATGGCCGAGAGACAGCCAGGACTGACCTACTCTGGTGATGAGATGGCCAAACACTCTAATAGTTGTGCCAGAAACCCATCCAAGTACTGAGGAATCTGGATGCAGACATCCACGGCTAGGCCCCGGGTGGAGCGCTGGGAGTCTAATTAGCGAGAAAGAGGAGGGTTATATGAGCGAGAATTGTTGAAACCAAGGTTGGATAAAGCACAGGGACAAATAGCCAAATGAATGGAAACACATGAACTATGAACCAAAGGCTGAGGGGCCCCAGCTGGATCAGGCCCTCTGAAAAGGTGAGACAGTTGATTGGCTTGATCTGTTTGGGAGGCATCTAGGCAGTGGGACCAGGTCCTGGCTCGCTGCATGAGATAGCTGTTTGAAACCTGTACTATACAGGTACTGGGGGCTTGGCTCTGGAGGAGGGGACTGGACCTGCCTGGACTGAGTCTATACTATAAGGTCGATCTCAGTCCTCGGGGTGGCCTTGATCTGGAAGTGGTGGAAATGGGGGTGGGCTGGGGGGAAGGGGAGGGGGGCAGGAAGGGGGAGAACAAGGGAATCTTGGCTGTTATGTAGAACTGAATAGTATTGTAAAATAAAAAAAAAAGAGCAGCAATCAACCTGCCGACTATGGATTTGATTTAAACCTTGCAGTCCCTTTCTTTGTATTCCACTGCCCTTGCCAAGCTTTTTTTTCTGAGACTCTTAAGTTCTTGTGACTATTGCCCATATTGACTTTCTTGTAATCCAAAATTTTTGATCTCTTCGCTTTGATTTGTTGCATGAACCAATCACTGAACCACCTCTGTCTATATTTATGCACCGCCTTGGTTTCTTATACAGCCTCAATAGTGTAAGATTGTTATGTATACCCATGCTTTCAAACTTATTTCTCCACTCCTTTTCCTGAAATCTAGGTTCACTTACTGACTGCCTATTTGACATCATTACTTGACTATCTCATGGTGATCTGATGTTTAGTACTCAGAACAGCACTCTTAGTCTTGATCTGTTTGCCAACTACCATTTCTTCTCAAGGTCAGATAAATCCAGACTATCATTTTTTGTTTCATTTTTCTCAAGATACAAGTACTAGGATCATTTTTAAGTCTTGTGCTATTCACACTTTCATCTAACACATCAGGTACTTGTTCACATTTTAACTTCAAAATGTATCAAAGACAAACACATTTATAGTTGTTGCCCACAGAATCATAAATGATGCTAAAGTCTCAATGGAAAGATATATGTGAAACAGGATATTTGGGCAAACATAATTATCTCTTCTAATATATATATATATTATATATACTATATATATTCATTCCAACATATTATATATATTTTCAAGTAAAAATATGATTATTTTACAGGAAATCTTGTAGAAACCACTTTTAAAAGTTATCACTCATCATGTAACATCTCAACATATGTGCATGCTGAAAGAGTATACCAAGGGCCTATGTATCAGTGCTTCTATGCTGGTGCTAAAATTTGCAGTTCTGGAATTTAACCTGAAAGAAAACTGAGCAAGCCCAAGTTGAGATATCTTTCAGAGACTACTAACACTTCAGATGTGTTATAACCACAGAAACTGGGGGAAAGCTGGGACTACAGAAGGCATGACAATCACATGCAGCATGGCTCCTGTGGACTGACTGAAAGTTGTCATAACTCTCTTCTCCTTCACTCGGAGCCATTGGTGTTAGTGTTTCCACAATGAAAAGGGCATTTGGTCTAAGACCTGCATCCCCCTCAGAGAAATTCTATTGCAAGCTAGTTAAAATAAAAGATTGGCTTTGTTACGTATGTGAAAACCAATAGTACAGTAGAGAATATTTTTGATAAAGAAAAATGTGTTGGGAAAATCAAAATGGAGACAGACATAATAATTTTATCTCTCACTTGATTGAATTTATCAGAATCACTCTAGAAATACTTGTAGAAGCTGGTGGACTTCATGTGGACTCTCCATAGCTCTGACTTTTGGAAGCCTTTGTGGGATGACAGTGAAACATTATCTTTAAGCAGAGAAGTGTTTGTTTTTATGAGATGTCCATTTACACAGATGATCATGTATTTAATTGAAGTCGAACAAGTCCACACCATTAAGTAATTAACTCTTTTTAATTGGCTGTTACATAAATTGGCTTGTTTTGCTCCCACTTTTAGATACCATTTCACTTGAAAACTTAGTGGTCCTTTTATTCACAATTCTACTCATGCCACATAGCTCATTGCACAGGTTAACACATACAGAGTTTCTTCTGTGGACATGACACCTGAGATTACAAATTATTCATCATGAAACTTTCCACAGCATGTGTTATCTCATTGGAATCATGATGTGCCATGGCTTTGTTCAGGAAGATCAAATCTTTGGATATATACCAAAGAGCAATGCATTTTTTAAAAGAAAATTGCTTTAAAGTTATATCCAGAGCTGAGAACAATAGCACACAGGCCCAGGGACCCCAGATTTAAATTAAGAATATTGCTTTTATTGTACAATGAACTGTATTTTTCTGCTCAAGCTGAGACATTCAGCAGCTAACAATTACCGTTAAGCACACACTGGAAAAGAATCTTGGATATTTCTTTGCGTGGAAACAGCATAATGGGAAAAACATGGCCATCATATCGAGTTTCCTAATGGCACCACAGAGAAATGAACAAAGAACAGTGTAGATAAAAACTTTAGATAAACCATAGAGCTAGCCAGTATGAAAGGAGTTTATTATAGAGACATTTTTGCGACAATCAACATTGCCTTTGAAAGACAAAACCAGAAGCTGTTTTTTTTTCCCTCTGCCATAAGGAATGTACTATACAAGGTAATGTTCCACAAAAGTCTTTGTAAGTAAAGATGCTAATTATTCAAACTAACAAATGGTGAGAAAATTAGTTGAAGACTTGTTACCCTTTCAAAACGTCATATATTTATTAGAAAATTCCAAGTATTGGCAATTTTTTTTCTTTTGTTGTTTTTCAGTGTGTTGCATTGCTGTGTGTATGGTACGGTGTGGGTGTCTGGTAATACATGTGAGTCTTCACATAAGCATGCACTTGGAGACCAGAGAAAGATATCATCGAGTGTCCATCACTTTATCATATCATCTTGAGACGAGGGTTCTCCCTGAACTGGAAGCTTGCATTTCAGTTAGGTTTACCTAGAGTTTCTGTGTGTCTGCTCTGCTCTCCTCTGCTCTGCTCTGCTCCACTATTGCTATGCCATGCCATGGTGCTATGCTATGCCATGCCATGGTGCTATGCTATGCCATGCATGTGCTATGCTATGCCATGCCATGCCATGATAATCTGTGCCATGCTATGCTGTGCTATGCTTCGTTATACTGTGCTCTCCTAACGCTGGAGTTACAGGCACATGCGGCCCCTGCAGACTGCTTATATGTGTGCTGGGGCTTCAAACACAGGCCCTCATGCTTGCTCAGCGAGTGCTCTTACCCACTGGGCTATGTCCTGAACCTCAAATATGCTTCTTCTTTTTAAAGTCATGTTTTCACAAAATCATCATTCTTGAGGTCGGTGTGTCCATTTTCATTAAAAGATCAATATTTCCCCTCTTTCCCATCTTTACAAAAGGCTTAGTATATGTTTTTCTTTCTTTTCTCTGCATCTGTGACTTGTAAAGTGTCTTTTAAAAACATGACATCATGGTTTACCTGATTGTAAATTACCTGAAATAAGAAACACTTTCACCTTTGGGGGAAGTTATTTAAAAAAAAAAAAAAATGCTGACCTAGTTGGGTTCTCTTGCCATGCATGTATTTCTAAAGTTGTCATGAAAGACTTTGTCACTGAAACCAAATGCTAACCATGGTCTGAGGGTGACTTCGCTATGATGGAAGATGCATGCAGGTTCCTGAGTCAGGAAAATAGCGTGGATCCAACCTTACAATTTGAGCTGAGCTTAACAACTCTATTATACTCATCCCAACCCTACTATTTTCTCCACTGTGAAATGGATAAACCACCACCTCAGCTGCTCTGGGAATTAAAAGATTATACACGAAGTGTCTGGCCTATTGACTGCACTCAGTGAACTTTCTCTCCCTTTCAAGTCACATCCTTAAGAAAATATGCAATCCAAACACATTGTTGATGTTGTCGCTTTCCTGGAAATTTCATATGCGTGGTTCTGTTTCATACCCAGTCATTTTGCAGATTAGAACAGTGGCTCAGATGGGGTGGAAACCCAATAGTTTTTTTTTTTTTTTTTTTTTTTTTTTTTTTGCCTTCTTACCATCTAGGACTCGAGTGGTTGATCGGTTAACTGCTGAATCTTCACTACACAAATGTCTCCCTGCCTTTTCTTCCTTTTCTCTTTCCTTCACCTCTTTTTCCTCCTTTCTTCTCTTTCTTCCATTCTCTCTTAAATTTGTGGAATAATTCAATTTGTTTGCAACATATAGGTTCCTGTGTATGCATTTGCTTAACACATCCTTGTGGTCTTTTAGTATTGAACATACATTAATTTACTCTATGTTTCCTAGAAAGTACATGCAGAGGATCTATCAGCTTTATATATTGGTTAATCTTTTGACAAATATGTTCTATATGGGATATATATTTTCCTTTTTAATATTTATGATTGCTGACAAAAGACTAGATCTATTTGATCCTTATAGTCACGAAGCAGATGGCTTTAACTCCACCACTCACTCATTCTTCCTTTACTAGCTAGAACATCTCAGGAAAGAAAAAGATCTCATCTGCTTTTTATTCTATTTTAAAGATAAATATATATAATATATTTGAATATATTAAATATTAACACACACACATATATATATATATATACATATATGTAGAAAGAGAGAAAAAATAAGACAGAGAATCAGTAGCTAAGAGTGCTTGCTGATCTTGTAAAGCTAAAATTGGTTCCCAGGATCCATGTCAGGCAAGTCACACCCACCTTTAATTCCAGCTCTGGAGACTCATGTAGCCTCCTCTTCCAGCCTTCAATGTCAAACACACTTATGTACAAATATACACAGATGTACACACACACACACACACACACACACACACATGATTAAAAACATAAAATAATTTGTCTAAAAGGTAGAAAAGGTTGATATTTCTATTTTGTCAAATTTTAAATAATAAGTAAAATGATTATCAACTAACCTCACCACCATTTTTTTATTATCTTTGACCTTATAGGTTTTAACATATGATGTTTCTTCCTTTATGTTCATTTATGCTTCTCTGTGCTCACTTTTATCTCATTAATGGTCATTAGAAGTCTCCTTAGACCTAGTACACCCTTTTATTATTATTACTTGTACTTATATTTTGACTCAGGAATACAGCCTATACCTGAGGCTGGCTTCAAAGTCACAAGGTAGCTCATAATGATGTTGAACTTCTGTTCCTCTTGGTTCCACCTCCCATGTCCTGGGATCACACATGTGTGCACATGCCCAGTTTATACAATGCTGGGGATTGATCCCTGGCTTTACACATACTGAGAAAGCATTTTACCAATTGACTTCATTCTCAGCTCTTTAATAATCTTTTAATTACAATATAACAACCTATTATTGTCTATTTGCATTCTGGTCATTTCAAAATAATCTGAGTTCTTTATATTTCTTCTTTATTTCCAAAGACTCTGGTTCCATTAATAGTACAGTATTTAGAGACCATGGTATGTATACTAGGGTTATTAACTATTATTAAGTCAATAAATATTTAAATCATTTCAGTGCACAGAGCTAAACAATAATGTTTTCCCATATGTATAAAATATAGCAGAAATGCATATTTATGCTACTGCATAACTTAACCTCTTTTATCAATATACATTTTCCTTTTCTAATGAGACATGCAAAAATATTTAATATTTCTGGAATTGAAGGATCAAGACCTATTTTATGTTTTCAAACAACCACTAATTTACAATGTCATAACTTCTCACTGTTATTTAAGCGAAATAGAATCACAGGACTCAGTGTTCTACTATAACTGACAAAAAGAGCAAGTAAGGATTACCAGGCATTTGCCTTATAACTCTGTTTAAATGTTATAAGGAGCTCATGCAAAGGTAGTATTCCTCTGTTTGCAAATTGAAAATGTGAAACCAGAATGTGTTAGGTAGTCACAGTTATTGGAATAGATAATACTAAAAATATCTTGATCACTGATTGTCTAATATTGAAATCTGCACAATGAACCAATTATTAACGACTATGCTATGGGTCCTGCTTAATTAATAATGTTCCCTTTCTGTTATAATTATGAACTAAGCCAAGCATATTCAACAATACCCTGGTGGCAGTTAGAAAAAGTAAGTGGAACATAAACATTATGGCCCTGTGCTTATAATTTCACACACACTGTGTAATTATATATGCCTGTGCACTGGGTAAGTCAATCAAAATTAGCCTATGGAATCACATGAGTTATTTGACTGTAGCCTTCTGAAATAATGCTAAAAATCCCCTTCATGATCTAAATGCTCCTTAGACAACACAACAATGTTCTCTGAGGCTACTGTTTTAAAAGCAGTTAATTCATTGAAAAATCCAGTATTTTACATGCTTTATTAAAAACCTAGTTTGAGCCGGGCGGTGGTGGCGCACGCCTTTAATCCCAGCACTCGGGAGGCAGAGCCAGGAGGATCTTTGTGAGTTCGAGGCCAGCCTGGGCTACCAAGTGAGTTCCAGGAAAGGCACAAAGCTACTCAGAGAAACCCTGTCTCAAAAAAACCAAAAAAAAAAAAAAAAAAAAAAACTAGTTCAATTCTGTTTTACCAGGAACTGTTCAAGGACTAAAATGTTTTGTATTACATTTGTTCTAATGTTGTGAGGATTAAAGAAATAATAATAATATGTCATGGTATTGACTTCCAATTTGAGTTTAAAGTGTTTCAGTAGCAATAATAAACTTTGGTCTCCTAAAATTTAATAGTAGCACTTTAAGATGAGTAGTGTTACTGGCTATGTAGCAATAAATGTCAGCACCTTTGGGTGGCCATGGAGCTTTGACTTTTCCCTGTTGTACATCATGTAAGAAGGAGTTGAAACTCTCAAACATATCAGTGGGAACTAGATCCTAGATACTTTGGATTCTAAACATCTGTGTTTCCTTATAATGTGCAGTTCCAAAGACAGCCTAGAAGGGATCTATGGAGAAAGTTCATTGTTGGCACTATTTGTACATTTCACTGATACAGTACATTCCTCTAATCTGCATTAGCATAACACTGAGTGATGACATAACAATTGGCAAAAGGGATAGTCAATAGGTGAAAATCAATAAAAAATAAAATAGGAGATCTCAGCAGGAAGGGAATCTGACAAGAGGAGAATCAAGAGAAAGGGTCATTATGATTCCTTGTTTCCGTGGCATATTCAAAAGCATTGGAGAAAGATGTCTAAAATACAGAGAGGTGGTACTTTCGAAGTATTCTGATATGTCTCCAGTAGACTTTTCGGTGTAGCTTGAAGAAATAGATTTCCATGGAATTAGAAAATTCCCTATATAGAACTTATTTACTTTTCTAAGTGACCATATATATAAACTACGTAATACTGAAGGCTTAACTAAATATTAAAGGTTTGTCTAACACATGCATGCAGTATAATCTTGTTACAGATGTGATTATACTATTTATATTGATTCTAAGAAAAATATGGAAATATTGCAGAGTTCCCAACTCTAGAAAAAGAATTAGAGGCAACTAAGGAATGCTAAGCAGTCTTCTCCAGGTAAAAGCCCTCTGAAATCATATATATACAATTATAATATCAGCTAAAAGGAGATTAGATAGACAGATAGAAAGATAGATTGATACACAGATACATAGCTATAGCAATAACTTTTTAAAAAGAGTACAATGGATTCATAAATAGAGAGTTATGGGGTAGGGCACATAGAACATGTTGGAGGGAGTGGAAGAAAGGAGAAAATTTAAATAATTATAATTTAATTTTTAAAAAGCTAAATGGAAGTTAGTCCACTCTAAGTGAGATTTTAAATTTAAATTTCAGCTAGAAATAGAAAATATTTTGTTTGTTTGTTCTTTTTGTTTTGAAATAAGAGTCTCATTCTGCTAGCCTGTAATTCAGTATCAGGCAAGGATATACTCAAATTCACTACAATTTTCCTGCCTCAACCTCTGTCCAGGAGTTGGGATTTTCAGATGTGAGCCATCTTGTCCAGCTTTATAACGGCTGACATGCTTTTTGAATAGTTTGTCAGAAACTGTAGCAACTTCACTGAAGAAATGGGGATAACAATATGCACTCAACTTCTGCCCAGAGGTTGCTGTTTTGATCATATATAATCAGTCACAACCTTGTATAATTATGTTCTTTCTGGCTTTTCTTGCTACCTTCCATGCCATTATATTTTTCTTCTACCCATAACTAACTTATGGTAGTAGGTCTCTTTCAGTACTCCTTAGATCATGTAAAACTGCCCATTATTCACGTTCTACATCCTCAGTACCTTCCCCAGTTCATTCATGCTAGAGCTGCCTGTCTAGCGTCTTCAGAAACATAAGGCTTCCATCTTGTCTTTCCTCCAGCGTGGTCTTTGTTTTATCTTCTCTTTTCTATATGTATTAGATAAAGAAGTTCTTTCTTTCAGAAAATAAAGGCAAGAAGCTGCATCTGTGTTGGGTAATCATATCAGAAAAGCTAAGCTGAGCCTGGCAGCAAAGGATCTCAGAGAACAGAAAGTAACATGGAGAAACTGGAGAAATCCTAGCAGAAACTGAGGCAATATCTTAACCTATAAAGGACCACTTTAACATTCTAAAGAAGGGGGATATCTAAATCCAAGACATATGGTGGAAATTAGAGCACTGGGTAAAAATAAGAATGTCAATCTACTCACCACCCATTCCTTTACTTCACCTCATGTACCAGATACTGTTCAAGGATTTAGAATCGTCCCCATGTCAGCCCATTAACAACATGCTGTAGGCTCTCTGAACCCCATTGTGTTGCTCCCTTACTAAAAATCTTACACCTTCCCATCTATGCATAGTCTGGCTTCTGACAAACTAATTCAACATAAAGAAAAGAATGTAGAAATTGAAAAAATTATCTTAACACAGTAGCTGGCATAAGCAGATCCTTAGAGCTGTGGCTTTTAGAGCATGCTCACATTGGCGTTTTTGGCACAGGAGATGCTACAGAAAGCTCCTAGCAGGGTAGACAGCTGTAAAAGTTTTATGTCAAAGCACTTTGTAAACAAACTGCTGTTCAGGCGAAAGATATTAGCATGCAGAAACAGCCAACTTTCCTTGGTTCTGCTCTTTTACTTCTCTCCTCTTATTGACAGAATTATTGTTCATTCTATAATGAAAATTTGTCACAATATGACAGGCTCTATAGGGCAGCTTGGCAAACAATAACATGCTAACAGTCATAAGCATGAGCTTCCTTTCTGCCTCTTATGTCAATCTCGCTTGGAATAGAATTATGGATTCAAGACCACATTTATTTCTGGTTTTGCTTTTGTTTCTTTTTTTTTTTTAATTTTCGATGTTAGAAGAATGCTGTTGCTTTCTTTTTCCAAGAACCTTTCAATTTATTCTCCCAAGTTTCAGATTGAATTCTCACTATTGACTTTAGGGGTGTAAGTTATTCTCTATTTGACAGAGTTAGCCCTGTCAACCTTTTCTATTAAGTGGGAACCCAAGGGTCACAAGTTGATAAGTGAAAGGTCCAAGCAGGAAAATTCATAAAAGTAGGAATGCAAGACTCTTTCAACCCCGCGAGTGTGGGTTAACCACCTCATGAAGTCATTTAGAGCATGTGATCAATGGCAGTGACTGTAAACAAAAATATCCTCTCTGTCTTTACAATGGGGATTCCCTTTTCTTCAGCAAATGCTTGCACTGACTTTTTTCCGAGGTTGATATAGTCCGTCCAGAACACTAGACATCTGATGTTTGAAATATCTTGACATTTTAATATTGGGTGAAAACTGACTGAGGTCTGCAACTTTTACATGAGTGGTCCAGGACTCGTCAATCATTCTTAAAGTTTAACACTCTCTCCATGGTTTTTAATAATCTATGATTGATTTGACAGTTTTCTTATGTATATCTTTAATATGACCAAACTCACTTGGAAATAAGAATGAAATATGTGTGAAACAAGTCCAATAATAATTCTTATACCTTGCATAAAGTGTTGTGCATAATGCAAAAAAACCTAAGGGGTGTTTCTTGAAAGATAATCATTAAAAGTCTAATGAATAAAAATATATCTTGACATTTTCTTTTCATTTACTTGTGTTTCTTATGTTTGATTCTTTAACACTTCATCATCATACATAGGTGAATTTTTGTGTATTTTCTATTTTTAGAGTTTTATTTTAATTCTATATTAACCATCTGTTTGTTTGTAGGGTGTAGGGTAATAGACACAGTAGTGCAGGTGTGTGGAGAGGACAGAAATTGCTATCTGATCCCCAGTAGCTGGAGTAACAGTTAGTTACAGGCAATAAGAACTGAACTCAGGTCTCTGTAAAAGCAGCAATTATTCTCAAGCACTGAGCTATCTCTTCAGCCACACACATTCTACTTTGATAAACAAAGTCATCCATAACACTAAAAAATAAATTGTTCAACACCTCCCCTAACCATCAATGCCTGAGGCAGATGGGAGAACTGGCCCTGAGGACAAGAGGGAAAGAGCTGGCCCTGTCCCTCATCAGCTGCAGCCCTCCGAGGAATGGCCCCTACATCCCACCTGGGCAGCACAGGAGAGCTGACCCTGAAGGTGTAAGTGTGGGAGATCCAACCCTGAGGACATGAAAGCAGAACTGGCCCTGCCCTTGCTCATTGCTGCAAGGGTGAACTCACCAGGACAAAGCAGGGGAGCTCCCCCTGGTGGTGAGGACAAGGATGAGCTGGAGGGCTGACCAACCATGCAATAACCTTGGCCCAGAACCTGGGTTATCTGCTGGCCCACCCCAACATTCACCCCATCTGTGGTCTGCTGGAGCACGCAAAGGGATTGGTCTTACAGACCCAAAGCTGCAGGATTTCCATAATACAAGAAAACAGCAGAAGAACAAAGTGGGAGTTCCAGTGCGGGCCCAGCATCAATAGTGTAGTAGAAAACCAGAGGCCTCAAACCAAATCAGTGACCTTGCAAGTAAAGCTATGTAGACAAAAAGGTTTAGTGTGTGACTCACATTACAGCTTCCACGACAAGATTCACTTTCTCCTCCTCTCTTTTTTTTCATTTTTTTTTCTAACTTTTATTTTATTTTATTTTGGGGTAGGGGTTTGCAAGGACAGAGGGTGGATACAAAGGGATGGGGAAATGAGTGAGATGGAGATGCATGATGTGAAAGACGCAAATAATAAATAAAAAGAAAGAAAAATAAATAAATTGTTATGATATTTAGGAAACAAATAGCCAAAGAGAAAGTCTCATCATAGCTGATATTTCTAAGGAAACAAATAATTCAATGAATAAAAAAGCATAGAACTCTCATAAATACAAGCCCTTCCATGATTTGCTATGAATTAGCCAGCTATAATACATAATTGCCTTTAGTCTTTGGAATTTTGTTTGAGTATAGATTAAAGGTTACATTCAATATTGACTGATTTGTCTGCACATATTTTACTTTTTTGTCAACATAAATCTAATAGTTTAAAACTTCTAGTTTTGAGAACATTGTCCAAAGTGCAGAGGGAATTTTTCTTTTTTTCTTTTTCTTTATTCTTCTCTCATACAATACATCCCAACTGTAGTCTCCCCTCCCTCCAAGTATTCTCCCCATCTCCCACTCCCTCAGATCTTCTTTTTTTAATTTTTTTTTTAATTTAATTTTATTTTATTTTACAATACTATTCAGTCCTACATAACAGCCACAGATTCCCTTGTTCTTCCCCTTCCTGCCCCCTCCCTTCCCCCCAGCCCACCCCCCATTTCCACAACTCCAGATCAAGGCACCCCCGAGGACTGAGATCGACCTGATAGAACTCAGTCCAGGCAGGTCCAGTCCCCTCCTCCCAGATTGAGCCAAGCATCCCTGCATAAGTTCCATGTTTCAAACAGCTAACTCATGCAATGAGCCCAGGACCTGATACCACTGTCTAGATGCCTCCCAAACAGATCAAGCCAATCAACTATCTCACCTATTCAGAGGGCCTGATCCAGTTGGGGGCCCCTCAGCCTTTGGTTCATAGTTCATGTGTTTCCATTCGTTTGGCTATTTGTCCCTGTGCTTTATCCAGCCTTGGTTTCAACAATTCTTGCTCATATAAACCCTCCTCTTTCCCAATAATTAGACTCCCGGAGCTCACCCGGGGCCTAGCCGTGGATGTCTGCAACCAGATTCCTCAGTCCTTGGATGGGGTTTCTGGCACAACTATTAGGGTGTTTGGTTATCCCATCACCCAAGTAGGTCATTCCCAGCTGGGGAAAACAGGACCCCAAGAAAAACACAAGGATCGCCCAATGATTGAGAAATGGCTGAGATCTACATGAACAACCTGGACATGAGTGGGAGCAATGAAGGGTGAGGGTCGAGGGAAAGAGAGCAGGAGATCCCAGCTGGATCAAGAACAGAGAGGGAGAACAAGGAATAGGAGACCATGGTAATGAAGACCACATGAGAAAAGGAAGAAACAAAGTGCTAAAGAGACCCACAGAAATCCACAAAGATACCCCCCTCAGATCTTCTGTTCCTCCTTTTCTTTTCAGAAAAGAGCAGGCCTCCCAGTGATATCAACCAAATGTGACATAACAAGATGCAATAAAACTAGGCATAAGCCCTCGTATCAAGGCTGGACAAAGCAACCCAGTAGGAGGAAAAGGGTTCTACAAGCAGGCAAAAGAGTCAGACACCTCCACCCTGTTAAGAGTCCCACAAGAACACCAAGCTACATGGCTATAATGTATATGCAGAAGCCCTAGCTCAGACCCATACAGGGTCCATGATTGTCACTTCAGCTTCTCTAAGTACCTATGAACCCGTTTAGTTGATTCTGTAGGTTATGTTTGCCTGGTGTCATCAACCCTTCTGGCTCCTACAATCCTACCTCCCATCTTCTGCAGCATTCCTCAAACTCTGCCTAATGTTTGGTCCAGGGTCTAATGGCTCAGCAGATAAAGGTAGGCTCACAGGCAAAGGGAATTTTCATTCAGAAAAACTCTACTGTAGCAATTAATTCCTGATTATTCTTCTAGCTATTTTCTGATCTATGAATTGCCATTATGCTTATAACATCATTCTCTAGTTCCATCTTCTTAGCACCTCTTCCCAATTCCACAGCCACTTATCAAAGCAAAGAGCTTATCCTGTTTTCACCACCTTAGCATCCTTCATAATTGTCCTGTGATAGTTAAAACTGCAGATAATTCACCTATGAAACATGACTATCTTTAATGTGTTCCACTTGTTCAACCTTCTGCCTCCTATGAAATCTGAAGTCTAATTTAAAGTTCATAATAAAGACTCTCCAGCACCCATTCAGTATTTTTCACTATGAAGATTTATGGCATCTTACATGCCTAGATTTTTTTAAACAGGAATGAAAAGAGTAAACATCAGAAAGAGGAGATTCAACTTTGAAGGGGAAAAGCTAAGAATATAAGAATTCATATGCCAGCTTTAAATGAGTCCAGACATTCCAGCCTTGACAAACTGTATTTAAAAATGATGACAAAATTCAACAGCATTATTGCATGGCCACAGTCACAGGTAATAGAAATCTTGCAATGGATATACAAGATCTGAATATTGAAAATGAGGATGGGGATCTCAGGAAAATTAACGAAGATAAAAAGAATAAGAGAATGGTCCAAAGAGAGAACATGCATGCTTTTCCTTTCAGTATCTTCTCTACAAGTGATCTTTGCGATCCAGGTCAAAATTCAGAAAAATCTTTCTTTTTTATGTAAATATTTTAGAAAGTTAATTGTAAAGTGATGTAGAAAGGTTATTTTAGACAGAACAACCAATTTAAATCATTGAAGAAAAGTTCAGAAAGATGTGATATTTGACTTTGGGAGTTACTCTGAAGCTTAAGTGTGATACATCAATATTGTCCTTAAAAGAGTTATTGGATTCTATAAAAAGAATAAAGTCCAAAAATACCCAACACATGTTTCCCTAATTGTTTTTCTCCACTTAATGAAGAAAAATAGTTTTTCAACACATACTGCTCAAACTTACAGAAAGCTACATTCTAAAAAATTATCAAATTTTCACCATTCTCTGTATAATTTACTAAAGTTAATGCATAATATATGATATGCATAAATGGAAGAACTAAAAACTACAAAGATTCTAAAAAGGACACAAGAAATATTTGGTTAAGCCAGGACATCTCAGCCAACACAACAAAAGTAAGATGTATTTTAGATTAATGAGCCATTTAATCCAGATTGGTCACATGCTCTTTAAAAGGCAATTAAGAATTAATAAAGCATGTCATACAGTTGGAGAAAATATCTGAAATTATACATATGATAAAAACTTTTAGCCGGGCGGTGGTGGCGCACGCCTTTAATCCCAGCACTCGGGAGGCAGAGCCAGGCGATCTCTGTGAGTTCGAGGCCAGCCTAGTCTCCAAAGTGAGTTCCAGGAAAGGCGCAAAGCTACACAGAGAACCCTGTCTCGAAAAAAAAAAAAAAAAAACTTTGAAGCTAGGATTTTTTTAACATATAAACAAAACTCTCAAAGTTCAATAATGAATGCACACAGATTCAAATAGGAAAAGACGCAAGCTGTGAATAGCAATTTACCAAAGAGGATATTCCTCAAACACAAAATTAATGAAGAGTTACTTGACAGTATTAATCAAGAAAGTGGAAATTCAATCTACAATGCAATACCATCAATTATCTATTAAGTTAAGTAAATAAAAAAAAACAAACATGTTATAGGCTGGAAAAAGACAATGAAACAATTGACTCTGCTACTGCTGAAGGGGCTCTGACACGATACAGCCAAATTTAAAATGTTTGACATATTCTTTAAAGATCACACATACAATCACTAACAAACATATTCAACTCACATTATGTTTGTAATAATTAATTCTGATTGTACAATTGATGAAAGATTATCTGGATTAGGTTAACTAAAGTAGGAAGACCCACCAAATGTGAACAGTAACATTCCATTGGCTGAGACTTCCAAACTAAACGAAAGAGAAAGGAAGCTGAGCGTAAGCATTCATCTTTTTGTTTCCTGACTATGGGATGCTGACATTGACCCCAGCAGCATCACATTCTGGCTGCCATGGTTTCCCCACCATTGACCTAACACACAATAACTGTGAGACAAAATAAGCCCTTTCTTCTCATGTTGCCTCTCTCAGTTATTTTATTGTAGCCACAAGCAAGTAACTGATGAGAGAAAAAGCAAATGTATGCACACACTCAATGTTTCTAGAGATGTTTATAACAGCTATATATTTTTAATGTCCAAAGAGAGAAATGATCCATACACCTGCAAGAATTAACTCATAAGTAATTTGTAGTCTATTCAAAAGATCACAGTAATAAATAAAAAGGCTGAGGTCTGATGCAACCCATCAGTATGCATGGTTTTATTATTTTATGCTCATATGTAAGGTGTTTTGCCTGTATGTATGTCTGTGCACTATGTATGTGCCTGGTGCTGCAAAAACCAGAAGATGATGGATGCCCAGAAACTAGAGTTACAGATAGTTGTGAGCTGCTATGTGAATGCCAGAAATTGGACCCCAGTCTTCTGGGATAGCAGCTAGTTTCCTTCAACCCTGAGCCATCTTTCCAGTTCCCTGTATGAATGATCTGAAAATGATTGTGGCACACAAGAGGTGCCAAATAATAATGCTTTGTATGTTGTTCTGTTAATTAAAAAATAATAAAAGTTAATCTATAATTGCATAAAGCAGATTAAGGGCTGCCTGCTTGTGGGAGGGTGTAGAGAGAAACAGCCAGAGAGAGTGCAAAGCTTCTTAAGAAAGGCTTTGATGGTGAGTCTCATAGTGATTGTGCTGAGTAGTGATAGGTCCTTATGTGTGTGCGTATGTCACCATTTGTTAAATTATGTGTGTTATTCTATCCAATTAACCTTAACAATGTTTTTTATTATTCAAAATGAATGTATTAAACATTCTGACTATAGAAATTAGTACTGATATACCTAAGGCAAGGGGGTTGGGGAGACAGATTTTTACTTTGAGCCTAGTCTAAGCTTCTGAATGTAAGCCATGCAAATGTTCCTTTTTTTCCTGCTCAAAGTACAACTATTGAAAACTTTCTATTCAAATGACTCCACATTAAAAAAAACTAAATCTGGTTATGTCATCATTCATGAATCTCTCTTCTTTTCATTCAACTTTTGTGCAGCAATCAGGATTCTGTCAGTTCTATCTGAGAAACTTGCACTGAATCTACCTCTCTTTGTTGCCACAGCTCTCACTCCATTTAGTTCATTAACTTCTAAGTTCAATAACTTCGCGTTATTGGGGGATTACTTGCTGATTTTCTCAGCAGATGACTGTCTTGGTCTTTTGTCTTTGCTTTGGGCAATGTGCCTTCAGTTTTATGTCAACTTGACACAAGTAAAGTCGCTTGACAGGAAATCTCAGTCAAGAAAATATTTCTCCCTAGGTCTCTGCGTCATCACCAAAGGGGAACAAAATGAATGAATGATTCCAATGGAATAATACTATACCCATAGATTGGTGCCTAGCCCAATCACAATCAGAGGCTTCCTCCAGCAGCTGATGAGAACAAATACCCAGACAAACATTAGGTGGAGCTGAGGAACACCAAGCAAGAGAGGGAGGAAGAATTGCAGGAGCCAGAGGGGTCAAGGACATCATAAGAACACAGCCCCCAGAGTCAGTTAAGCAGGACTGGTAGGAGCTCACAGAGACTGAAGCAACAACCACTGGAGCTGCATGGGTCTGCAGCAAGCCCTCTCCATACACGCTGTGGTACTTCATCTTGGGGTTTTTATTGGCTCCTAACAATAGGAATGGGGGTGTCTCTGACTCTTTTGTCTGCTCATGGGACCATTTTCCTCCTGTTGGGTTGCCTCTTCCAGCCCTGATATGAGGGTATGTTCCTAGCCTTATTGCATCTTGTTGTGCAGAGTTCTGTTGATATCAACTGAGAGGTCTGCTCTTTTCTCAAGGGAAAAGGAGGAACAGTGGATTTTGGGGAGAGCGAAAGTGGTGGGAGGACTGAAAGGAGAGAAGAGAGGGGAGGCTGTGGTTGAGGTGTATTGTATAAAAGGAGAATAAATTAACAAAATTAAATTTAAAAAGAAAAGAATAAGTCACGGTCTTGTGCATTCAAACTATATTATCACAAAAGATGACAGGTTCACGTTGTATATATCTTATTCAAGACTCTTAAGATTAATTTCCTGTTTAGGTGGTGAGGAATTTAAATTATAGTCTGTTTCATTGATATTTTGAAGTAAACGATACACAAGTTCCTTTGTTATTGTCTGTGAATAAACCCATTAGCCACCCCCCAAAAAAAATGAAAAGAAAAAGAAAAAATAAACAATGTTTCTATAAGATCTGGCTGTAAACAATCCTGTAAGTCATTTTCTTAACTAATAATTGATAGAAGAGAGCCAGTCATTGTAGGTGGTGCTACCTTTGACTGGTAGTTCTTAGTTCTATAAGAAAGCAGGCTGAGCAAGTCAAGATGAGCAAGGCAGTAAGCAGCATGCCTCCATGGCCTCTGCATCAGCTCCTACCTCCAGTTCCTGCCCTGTTTGAGTTCCTGTCCTGGCTTCCATCTCCACTTCCTTTTTTGTGATGGTGTACCTGCACATATATATACACTTACCCTCATGTTACTATTCTTTCAGTTGGAATGACGCTAGAATCCAAATTCTCCGGGCTCCAGATCTTGCTTACATAGAACAAACACACATTCCTGTTTTCTTTTTTTTTAAGAACTTTTTAAATTCATTTTATATACCAACCACAGATCACCCCTCTCTTCCCTCCTCTCACTCCCCAGACTTTCTCTCCAAACTACCCCCCATTCCCTTCTCCAACAAGGTAAGGCCTCCCATGGGAGTCAGCAGAACCTGATACATTCAGTACAGACAGGTCCAAACCCCTCCCCCTGCATCAAGGCTGTACAAGATGTCCCCCCATAGGTAGTAGACTACAAAAAACCTGCTCATGCACCAGGGGGCCCTTAAGCAGATCAAGCTACACAACTGTCTTGCTTATGCAGAGGCCTAGTCCAGTCCCATGGAGGGTCCACAGCTCTTGGTCTAAAGTTCATGAGTTCCCACTAGCTTGGTTCTATTGTCTCTGTAGGTTTCCCTATCATGATCTTGATGCCCCTTGCTCATAGAATTCTTCTTTTCTTTCTTCAGCTGGACTCCTGGAGCTCGCCTGGTGCTTGGCTGTGGATCTCTGCATCTGCTTCCATCAGTTGCTGGATGAAGATTCTATGATGACAGTTAGGGTTGAATTCCTATTTTCAAGCAATACTTTTTCTGTCCTTCCACACTCCCAGATCTCAGAATTCCCTTATACTAATTACTAGCAGCCACATTTATAATACCGCAAGAAACTTGTTGATGAGAAAAGTTAGTAATTCTAATTGTTATTTGCTAAGAATGAATGTGCCCACATGCTTTGAGGGAACCTAGTTGTTTTCTATAACCAATTTTATTAAAAAATAAATAATTATTCTCATTTCATATGTGATTATGTGGGGTTTTTTTTTTCCTGATTTTTGACCCTAATGTCTATAAAGTTGTCCTATCCTCTCTGAATGAAGAGATACTTAAAAATGTCACAGCCACAGAGTGGGTGCAGAAATATGTGAATGTCTTGGAATGCTACCAAAATGTGAATAACCTTGGAATATATAGCAGCATCCTTTCTGCCCAAAATAGAATATAGTTACATAGTATATTTTAGAAAAGGAAACTTTCTCCAAGTCCTTCCTCTTTAAGATCCAAAATAGTAAGACAGAGAACTTGGTTTTGGCCTCAGAAGGACTATGATAGATTTTTCACAGGTGCATTTTAGCTTTGTTTGTTATGGGCACCTTGAGAACACCTGATGGATTTAGAGTGCAGGAGGAAAATTACTGCCACCATAGTCTGATATGAGTAAGGGGTGTAATTAAAGTGCACCTTGGATACCATTGTAAATGTGCATGTTATCCCTACTCCTGGCATCCTAATTAGAGTTTAATTTAGATCGGTGCACTCCCATTCATTATACTTGTCCTATATTAAAAAAAATTAATGCTGTATTTGTATACCAACAATTTAGCCTGAGCCCGAGATTCTGATACAAATTAAAACATAGTTGAAGCACTTTGAGTTATTATGTAAAAGGTTCTAAAAAGCAGACCTTTTGTAAATTCATTCAATAGGTCTTTAAATTCAATAAAATAGCAATTTAATAAAAATGGAGGATTCTACTAAGTGATTCCAGAAAGGCACAAAGCTACACAGAGAAACCCTGTCTCAAAAAAACCAAAAAAAAAAAAATGGAGATTGCATTTATGTGTTTGTGTTGTTGATACTTTCTCTGCTTTTGTAAAGGGTTCTGTTTCCACCGTTTAAGAATTACTAATGATTAGTCAATAACTTCAATGACTGAATTCCAATTTTTGCCAGTACACAAATGATCTTTCCAGGGTTTGCTTGAAACTACAATTGTGGGACAACTCAACCCTAACAGGCCGAGGGCCAGCCCAAACCAGTAATGAGAGCGTTTACATAAGATACTTCCTGAGAGCCAACTTGGGTCTGTGTAAGGGCCTTAGCAACAGTAGCTGAGCCATAATCTGAGATGACCTGGACCAATGAGAGGCAGCCATGTCACACCAGCAGATGCATATTCATCAGACTTCCCCAGGAGTGGTTTGGGGTGGGTGAAAGAATATATAAGGCTTGCCTCTTCCTGAATAAATTGAGCGTGTTCTTTCAACATCCTTCCAAAGTCTGTGTTGTTGACACTGCTTTCTACTCACCCCTCTCCCAAAGGAACAGCACAAGCCCCTGCTACATACAATGACTTGGAATAGTAGGTACCATTACTATTTCCTGAACATAATTCATGTCTTCTGCAATTTGTGGGGTTTTTTTGACAACAAAATAACCAAAATTACATTCTATGTGCCATGCAGTGTGCCCAAGATTAGAGATAGCATACAGAAATGAGCAGCCATAATCATTACCTTAAGGAAGTCAACAAATGTAAGAACTTACTATATCAGGATACACACTATATATTTATGAACATGTGCCACAATAGAGTTACGTAGAAAGTATGAATAAGGATAATAAATAACCTCTTTGATTTTCTACCTGAAATAATTGTGTGTCATTTATCATGTGGATACTTCTGGTCCATCAAAAACTCATAGAAACGTCTTCATTTCCAGAAAGAACATGCCCTTCTCACTATTCTCTTCTTGGAATGCTACTATATGTCTCAATTACAATGTTTATCTACTTGATCCTGATTATATATGGCTTGGAATCTGTTTCCCTGAATAATATGTTATAGAACCCATAACTCCCAGTTCAGCTAGCATGGGTGGCTTGCTTGTTCCTTGGACTTCAAGTCTGCCTTTTGAGTTCTAGATTATAGTCAGCCACCACACCCATTCAACATTTTCATGGGTTCTAGGAATCAAACTCCACTCCTTATTCTTGCACATCAAGCATTTAATCCACTGAGCCACCTCTCTGGCTCCATGATTGCATTCTTTTAGATTAAAGATAGAATCATTTATCTTAGTCATAGACAATAAGAACAGTCATTCTGTCACTTCCGCCCTAATCCTCATTCTCTGAGCCTCTCCAAAGTTCCAGTCTGGATTGTACTTCATCAATTTAGGTTAAACAACTTTCACAGGTACCATCATTTATTTTGTCATCCAAAGACAGTTGTGAGAGTCAGAAGGCAGTGAGCATAAGCTCCCATTCCCATGGAGTCAAAATTTTATTCCAAAGGCTGAAGATTTTCAACCCAGGAGAGTCTGTCAGCCCTAAGACTCAAGTCTAATTTAACTCCTTTTGCTTCTTTGCCTCCAGAAGAGTAAGAAAGATTGTCAGAATTAGTCACAGAAAGGGGTAACATCTCCTTCCTTTTTGTTTTCCTTCTTTATACCAAGAAGCAGGAAAAGTTAATGCCTCAATAAAAAGCATTCAGTGAGAGAAGAAATTGTTAGTGTTAAGAACAACAAAATGTAAATTATTCCCTTACATATAGTATTAGTTCCACACAGAAAAAGTGGCTTTAATTCAACATGGACAACAGCTCTAGGTTATTTCCTAAGAAAATTTGCTACTGGCTGAAAACATACAGTATTACCTTGAGTTAAACAATACAGTCTTTCCATGTAAAAGAACATTTGATCTGAGGAGCCTGTGACATTTGAAGAAGCAGAACACATAGGATTAACTGGATAGGCACATTTTGATCACTTTGATATAAAACACAGAATTCAATGATCTCTTCTGGGTAAATCTAAGGCTGGGGCAGTGTAAGCTTCCAGGTGTTGTGGCTAGCCACAAAGGATCCAAAAGATTGACTATGAATAGTCTGAAGACACATGACGTAACTTTTAATTGAGGCTGAGGTCATTGGTCATGTGCTGAACTGCACACTGAATTGCTCTTATCAACAAGAACAGTATGCATGACCCAATTTAAACCTTAGTGAATATAAGTAAGAATATTGATAAGATGTTGAGAGATACATAAAGGGGCATATGTATGTTCCCCTGCCCTTTCTAATATTTGATAGATTCTAATTATTCCATGACAGAAAATCTTAATCCAGAATTCTCTTGGATCTAATGTCAAATATGTTCCAAAGCACTTTTACTTTGGTATGTCACTCTTAGACTTACTGATTAAAATTACGTTAAAAAAGTAAAAAAGAGCTGGGGAGATGGTTTACTCAGTAACATGCCTATATTGCAAATGGGAGGATCTGAGTTCAATTCCTAGGACCAGTGTAAGCTTCCAGGTGTTGTGGCTAGTCTTTTTAATCCCTGTGCTGGGGAAATGAGAGAAGCATATCCTGGTGGCTTCCTGGGCAGCCAGAAGAGCCTTAGTCTGTGAGCTCTAAGCCAGCAAGGGACCCTGTCTCAAAAACCTCAAATTTTTAACAATGTTCCTGTCCTGATATAACATTAGCCAATAAAAACTAAATAAATAGGGGCTCTATCAATTTGTCTTTCCTCCTGGGAAACTGATGTGTTAATAGTTGACACCAGTGCTAAAGTTAGTCTTCTTAAGTAGCTCTATGATTACCAGAAACTGCTGAGAAAAAGAAAGGAAGACTCAAAAGATAGAGGGAGGTGTGAGGAAGGAAGGAAGGAAGGGAGGGAAGGGAGGGAAGGAGGGAAGAGGAGGGAGGAAGGAGGAAGGAGGAAGGGAAGGAGGGAAGGGGAAGAGGAGGAAGGAGGAGGGAGGAGAAAATGAGGGAAGAAGAGGGGTAAGTAGGAGAGAGGAGGGAACAGGGAAGGGAACAGAAAGGAAGAGAATGAGGAATTCAGGCCTTTGACTGAAAACAAAAGCATGATGCAATGTTTATCTCCAGGTTTGCAGACTTCTAAAGGACAGTAAGATAAGGGGTCTCAGATAAAGTATGACTAAAGTGAGTCTTTTAAATTTTCTGAAAATATTACTATCCTGAATGGAATAAATAATCTGTGGTTCTCCATATTTCAAAGCTAGGTAAACAATAGCTTGAAGGACAATGGATTAAATGTTTATGGGGATTTAAACTATAAATTGTGGAATACTAACATACCCAAGCATGTTATAGAAATGCCTCTGATCTCCCACAATCCTTTAGGGTGACCCATGCAGGTTCCATTTTCGGATGAAACCTTTACTGCAATAGGTTACCCAGGTTGTACAATGAATAATTTCTGTGCCTGAAATGAAATGTTTATCTCTGTCTCTCTGACTATCTACCCAGTACACAGCCTCTCATGGTCTAATGAAAAAAATACCAGAATACAAGTACATCCTATGATCTTCAGGTTCTTTATTACAGGACTTGAAAGAGTGACAGAAAAATTGTTCATCAAAGGAAAAAAAAAAAAACGGAAAGCATTCACTCTTAGAGTTTCAATTCCCTCATTTCTCTTTCCAGCTTATGATTCCTAGCCAGGCCTGCAAAGAACTGGAAGAAATTCTGCTCCTTGAATAAACAACCAGGAGGGAAACAATCCCCAGGCCATTTATTATCCCTATTTATGTAACATGGAATGTCAATTAAGTCTCCCTCAAACAATCACAAAGGTAACTATTTAATTCTAATTTTGTTGAATTGTTAACAGACTTGTATGTGTAGTTTGCTTTATAAATGGAGAGACTGTATCAACAGTGAAGCCATGTGGCAATTTGGCATTGGGGCTGCAGTTCATTAGAAACTCAGAGGCAGGGGAACCCCCGCACATTTACAGTTTCTGCATTTGAATTTTTATTACTTGTGCTGACAAACCTTTAAACAGAGTCATAAATCAGTAGGCAGTACTAGGGAGCCACCTGCTGGAGTGACTGCTTGGCAATTTCTCCATGAAATTAAATTCAGTAAATATTAACTCAATAATGAAGTTGTCAACTTTGGAATACTCTGATATAGATATATATATATATATTACACTACACACACACATGCATGCGCACACACACTTTCAAATGCCATAGCAAAGTCTCATTACAAGAGATAGCACAAGACAACATGGGATGAAGCAATCAATGAACAATGAGTAGTTAACAAAGTTAACTAGAGATATCAGTCAGGTCTTTTAATTAGGTTGTTTCCTGCTTCATGACTGCTTTGTCATTCATTGGTCAGTTCTACAATTATGCTATCCGAATACTATAGTTAAATTACAACCTATTTAAATTGTAATATCTTTTGTAACATACAGGCGCATGCACCTGCATGGGCGTGGTCATGGATGCCTGTGTGCAGATATTTTCATGCTTATGTAGGCCAGAGGTCACTATAGGTATCATTCTTCATCCACTAGATGCCTTCCCTTCTTTCTTGAGACATGCCTCTTAGCATCCTGGATCTCCAAAACTAGACTATGTAGGTTATGCATTCAATTCAGGGGAGCTTTATGGCTCAACTGTCTGTGTGCTGGGATCACGATCATGTGCCTCCATTCCTGGATATTTTTCATATGTGTCCTAGGGTTGGATTCAGGTCCTCATGCATGTGTGGCAAACACTTAACCCTCACCAAAATTATTTATTTCTAAAAACTGACTAATATGAGAGTCGATATCTAATTTGGGATCAAGCAATACAGGTTTCTTTTTCCTTTCCCCAGCTATCTGAAATCAATCTGTTGTTAAATGTATTCCCTAAAGTTCTCCGTATTGTTAAATCAAAGGTTTGGGTTTTTTGTTTTTGTTTTTTTTTTTCCAAAAAACGTAATGAGTGAAATATTTGTTGCAGGCTTTGTTATTCAAATTTCTGAGCTGAAAATAGCCACCCAATTCCCTGTCTCTGCTACACTATATGCATAGTGAACACCAAAAACATGTCCTTTGATTGATGCTTTTGTGTTGCGGAGGGTCACCATTTTAAATACAATATCTGCGTCCAGCAAGAAACCTGAGTGAGACAGACATACGAGCTGAATCGGAATGTGAGATGTGTGGAAAGTATAGACTGGAGACATGTTGATTCCCTCTTAGCCATTTTTTTTTTCATTCTCAAAAGAGCAGCATGCACAATGGTATTGTTTAACTGGGGGTCCTGTTACCAAGGCTATGTATGTATCTGTAATCAAGCGTTTCCAAGGGGGTGGGAACACTAGGTAAGATGGATGTACAAAGACCATTCTGACATGGTTTGCTTTCTTGGTACTACCGTACAAGTTCTTTACCATATACAGTTGTTTGTTTCAGAAACTCCACCTGAACACTCATGGTCAGTCTCACCTTGAACCCTTTCGCATGCAGTACCTGTTTGATACCCAGTCCGACCTTAAAAGCCTGGATTCTTACTATCTACATTCCCCAGGTGAAGAATCGGTTTTCAGGGGAGTTAAGTGAATTATTGCCCTCTTTATCGCAGCCAACATCCAAACATTGTTGTGTGCTCACTTACTTTACATTTATTGCTCTGTTTAATTATCTGGTTTTCCACCCAACGTCTATAATCTTCACCAAATCATAAACTCCTTTTAAAATACAGTCTCAGTAGGTGACATAAAAGCTGATATTCATAGCATATGGTAGATACTGTTAGTGGAATGAAAGTTATTGAAGGGTTTTATTCTCCTTTAATAATACAATTTCATTCATATTAAGTATATTTTATCTAATATTTCATGGGAGTACCATCTTTTAGAATGAGAATAGAAAAAGAAAATGTACACATTTTACATATTAGGACTCTGAACCTCTGTTAATCCAGGTCTTTGATTACATAATAATGTAATATATTAATATTTGAGACAAAGAAATTGAAAGAAGTGTAGTTATAGACAAGTTACTCAAAATACTCTAGTAGAATTTGCATCTTTTCTGATGGTCTTTCAAAGTCTTAACTCTCAATCACATCCATGCAACAGCCATCAAGTTCACATCTATCACACCTCAATATCCTGAACTCACAAACTGTAATTATTACTCTTTTCAAGAAAGTCATTGAGTAACTGTTTTAATACACGCTTAAAAAATGCCACATGTTGGATTAGGTTCTGGATGTCTGCAGGGAGCAAACAGTTCTGCTTCCCCCTGGACTCTCAGATAATAGAGGAGGTAGAGGATGTATTGTCACAAAACCCATAAACCAGATTCCTGAATAACTTCATCAGGGAAGGAGTTCTAGAAGAGACAAGAGGTGTCACATGAAAGATGGAAAAAAAAATATGTCACATGACGAGAATAGAAGTGAACTGCAGAGACAGAAGAACACATGTGAGAGCCTTCAGGCAGGAGAGCACACCAGAGGCTTGTCAACTAGAGGTCTGTATATATTCCTGAATATGCTTGGAATCTACTCCTTAGTTTCTCTTATTAAGGAGTCATGCAATTTGTTAATAAAAGGAAATGCTGAGATAAGACATTGCAGGAAACATTTGGTACATATATTTGGAGTCTTTCTGGAAGGCCTCCAACACTATGGCATTCTCTCAATTCCCACATCTGCTTTAACAAAACTAATATCCCTTGGAAATCTTCCACACACTAATAGAGGGGTCAGCAATCTACAACCAGGCTGTGGGCCAAATTCAGCCCACCATGGGACCAAATCTGCCCACAGCCAGTCGTGTTTGGTTTATACTAAAATGACAAGCTTGAGACATTGCAATAGAAATTACATGAACTGAAAAGGCAAAAATATTTCACAACATGGATCTTTATAGAACACTTTCCATGACTTTTGCATATTTTAAAAATCTTTTATTCAGGCTTTTTCTGGGAAGAGTTTGATTAAAAAATAAATAAACCTAAGTAATGTTGGATATATTAAAACTATTCTGTTCAGCATTGTTTCATAGAATCCATAGCATGGTTTCATAGCATGGTTTCACAGCTACTCACCAAGATCAAAGATGAACAACTTGAATAGAAAATGGAAAAACACACAGATGTGGGGTGTAGGAGCTAAGAATCAGAGAAACCAGCAAAGAACTTTCACACAGTGGTGCAAGTCAGAAATCAAAGAACCCTGCTAATGCAAGATAGAGCAAAAGAAGAGTGGTTTGAATGTAACACTGACTCTCCTTAGTTATAGGAAATTTATTCCAACTACTAAAAGTTTAGACTTTACTTTTACCCATGATATACCCCCTCCTCCTCCCACCTACCTTCTCTTTCCTGGCTCAGATTTGTCACATTGTGCACTTTGATTGAGTGTGTCATTATAGTCCAATGCCAACTCTGTTTTCCTACATGGATGAGACTTAGTGTTCTTTACCATACCACAATTACTAACTTGAGCCACAACTTGAATTCAGAAATGGCTCCTGGGTCTATCAGAATGACCGACTTTTGTGATTCTGCCCCACTCTGAGCACTAATATTGGTAAAATTAAAAATTTAAATTTAATGAAATACCCTGAATTATAAAATCAGGTAACACTAAATGGAATACACAAAGGAAGCCACTGTTTACCTACAGAAACAGAATAAATTACTGGCCCATCTGGGCTCTCTGTTCCTCCAGGTTCATATGGTTGGCATCCCCATGCATCAGCCCAAAAGACTAGCAGTAAAAAAAAAAGCACTGTTCCTAACTAAAACAAGATATAATTGTTAGGGACTGGAGAGATAGGTCAGCCATTAAGAGGACTGGCTGTTCTAGAGGACCAGGGTTCAATTCCAGTACCCCCAAGCATCTCATAACTCCAGTTCCAGGGATCTGACACTCTCTATGGCCTGCATGGCACCTGTACTCTTGTATGTACACATACACACACACACACACACACACACACACACACACACACACACAGAGAGAGAGAGAGAGAGAGAGAGAGAGAGAGAGAGAGAGTTAAAAATATATAACTCCTTTAAAAATGTTATTGTTAACATTGCGTGTAATAAGCCAAACTCTTTTTTAAAATCTAAGTCATAGCTGTGACTAAAATAATAGAGAAAAACAACCATTTTATTTGCAACATATCCTGTGGAAAGACAATTGCTACTACATTGTATGAGATACATAGTTCCCGAGTCATCAATAATTTTGTTTTTTACCTGTACATTAATAATGAAAACAAAGCTAACTAGCATAGCTGACCCAGGAAAGGGAAAAAATTAACCAGATCCAACAGTACAGCAAGGCACTGTACTGTTGTAGAATTATCTGCAAATACACAACAGGTCAAAATGCCAGTATTCTCATTCCCCTCATCTCTACTTACTTTGGTTTATATTTTTTAAGTGTGTGGGGGGGTGGGTGATTCAGGAATTCACAGGGAGAAGGTTAAGTGTTTTAACCTTGGACAATTGAAAAAAATCTAAAGACAATGTTAAAACAGGGACATGAAACTCAAAGGGAAATCTTCAAAAATGCACTTACTCTGCTGAAATGTTATTTCTAAATCTAGCCAGAAACAACGATAATAGGCAAGTGGCACATTCCGTCACCTTTAGGAATCGTTAAGTCTGAAAGGATACAGCTCAAAGTGCCAGTAGGACGTTCATTTGCTCTCAGAAGTCAAAGCGGGGGAAGCCTTAGAAAGGTACGGTTGGTGTGCCAACAAACAAGCCAAGTGCTCTGGCTGTCATGTCCAGGTGAGGTGGTAGGCTGTAACAGTTTAGAGCCTCACTAACATAACACAGACTCACTGAGGAACACACAAAGTGTTCAATTAGTCCCAGCGCTACAGATGCTGGCTATGCCTTTCTGGCTGTGTACGATGTGAATGCATGGGTATGTGAGACTTTCATGAACACATATCCACTCTACCACTGTTTTCCACCGAATGTCCAAAGTTTTATATTCCATATTAATTATATCATACCATTTAGAGCAGTGGTTCTCGGCCTTCCTAATGCTGTGGCCCTTTAAGACAGTTCCTCTTGTTGTGGTGAACCCAACCATAAAATTATTTTTGTTTCTACTTCATGACAGTAATTTTGCACTATTACGAATTGTAATGTAAATAATCTGTGTTTTCCTAGGGCTTTGGGGGTCACAAGCCACATGTTGAGAACCACTGTTCTAGTGTATTCTATCAAAATTTTATATGTATTGACAAACTGTTTCCTGAAAATATCATTTTCAGGCATGATCCTAAATGAGAAAAGTAGAAGTTTAAGAAAACAAAAGCAAGTATTTTGTGAAAATAATATGTTAATTAGATTAAAAGTAATATAAGGACAATAAAAATATTCATGAATATAATGATTAGTTTTAAAAATGATTTATGCTCACATAATGAACCCGTGTGAAACCATGAAAGTGGTTTGTGAAGAACACTTAATCACAAGATAAAATCCTCTTCTTGTAATCTCAAATGAAAAAGCAATATCAAAACTAATATGCAGGGTGATCACAATGTGTGAAATGTATTTTATATTCTAGTGTCTACAATAAAGAGCTGCAAGTAATGACATGAAAATGTTTATCTCAGTGTAGAAGGATCACTGCTAATTTCATTTTCTTTATTATTTTATATTTTTTCCAATTTTTATAATGAGCATATATTACTTTCATTACTTTAAAAAGAATAATAATTATAATTAAATAAATATGAGAATCTCTATCCAGACACCCCAGGGAAAGATCTCACCTCTAGCTATTATTAGTTAACACATTAGAGAGGATTATAACAGTTAGCTGAGAATAAGGACAGAGAGGATGTCTTAGCAAAAGCGAAGACATGAGAGAGTCGATTCAATTAAAAAATGATAATCCCTTACAGAATTATATTGCTTTTACAAAGGGTTTTGTCTGGTCAGACAAGGTGTTGCACACCTTTAATCCCAGCACTAGGAAGACAGAGGCAGTTGGGTCTACATAGGAAGTTCAAAGCCAGCTAAGGCAAAATAGTGAGACCCCCCATCTCGAAAGGAAAAAAAAATCAGGAGTTTCACACACTTTAATCCATAAGAATAACTTCAACTTGCTGAAGTACAAATACATCAACAAGCAGACACAAGAATCATCAGTCGTTATAAACATTTATTTTACAATTTCACAGGCATGGGTGTTTTGCCTACATGTATGTCTGTGTACCATGTGTGTACCTGGTGCCTGCAAAGAGCAGAATAGAGTGTCAGATTTCCTGGGACTGGAATTACAGATAGTTGTGAGCCACCATGCGGGTGCTGAGAATAGAAACCATGTTCTCTGGAAGAGAAGCCAGTGCTAATAAACACTGAGCCATCTCTTAAGCCCAGAATCAGTTATTTTAAATGCCTAGGAAGGGCCAATGAAATGGCTTAGCGCCTTAGCGGGTAAGAAACATTTGCCCAACAAGCCTCGGGACCCAAGTTAGAGTCATGAAACTCATAGTAAAAGGAAAGAATTGACTCTCAAAAGTCGTCATCCAACCCACACAAATGCTTATGCCTTCCCGACCCCCTTAGGAAGACATATTGTTGCATTGTACCAACAGGAGGTTTATATAAATAAGGAAATAAGCTCAGTGTTTAGTGCAAAGAGTTTTGAAAGACATCCTAACAATGGACAACAAATGACACAATGGTATTTTTGTCTTCTTGACTGGCTTTGATTTCTACATGTCCTCTGACTCCCTTTTAGAAACCAAACATGTCTGCATGGATTGATGACCACCAATTGCTCCTCGGGTACCAGCATCCTCATCTATCCTTGTCCCTGCTATGCTTTCCAAGTCCTACCCATTGCTTAAGTCAGCTGTCATCTTTTCTTTCCATTGAATGAAAGAAAATTGATCTTCTATGACAGGATTCACCAAGAAAGCATCTGCCCAGGGTTAAACTATTCCTCTCCAACACTAGAAATGCTACTCAATTGCAACAATGTAACAAATCAGAGAAGTATACAAGGATGTAGAGTTTAATAGTTCACCTCATCTACACAGCCTCAGCTTCTGATTCCTTTTCTTGCTGTACCCTCAAGACCTGGTCCTGGGCCAAGTACAGCTGTGTGTCAATTACCACAGAGAGATAAAGGCCTTGAGGGAGTCCAATGACCTATCAAGCACTCAGCTGGGACTTGTTTATCTGATGTGTGTCTTAAGGCTGGATGTAAACTCCTTTTAGTTCTTTGTATTTTAAACAGCAGAGAGTTGTGGCATTATGTTTGCTTTAAGAGAAAAAAAAAGGTAGGAGAATGAAATCAAATGGTGCATCTCAAAAGAGAAGTCACAGGAAAAGACAGCTGCCAAGAAGAAAAAGGGTAGGAGACAGACCAAGCTTCCAAGTAGTTTTCCTTCTAGGAAACATTCAAGAATACTTGAAAGTCCAGACAGGTTGCAAGTCTTGCATGAAAGGATAAGGAGTCAGGTTCAAGAGTTATTCAATGATTTTCTCTAATCCATACAATCCAATCTGAAGAGATACAATTACTAACTAAATAGAGGCGATAGGCTACCAAATTCTGCACTTGATTCATCTCTGCTCAGGGAAACTGACATTTCATTTATGAAATGCTCACTGTGGGCAAGCCTAGGTATTACAGGAATTGGAATAGGAATACAGAAGAACAAAGGAATGGGATCTTTTTCCTATATTTCACAATGGTTATATGCATAAACAATGGCATACATAAAACCAAACTGAAATCACTAGTTGTGATCTGGGTGTTCATTTCCTCAAAGTGCATATGTTGAAACCTAATCACCAACATGGTAGTGTGCAGACATGAGACCATCAGGAGATGGTTTTATCATGAGGACATTACTTTCAAGAATGGCATTATTATCCTTATAAAAAAAAGACATCAGAAATCTCATTCATCCCTACCATCATGTGAGAACCCAGCAAGAAGCATTAACCGGTGATTCAGGCAAAACTGACAGAACCTGGGTATCTATCCTCCAGAAATATAAAGCAATAAATGTGTGTCGTTTAGAAATCACGGAGTTTATTGTGTTTTGTTGGAGCAGCCTGAATAGATGAGGACATCTTTACTAAATGGCACAACGTACACACATATTCCAGCATTACAAAACGTGACATAAATCTAAACTGTCAAGACTATATGTACTGTAGCAGGGACACAAGATGTCATACACCAGGGGTCTATTGTTCCAATGGGATTTCAGCATTCATTTCCCACTTCTTACCTTGTATGGGTTACGTTGGTAGAACTGCACTTTGACCTTGATCTTGTCTTCAGCATGTGCCTCCCTCCTACTGTCCATTAATAGACCTTTCCTGAGGAAACCTGAGTCCAAATGTTCATATTTCCTCTTTGTTCTCTGAATGCCAGCTCTGTCAATCCTGCTGGTAGAAGTGACTGCCTGATAGACTCCTGGCCCCATTAAATCACACTCTGCAAGTCCCATTAGCCTCTAAGTACTACTAGGAGGAACTTTGATTCCTTATTAATTGCTTACCTCTCTTTTTCTTATTTCCAAGGAATATGCACCCATCTTACACCTTTTCATGCTCACTTTAACATCTGACATTTGTTTTTATTTCACAAATAAAAATCAAATCATTAGTTCTGCCTTCACTTCTCTTCCTGTGCCTTAAACTTCGGTGAACCTGTCAGATAATCCCTTTCTTTACTGCCACGCCAGAGCTGTCACTCATATTACCCCAAACACACCATGCCTCCTCTTAGATAAATCATGTTTTCATCTCTCCCACCTTCTCATTGAATTTTTCAGAGCAGCTTCGTTGAAATATAACTCAGCACACAATCAAATTCTCACAGATTTGGGTATACTCATCCAGTTGTGCAATGCTCACGCAGTTTAGAAAATGCTCACTGCCACCCCTGAAGACACACCCATCAGTAGTAACCCCTCATATCTCCAACCTGCATCAACCCCTATCTCCTCAGAAACCAGGCATCTACATTCAACATTAGTAGATATGCATTTGGGGGCCATTTCCTATACATGGTATTATACAGTATGTAGAAGCATCATTTTTACTGATTTCTTCTCTGCAGATCCCCCCTTTTGTGTTTCTCTCTCTCTCTCTCTCTCTCTCTCTCTCTCTCTCTCTCTCTCTCTGTGTGTGTGTCTGTGTGTCTGTGTGTCTGTGTGTCTGTGTCACTCTCTCTATCTCTCTGTGTGTGTGTGTGTATGTATGTATGTATGTATGTATTTGTGTGTGTAAGGACAGTCATCAAAATGTCATCATGAGTTTGTGGAAGTCAGAAAACAATCTTGGGTGTCAATCTTGGTCTTCCATCTTGTTTGAGACGGGGTTTCTCCTTAGCCACTGTGTATGCCAGGCTAGCTGGCACATTATGAGTGTCTGAGGTTTCTCCCGTCTATGGCTGTCATCTCTGGGATAACTAGGATGAGTTACCTAGCCCAGGTTTACATGGGATCTGGGGATCTGAACTCAGGTCCTCTTGCTAGACTAGTCAGCATCTTAGCTCCTTTCCTACTGAGCCATCTCTCTGGACTCTCCCTTTGCATTTTTAATGATTTCTCTTGTACGTCCTCTTTCTCTCATCAGCATTTAACTTGTTCAAATGCTCCATATTTAAAAAACAAGCATCCCACCCTACTCCAGTTTCTACCTGGTTTCCTTCCAAGACAATCAATCTTTTCTTTCATTCCTTCATTCTCTCACTATTTAGCCCTAGATGGTGTAGAACTTGCTTGTAAACCAGGCTGGCCTCCAACACATGGAAATATGCCTGCCTCTGCATCGCATGTTGGAATTAATGTTGGAATTAAAGGTGGGTGCCACCACACCCACTCCAGACAAGTTTTTGAAAACATCTCTAGCTCTTTGTATTCTCACTTTCTATTTTGATCCATTTCTGACTCTTTCTTACCATGTCCACTACCATCTTCCATATTCCAAATTTTACGTACTGTTATCACCTGCTGACCAGCTCTCAAATGAAGTATCACTTCCTGCATGAGGTTATCCCTCGACCCATTACATCTCTGAGAGACTTCTCTACTTTGCCACCACTGACATTTTGAAATGGTTATTTGATGGATGGGACTGGCTACTCTGTGCCCTGTGCACACTAAAATCTGGCAGGATGCTAAGATTCTAGTGGTGATAACCCATGTAACTAAAGGTCCCAGTGGATGTAAAATCAGCCCCAAGTAAGAAATATAATCTACAAAATGTGCTCTTTTTTTATGCTTCACTTCTTTGTTCACAGAACTTGACTGTATTACAATTGTGTGGGATCTCCTCTGAAACCCGAAGGAGACCAAGAGTCAATAGTTATAGAATTTATCCTAGTGTTCTCAGCATTTGAGATAGTGCTTGACATAATAATTAATCAATACATATTCACTCATTCATCCTTGTTGAATCAATGGATATGATGTCTTTTTTGTCTTGAGGGGTTTTAATGAGCGATCAGTGTATCCTGAAGAGGTTTTTCTCTAATCCATCTAAAGGTTAGTTATCGATGCTTTGCTTTTCGTTGCTGTTGCTATAAAGGTCTATGTTAGGACATTTTTAGGATGATATCTGGAAAATATGACAGCCAAATTAAGGTTACATGTAGGAAACAAAGAGCTAGGAAAACAATTGAAGATTGATTTTGCATGCAGTCCACTATTCTCCATTGTCCTCTTGGCTTAGGCCTCTAATCACAAGCACATTAGGGCCAGTTTTTCATTTTTAAGCTCCAGTATACCCCCAGAGAGTGACTCTTGGTCTCATCTGGAGAGTCTGTCCATATCTTACATATTCCCTCCATTGCTAACTCTACAGCCATCACAAGGAAATAGCACCCTGGATGCTTGAGTTGACCAATTCTGCCACATCCCTCCAGATGAGAAATTATCCTCAAAGATACAAAGTAGCATGCTAGAGGTTCAGTTATAATCCCTAAGGAACTACAAATGTTTAATGCTTTTTTGAGAAACTATAGATGCCTTATTCATTGAATTCCAGCTGTGTAACAAACAAACCGTGCCTTCTGGGACCTCACATGCATGCACCATCTTATCTTACACTTACAACAGCCTCATAACTGTACTTACAACTTCACAAATGCAATAAAATGAAGTCCACCAAAGAGATCCATGTATACCCCACTCTCCTTTTGCTCTATATGGTCTCTGCCAGACAACATTTCAGGTGTTTTTCAACAATTCTGCCAAACTTAGCACAGTTGTGGTGTGTATGAGGCACTGTAGACCTAATAAATCATGGAGTGTTCTTTCAGTGTGACCTTTGATTTCCATGATGAATGTGAAAGAGAAACAATCATCTACACATAAACAGCAAAGACAGCAAGGAGAGGAGGGGAGGAACCAGGAAAGAGACAGACCAGAATCAGGAGAGAAACCGTGAGTCATTCTGGGCTGAGGTGAAACTGAGCTGCTACTGATAGGTTCCTCTGGCTTTTTAAGCAAATGGGACATAGATTTACAGGAAAACATTTTGATAGACCACGGAATCATTTAATATAAAGTTACAGTGGTGTAGTACATGTGTGAACATGAATTTATTGAGTTGAACATCCACCCAGATATTAATTGGCAGCACAGTGTACTCAACTGACTATGTCATCCATAATTTAACCCATGTTGGTTTAAAAATAAATTTTATTACAATAAAAGGGCAATAAAGAATTGTTAATGTTCAACATATGCATCCTAAATCCACAAAGAGTCAAGAACCAAAACTCCTCATAATTCTTTTCTTCATTTGATTTCCTAGTGTGTCCCACAGGGTTCTTGGTCTCCCTTCCTCCCCTTTTGTGTCTGCTACTCTTCTGGCAGGCAGTTATTCTTTCCTTATGTTATGCTGGTGCCTTTTTCATTTGACAATAAGCATCAACAGCTATTTCTCTGATCTGAGTTAATCCCTCTATATCCCCTTTAGTAAAATAGAATGAAAAAGTCAAGTTGAGTCATTGAACATCAGAAGTCCCCACATTTTACATCTCAACTGCCTCTTCATAGTCAGTAGTCAGCTCTCCTCTGCTTTAATTCTGTGTGTAGCTACAGAAGCATTATCCAGACTCACACATACAAAAAATACTTTGCAACTGGTACAGCACACTAGCAATGACCAGCCAGTGGCCACAAAACTGGTATAATCAATTTCAAATTATCAGTTAACTATCACCCACCACCAGAAAGCCAGTAGGGTATTGCTGTAGGCTGATGTTTCTTCCATACGATGAGGTATCAGTCCCTGCCTAGGGATGTCATCTTTATCTCTTGTGCATATTACCTAAATTGAAAATGCTGAAATTGAGCTAAATTCTAAGATGAATGCCACGCATCACTATCACATGTCAGGGATGAAATGAAGCCTTCGGTTTCTGTAAGATGTGACTTTGGGACCTTCCTTCCTTCTCTTTACCCACAGATGGTACTAATATTGCTGTTCAAGTCTAGAACCAATTAAATGCTCCAAGGAATAGACTGACCCACTGAAAGCAGAGACCTATTATCCTTGACAAATTCCTGTGAGGGGAGCTTGTAAAAGAGAGCACCTCTTTGACTTTGTTGTGCAAAAGCAGATGGATGGAAAGTCAAGTTGACTTCTCTGTGTTTATCTGTGTACTGAGTAGACTGACTTCATTGCCTGAGAGTCTTGTTTTCTCAGTAATTACCTAGAAATTTTACCAAGTTTGATCATGGCTGTTATTTATTTTTATAGTTGTGAACAACCATTTCATACTAAAAAAGTCAGAGAAAGGAGTGTGCTATCCATTAATTTTGAATATCATGTAAATGTGCTTGTGTCTGTATGCACATTGTGTGTGTGCGTATGTACATAGCATGACAGAAAACCCTTCTGGTCAATTACTCTACTGATCCATCCTATGACAATACTGGTAAAGAACATTGACTTGGGAGTCAGAGATAACTGGAAACATCTTTTGGTTTTTAGGATCTATTGAATTGTGACCTTGTATAACTTTCTTCCCCCCACCCTTTAAAGCCTGCTTCCCAAGTTTCTAAATGGAAAGTGTCAATGGTGCCTGCTTCACAGGTTTCCTGTGAGGCTCAGCAAGCTGTGTACCAAGATGCTAAAAATAGTGCCTGGTGTAAGCACTTCAAAATGTGAACTATGACTATCACCCATGGCTGTAACCATACCTTCCTGAGATTAGCATTAGGCTCCTATTA